>NC_137678.1:59340583-59451530 GCF_963989245.1 Nansenia antarctica | reverse complement strand
AGTAGGGGTGAGTTAGCCGTTGGTAGCTAGATCATTTACAAATCTCCAAGATTAACAACAGCTGCACGTTATCTGTAACCTGTTATCTGATAACATTTGTATTGTTATGAATGAGGTTGCCTTACCTGTAACCATCACAGTGCAAATGTTAGCACGTCGTAAGTCTGCTAAACCCCAGCAGTCTCTTCTTTGAGCTTGTTTTGCATGATTATGAGTCCTAGGAACTCCATATTGGTCTCAATTACAGCCCTGGAGGGCATAAGAAAGAGAATTGATTAAGTCAGGACCAAAAAACATGCATATTCTCACAAGACAAATCTGAGCCATGGATTTCAGTCTCTCCTGGCTCATAGATATTCTAAATACTGTTTTAATTTGAGTGTATAATATTATATTATAATAAATATTATAATTGCAAAATCAAGAATGCCTCGAAAGGATAAGATTCCTCTTGGACACCTGTTCCCTTATTGACTCAGTAGCGAGCGAGTCGCAGGAGCCAGCATCAGGCGGGCGTGAGAGCGCCTCTCACTCGGGCTATACGCCTCCAGTGTCTCTGGGAAACTCTCTGGTACTACAGGGGAGAGAGAGATGGAGCAGAATAAATCAACACTGTTAGGGCACTTGGGTAGATCTGAGAGGATGGAATAGGTTTAAGCAAAAACATGACAAAAAATCCATCAGTCTGCATAATGCAATGCAATACAACTATATTCCTTACACCTGCCCAATCTTATATCCAGACATGTTATAATATAGTTACATATAGTATAATTATAATTAATAATCGTACACAAATACCCTCAAATAAAAGTTGAGTCTCTACTTTAACTTCATAATAAATAGAACAAATTAAAATTAGGTTGTTGTTTTTTTAATGAAAAATAAAATGCTTTACTGTCCCATTGTTTACACGCTATTTCTATCAGTCCTAGTAAATTGTGTTTCCAGGTAGCGTTAAAATTGTATAAACATTTCCAATTCCCTAATCTGCCTCTCCCCTGTCATGCTCTCTGGCATGCCAGCACCTGCAAAGAGTATAAGATCAATTGAAAATGTGAAGCCTTTTTTTATATAGAGAACTATTGGCATCAATGAAAAACCTTCTATATTTCCAGAAAACGTCAGGTGCAGTAAATACAGTTCTTGATAGTAAGTAACTAAGGTGAGTATTCAAGCAGTCTCTCTCTCTCCACTCTTCCTAGTGAGCAGTTTTCTCCTCTGTTGGGCTAGGGTGTCACATCCACAGACTGGGCTTGAAATGTTAGGCCCGTTTCAACCTCTATTCAGGGGTTTAGTAGATGGCTGACCTGTCTCCTCTCTGCAGAGGCTGGACACAACCTCTGGCGCCCCCTTGAGGTAGGAGTCCATGTGTTTCTCCCCGAGCCTCCTGACCACCACACTCATCCTCTGGAGCACTGAGGAGAACGGGAACTGGCGAACTATCCCAATCTCATAGGACTGCTGGAGGAAAGACAGGAAGACAAGATGAGAACCACTAAGTCAACCAACAGGTCCATCTGTCAGTCCAAGTCTCAATTCCTTCAAATGCATTCTTCCTTCATTTCTTGAGGTAATCACAAATCTAACCAGGTTCTAACCAGGCATGTTGTCTTCAAGATGAATTATAACCATAAAGAAACATGTGTAAAAGGCTCACTCTCCTTCTGTCTCTATACATCTAAAAAAGATACAGGAGGAAAAAGCCCCAGACTACTTACCGACAACTCAAATAGCTCCTGGAAAGGAAATAGAAGGTTTGCATTTAAAACCTCCTCGGTATATGAATATTGTATACTCAGTTCAGACAATGTAATGAGTTAGGCACACATATATTTGGAGGTTTAAGAGGTATAAGAGTATGTCCATAGTATACCATGTTCTGGGCTAGGTGATTGACACTCTGGTGGATCTCAGGGAGAATTTGCTTGGGTGGCCGCACAACAGTGGGCATTATGGGATTGTGGAGAGCTGTTTCCTGCTCTGTGGGCTCCTCCAGGATCTATACATCACAATTATTGGTGTTGAGTAACATGTCAATAACATGTCAGGTCTCAACTCTCCATCGAGAACCAACCGCCCCTTTTTGACCTGATGGAGTTAGCCTGGGTACCTGTCTGCTTATGTTTTAGGCAACTAGGTGCTGGCTTGGTGCTGTCACAAAGCAACAACAACGTAGCGTTCCTGTGCACAAAAAATGTATGGTATACAGACAAATGGAGGGGAATGACATTTATGTGCCAATACCCACACTAGCACTTTACCTTAGTATGCATGGCCAATACATCAGTTCATACTTGGTAGTGTGAAAGTTTGGATGTTGGATGTCATTCTTGTATTAAGGTTTATAGGCATGTGACTATAGTATACGTATAAGATCCATAAAAGAACAGAAATGGCATTGAGACAGACTAACCCAGCCGGTAGCATTGAACATCTTGAGGTCCAGTGGGTCTCCGGAAAGTTCTCCCTCAATCTTAGTCAGTTCGTGGCAAGTTGCCATGCAAGCTACAAACCTAGACTTGACCAGGCTCTCTTTCTCAGGGTCATTCTCTGAAGGGAAGAAACTGAAGGAAGGGGGAAAAGAAAGGTTGAGTGATACTGAGTGTGACTTAAGGATAGGTCACCTAAATTAAAAAATCACAAGAATACAGAATCACACTTGAGCATAGGTGAAAGTGGGCCGGAACGGTCCGGTGCTGCGTTCCGGCAAGACTTTCTGTGCCGGAACGCCGTTGGGGGAAGAGATGCAGCTGCCTGTCAATCAAAATCCGATTGCTGCAGAGTGCAGAAGCAATCACGATTCACGATCCATAATTTCCAACAAGGAAACACATGGGTGACGTTATGTTTCCTTGCGTCTATTTTAATACCTTTGAAAAGGACATGTTAACCCGCTTTACAGTAGACCCGACGCGACGCGACGTGGCTGGGTGGGCAGCACTGGGCTCTGAGACTCTGAGACTCACGCATTTCAACCAGTTCTCGTTTTGCGGGACTTGAAATTCCTTTAAAGAAAGCTACCGGACACGAGTTTCGTGGCATCTTTCTGCACGCTCGTTAACTTCAGTCTGCAATCGAAGCGGGAGGCGAGCGCTAATGGAAGAACCTGTGTTCACGCGAGCTGCATGTAACGTAGCAATTATGGAAGCATATAGTGGACTTTATTCAAATGTTAATGCAATTTGAGATTCCACTTTTGCATGCATTCTTTCAGACAATATTCAAATTCACATGCAATTTTCATTTTCATGTACCTGATGTGCACATTCGCTGTCAATATTAAAATGATAATGCAAAGCCATTTGACATTTAATTTTCAAAGTCATGCGCTGCTTTGTAGCTGACAAAATTCAACAGTTCATTCTAATGTGAAAATTACTATGCAATCCCAAAATAGCATATTCATTTGCCACTTTTGCCTGCGTTATTTGAGTCAATATTCAAATTGTAATGCAATAATGTGATACGCAATTGCATTTACATGTTCTAGTTAACACATCCGCTTTGTAGCTGACAAAATTCAAATGTTCATTCTAATGTGAAAATGACTATGCAATCCCATAATAGCATATTCATTTGCCACTTTTGCCTGCGTTATTTGAGTCAATATTCAAATTGTAATGCAATAATGTGATTAGCAATTGCATTTACATGTTCTAGGAAACACATCCGCTCATTAGAATTGCATTTGAATTTGAATATTGTCTGAAAGAATGCATGCAAAAGTGGAACATGCAAATTCTTTAAATAAGCCACTTTACATTTAGAAGACTCTTCCAATTGAAAATACAAAACACAAACCCACAACAACAAACATTGAAATATAATACAATGAGGAAATGACAGTATGTGATGTACTAATATAACGGGTGTTTTGAAGCAGAAATGGTATGGTGGTGGAAGTATGTTCCTTTCTGTCTACTTCTCTTACTCTCTTATTGAAGGGGGGAGGTGGAGTGGGGGGGGGAGGTGGAGTCGGGGGGAGGTGGGGGTGGAGTGGGGGGTGAAAGGAGTGGGGGGGCCGGAGGTGGAGTGGGGGGTGAAAAGAAAAGAAGACTACTTTTACAAATCGCACATAGATCAACTGTTGCTTTTAAATGGGGTTGTAATACAGTATATACAATAGAGAAAATACAAATAAAAACAATCTTAGAGATCTTATGTTAATGAATAAGGCAGCGGGCCATTGAGTCAATACTGACGCCTCCTGATTTAACCTAATTGACTATACTGTGTGCCGTCAGGGCCAGCAAGCCGTCAGGGCCAGCAAGGCCTTCTCTGCTGGCCTAAACATCATCAGAATATACATTTTATTTTAATATATTTTTTCCACAAATATGTATTAATGATTCCCCATAGTCTATTCTCTTCATTTCATAGCTTTCCTCTTGGTTGCGCTGCTTCCAGTCTCCGATTGAGATTTGGAGGGCTGGCCTTTATGTTAGAGCTTTTATCCAATCAAAATGCTCCAAAATCTGCCCGCCTGCACAAAAAACCGTGCCGCGGATACGACCTGTAACTTAACGTTGATCGAGAAAACCTGTGGCGTTCCTAGTGGAAACCTACGTAGATTTCGAGTTGGTGAGCAATAGCAACAACGGCGCCTGCTGTAAGGCTCAATGATGTCAGCACCCAGCACGTCTTTTGATTGGATACGCACAATTGATACGCACTATTGATATTCACTATTGAGATGCGTAACTATGCCGGTAGATGTGGGATTTTTGAACACCTTTGGGGACACGCGAGTGGATTTACAGCTCAACGAACAAGTGTCACCCTTTCGTTGACTGATCGATAATACTGATCGATTGTGTCCTGTTTTTGGGTAAACAATAACTTTCATTTAGGGGACACGATGAAAGACAGATTTACATTACCACCTGTCCACAAACAAAGTGTTTACTGGGACGTCAGGCAAAATACAAAACGACCTGATTTTTGCTATTGCTGAAGTGATGGGAGAAGAGATCAAAATGGAGATTAAAAAGGCACCCTTTGTCGCTATTATGGTGGACGAGACGACAGACGTGGGTAATGTAGCGATCTTAAATATGTTAGTTTAACACTCTTCATTGTAAATGCGGATTTATTGATTAAAAATGCTTCGGAAATATTAATATAACTCTGTTGTACTTGTCTGACTATGTTAAGGTGATGCAACGCCCGGTTATACTGTGTTTCTGTCTAGTTTCTAGAGCCATGGCGTCATAACGATGGTATTAAGAGGTAGAATAATTCAGGTAGGAATGTGTCGGACATCACTGAAGGCCTAGGTGTGAAATGCACCGCCCGCCACTGTGTATATGCTGTATAATAACACACATTCAGTGTAGACATGCACAAATGAACACAAAACACGTGTGTATGTATTATGCATGTGCATTATGTACACACATGCACACACACACTAGATGCAAATCACTGTCATGGACGTGGACGTTGTCGTATGTTCTCATACACAGGGGAGAAGTCCTCACACACAGGGGAGGTGTTTTCATATACAGGGGATGTGTTCTCATAGTCTTTTTCTGTCACGTCTGTGGAGTGGAAAAGCACAAGCAATAGAGGCTGTAGAGACGCTGCTATCATGTCTTTTACACAAGTAGCAACAGTGTAAAACACGGTCTTTCAAACAAAGATACAAACATCTTCAGTAGGCTATTTCCTGAATAACAAAGCTATCCAGTATTGGTATTACATCTCCTTGTAATTTCCTGGAGTTTGGCTTTGCTTTTTTGTTTGTTATTATTACGTTTAGAAGCCATAGCCTTAGAATGTATGAAGCACACTGTACTCTCACCTTTTCTAATCACTGGGTCAGTTGTCTTACTTCTGTACAAAAGAAAAACAGAGAAAGTACACATTCCAGAGTTATAGGAAATTACACTTTGTACTATAATACTTTGCTATTGCAATTTGCAGAAACTCTTGTCATAAAAAAGAAAATACATTTCTCAAAGAGATTTCCACATAAGAGGGGTAAACAAATCACACTACAGAACATGCTGTGTTTATTATAGAAACAAGGCTTTGACACATAGGCCTTCATTGGGGATAGACAAGCACACCAAGCACCAATAAAGACCTTGCAAGATGTATGAAGACTAATATCTATCTTAATGAAAAATAGTAAAATAATGAACTGTACATCATAGCAGTGCTGTCATAAATATGACATACATACATACATAACATGTAACAAGTCACGACAATGTCATTTTCCATGCATTGTAAACAGTTACAGTATGATACAGCAGGTGTTATAACATATATATATATATATATATATATTGACATTAGAATTATACGGTTCTATCTCCATTTTTGTCAAAATTGAGTTTTTTACATAATCTGATCCATTAGGTGTTTATTAATGCCTGTGTGGTGTTATTTTTAAAATGCTGAAATCTTTGAGTTAGTAATTAAGAAAATACAAAGGTTCCATCTCACAAAACATAATGGAATGTAAAAACTTTGACGCTCAATATCTCTGAACTATCCTAAACAGAGATAGAACCTTATAATTCTAAGCTCACGAGTTTATGGGTTAAAAGGTTTTGATGTCTCTTATGTAAGTTTATCATGTTTATGACAGCAGTATAGGTTTTGATGTCTCTTATGTAAGTTTATCATGTTTATGACAGCAGTATGACGTATCATGAAGTATAGTTCAAATATAGTGTTACCAACATTTTACTTACTGGTTTTTCTTCATGAAGTAGACTGCCACACCAACTGCCCCTCCCACAACCACCAATACAACAATCACAATCGCAGCAATGGCACCAGACGACAGACCAGGTGGGGTTAAAGAGCCTTCCGCTGCAGACACAAGGGACAGGAGTCAGGACCACATAGACAGAGAGAGAAGAGCTACAGTTACCAGACAAAGAATCATGAATAGCCTACTCTTGATTAACAGTATAACAATTCCCCCCCCCAAAAGTGCTTTAGTCAGAGAATGCTGGATTACTTTGAGGTAATTATTAAATTATTTCAACATGAGGCGAATTAACAGTGACAAGACTACAACTATGATCTTGTCTCCTAAAGTCCTAATCCTAAAGTGTCCTAAACGAAAAAATGACACATAACAGCAGAACAATTGCGTGGATATATCTTCGAATACTTTTAGAACGAATACTATTTGGGTCCCATGGAAAATGTATTCAGCAACAGACTTATTGGTTTTTTACCTTTTACGGACAGGCCGTGGACGACAGATTTTTGGATTCCAGTGACATCATTATAGGCTGTACAGTTGTAATCCCCACTGTCCGAGTATTCGCTCTTCTCTTTAGTGAGCACAGGTGACTGTCCTGGTATCTCTGTTCCATTCAACAGCCAGGTGTAGTTGGCGGTGGGGGTGGAGTCAGCAGAGCAGGTCAATGTCAACGTCTGGCCTACTTCTATTTCATTAGGACCCATGATAATAACTGTGTCAGGTCCATCTGGAACACAGAGATCATACAGAGGCAGCTACAGTGGCAAGGACAAGTAAGTGAACCCTTTGGAATTACCTGCATTTATTTATAAATGTGTCTTAAAATATGGTCTGATCTTCATCTAAGTTACAATAATGACTGTCTAGCCCTTACCCTAGCGCTAACCTTAACACAATCTGTTTTGACTAATAACACACAACTTATTGTATTGTTCTTGTCCATATTGAATACATCATTCAAACATTGACAGTGTAGGTTGGAAAATGTATGTGAATCCCTAGACTAATGATTTCTACAAAAGCTAATTGGAGGCAGGAGTTAGCAAACCTGGAGTCCAGTCAATGAAACAAGATTGGGGGTGTGGGTTAGAGATACTTTGACTTATAAAAAACTCTCAAACATTTTGAGTTTGCTATTCACAAGAAATATCTGCCGATGTGAGCCATGCCTTGCAAAAAAGAGATTATGATTTGTACTTGATTAGTTGAATCAGGTGTGCTGGTGGTGGAACAGATCAAATAAGTGGAACGGCTGGTGGTCCCCGAGGAGAGGTTTGAGAACCACTGTTCTAGTAGAAGGTTAAAAAGGGGCAACACTGGACATGTTGGCGCTGACGCAGAAGATCACTTCCTCAAATGAGTTTGTTCTGGCCGTGGCAGGCTTGCTCCTTGTTTTTGTGTGTGTGGAAAAAACCCAGTGCAAAACTGCTCTCCACTGCTCAACACATATTCAACACAGACAGACAGACAGGTGGTTCATACAGTACACCTGTCTGTCTGTCTGTCTGTCTCTGGTTCATACAGTACACCTGTCTGTCTGTCTGTCTGTCTGTCTCTGGTTCATACAGTACACCTGTCTGTCTGTCTGTCTGTCTCTGGTTCATACAGTACACCTGTCTGTCTGTCTGTCTGTCTCTGGTTCATACAGAACACCTGTCTGTCTGTCTGTCTCTGGTTCATACAGTACACCAGGGGCGGATTTAGGATCGTAGGAGATCCGGGGCTTAGCCCAGAGGGAGAATGTAATGTGCGCGCGGAGCGTGCCAAATTTTTTTGCCTTCAGCCTTCAACTTACCACCACCTTAAAGCGGACAAAAGGCACTGGAGAACACATATACATTCACACCCTTTAATGAAGCAAACTAATTGTGGTGGTTCTGGGCACAGAGGGAGGTCAGCACATGTAGCTCCCCCTGTCAGTCACCATCATTTATATTTGTATAGAATTACATAATTGATGGGCTGAGGCTAGTTATGTTACAGTATGTATATCAGGGCAGACTCTGTGCTCACCACTTATATTGTATTTAGAGTCTTGTCCTGTGTTATATGACGATATATTACATGTATTGTTGGCCTGTGTATAGTACTGTGAAATCAAATCCCCCCTGGGACATTAAACAAACTTAGTTAGTTAGAGTTACATCTTAGGATATATTTGAGTCATGTTCTGTATACATACATACTACCATAAGGGCATACTTAATGTGGTTACTCCATGTTTACTAGCTGTAACATTAACGTTACATCATTCTTTTTCACTTGTTACTCAGTCAACCAGAGTGCAGATATCAAAGACTATCAGCCTGTTATTCACTTTATTTGAATAAGTATTATAAGTATAATATTACTTTATTTGAATAAGTATTATCCTTTGTTTGATTTCTTACCATGTACCGTAACAGTACCTTGCTATGTTTCATTTTCATTATAACATAACGTTATGTTATGATAGCCAGCTAGCATTAGCAAACCGGAAAAGTAGTGTCAGTGAGTCAGTCACCTTTCTAATAAGATTCACAAACCTGAAACATCATCTATGTCATCACTGCTGGTGAAGTCATTGTTGTCAGCTGCTGATACGGCTGCTGCAACAGTTCTTGGCGCTTGTTTTGTTGAAAACAACTTTGGGATATCCATCCTTACAATTGTGCAAGTCAGGCACTGATTGAGATCACTTCTTCTTCAGGGCAGGGCAGGCTACGCAGTATGCAGGCTAATGTCGCGCAACTGCTGCCTCTCTGTTGGACTCCGGTACTGCACGTTACTCACGAGAGTTTTTTTTTTTTTTTTTTTTTTTTTTTTTTTTAAGTAAAACATTCGGGGCTTTTCAGAAAACATCCGGGGCTTGAGCCCCAGTAGCCACCCCCTAGCGCCGCCCCTGCAGTACACCTGTCTGTCTGTCTGTCTCTGGTCCATACAGTACACCTGTCTGTCTGTCTGTCTGTCTGTCTCTGGTTCATACAGAACACCTGTCTGTCTGTCTGTCTGTCTGTCTCTGGTTCATACAGAACACCTGTCTGTCTGTCTGTCTCCGGTTCATACAGTACACCTGTCTGTCTGTCTGTCTGTCTCTGGTTCATACAGTACACCTGTCTGTCTGTCTGTCTCTGGTTCATACAGTACACCTGTCTGTCTGTCTGTCTCTGGTCCATACAGTACACCTGTCTGTCTGTCTGTCTGTCTCTGGTCCATACAGTACACCTGTCTGTCTGTCTGTCTCTGGTTCATACAGTACACCTGTCTGTCTGTCTGTCTGTCTGTCTGTCTCTGGTTCATACAGTACACCTGTCTGTCTGTCTGTCTGTCTGTCTGTCTGTCTCTGGTTCATACAGTACACCTGTCTGTCTGTCTGTCTGTCTCTGGTTCATACAGTACACCTGTCTGTCTGTCTGTCTGTCTCTGGTCCATACAGTACACCTGTCTGTCTGTCTGTCTCTGGTTCATACAGTACACCTGTCTGTCTGTCTCTGGTTCATACAGAACACCTGTCTGTCTGTCTGTCTGTCTGTCTCTGGTTCATACAGAACACCTGTCTGTCTGTCTGTCTGTCTCTGGTTCATACAGTACACCTGTCTGTCTGTCTGTCTGTCTCTGGTTCATACAGTACACCTGTCTGTCTGTCTGTCTGTCTGTCTCTGGTTCATACAGTACACCTGTCTGTCTGTCTGTCTGTCTCTGGTTCATACAGTACACCTGTCTGTCTGTCTGTCTCTGGTTCATACAGTACACCTGTCTGTCTGTCTGTCTGTCTCTGGTTCATACAGTACACCTGTCTGTCTGTCTGTCTCTGGTTCATACAGTACACCTGTCTGTCTGTCTGTCTGTCTGTCTGTCTGTCTGTCTCTGGTTCATACAGTACACCTGTCTGTCTGTCTGTCTGTCTCTGGTCCATACAGTACACCTGTCTGTCTGTCTGTCTGTCTGTCTCTGGTTCATACAGTACACCTGTCTGTCTGTCTGTCTGTCTGTCTCTGGTTCATACAGTACACCTGTCTGTCTGTCTGTCTGTCTGTCTGTCTCTGGTTCATACAGTACACCTGTCTGTCTGTCTGTCTGTCTGTCTGTCTGTCTGTCTCTGGTTCATACAGTACACCTGTCTGTCTGTCTGTCTGTCTCTGGTTCATACAGTACACCTGTCTGTCTGTCTGTCTCTGGTCCATACAGTACACCTGTCTGTCTGTCTGTCTGTCTGTCTCTGGTTCATACAGTACACCTGTCTGTCTGTCTGTCTGTCTGTCTCTGGTTCATACAGTACACCTGTCTGTCTGTCTGTCTGTCTGTCTCTGGTTCATACAGTACACCTGTCTGTCTGTCTGTCTGTCTCTGGTTCATACAGTACACCTGTCTGTCTGTCTGTCTGTCTGTCTCTGGTTCATACAGTACACCTGTCTGTCTGTCTGTCTCTGGTTCATACAGTACACCTGTCTGTCTGTCTGTCTGTCTGTCTGTCTCTGGTCCATACAGTACACCTGTCTGTCTGTCTGTCTGTCTGTCTCTGGTTCATACAATACACCTGTCTGTCTGTCTGTCTGTCTGTCTCTGGTTCATACAGTACACCTGTCTGTCTGTCTGTCTGTCTGTCTCTGGTTCATACAGTACACCTGTCTGTCTGTCTGTCTCTGGTTCATACAGTACACCTGTCTGTCTGTCTGTCTGTCTGTCTGTCTCTGGTCCATACAGTACACCTGTCTGTCTGTCTGTCTGTCTGTCTCTGGTTCATACAATACACCTGTCTGTCTGTCTGTCTGTCTCTGGTTCATACAGTACACCTGTCTGTCTGTCTGTCTGTCTCTGGTTCATACAGAACACCTGTCTGTCTGTCTCTGGTTCATACAGTACACCTGTCTGTCTGTCTCTGGTTCATACAGAACACCTGTCTGTCTGTCTGTCTGTCTGTCTGTCTCTGGTTCATACAGAACACCTGTCTGTCTGTCTGTCTGTCTCTGGTTCATACAGAACACCTGTCTGTCTGTCTGTCTGTCTCTGTTTCATACAGTACACCTGTCTGTCGGTCTGTCTGTCTCTGGTTCATACAGAACACCTGTCTGTCTGTCTGTCTCTGGTCCATACAGTACACCTGTCTGTCTGTCTGTCTGTCTCTGGTCCATACAGTACACCTGTCTGTCTGTCTGTCTCTGGTCCATACAGTACACCTGTCTGTCTGTCTGTCTGTCTGTCTCTGGTCCATACAGTACACCTGTCTGTCTCTGGTTCATACAGTACACCTGTCTGTCTGTCTGTCTGTCTGTCTCTGGTTCATACAGTACACCTGTCTGTCTGTCTGTCTGTCTCTGGTTCATACAGTACACCTGTCTGTCTGTCTGTCTGTCTGTCTCTGGTCCATATAGTACACCTGTCTGTCTGTCTGTCTGTCTCTGGTTCATACAGTACACCTGTCTGTCTGTCTCTGGTTCATACAGAACACCTGTCTGTCTGTCTCTGGTTCATACAGAACACCTGTCTGTCTGTCTGTCTGTCTGTCTCTGGTTCATACAGTACACCTGTCTGTCTGTCTGTCTGTCTCTGGTTCATACAGAACACCTGTCTGTCTGTCTGTCTGTCTCTGGTTCATACAGTACACCTGTCTGTCTGTCTGTCTGTCTGTCTGTCTGTCTCTGGTTCATACAGAACACCTGTCTGTCTGTCTCTGGTTCATACAGAACACCTGTCTGTCTGTCTGTCTGTCTCTGGTTCATACAGAACACCTGTCTGTCTGTCTGTCTGTCTCTGGTTCATACAGTACACCTGTCTGTCTGTCTGTCTGTCTGTCTGTCTCTGGTTCATACAGTACACCTGTCTGTCTGTCTGTCTGTCTCTGGTTCATACAGTACACCTGTCTGTCTGTCTGTCTCTGGTCCATACAGTACACCTGTCTGTCTGTCTGTCTCTGGTCCATACAGTACACCTGGAGGAGTCACCCTCACTTCTAGGTTTACTGGACCATCTCTAATAAATGGTCCTTGTCAAACACCAACATTAAAAACTGCATGTTAACCAAAAGCTGAATTAAATTCTATACTGTATGGTCGTAGTGGGACACATTGGCTATGGTGAGAGTTCTGCCTCCGTCACCAAGCTAAAGTCCCTCATTGGCTGTGACCTCAGAGCTGCAATTCAGCCAGAAGTAAGAGAGGGAGGAGCCAGAGGAGGAGCTGTAGAATAGATGTGGAACTGTACTAAGAGAAGCACTGAGAGTAATCACCACACTGGAGACTGGCTGGCTGGTTAAAATCACAATAGCAACGTTCTCTTTACTTAGCATACAATTGATTCTAATGCCATACATGAAAGCTCAACAATAGCATTAGAAAATAAAAACATGTATACAATATTTTGAGAGGGGAAACAATATGTACAACATGTAACATGTCAAATGTTGATGCGTTTAAATTTACCAGAGCTGTTCTGTTTTCCGTTTTCACCAGCGAAAGTATTTTCGTACATTAATTGTTCTAATTAAGACATCTAACAGTGGGTCAGTATTATGGCACACCTGGTTATACACTTGTATCACTGTGCCACACAGCCTTCCTCATCATAATGAAATCAAAAAAGCAATAATGATAACTCACCATAAACCCCCAGTGTAATACTTCCATTCTGTTGGGGGCCGTTAGCTGGTGTTATCACAGCTCTGTAGTCTCCACTGTCATTCTGGGTCAGATCCCAGAGCTCCAGAGATCCAGTAGTGATCCTTTCTTTGTATCCAAGCCCTATGGTGTCAAGACCAGGGTGCATGGATGTTACTATACTAGTACCATTAAATATCCACTCTATTATAAGAAATGGGATGTCTGGTGGAGTGATGGTGGTGATAAATGTCACATTCCCTCCAACCCTTCCAACCAGGGGACCTGCTGGTAACACTCCTGCTCCACAACACCACCCTGGGGAGAGAAGGAGAGGTCTGGGTGACCATCTGGTCCTCTGTACTTTACATTTACACTTTACTGTACATTTATTATAAACAACATGACATGTGAGATGGTCTGATGACGCATGATAACATGAACCTGCATGATATTCTTAAGTGACAGAGGGTGGAAAATAGATGTGGATATGTAACAGCATAATTATCCCCCTTTCAGCCTGAGGTTTGTACAATAAACATGTGAAGTACAGGAGATACAAATATATATATATGTCATTTGTACCTGTTTTAATTTGCATTAGCTGACATTAAGAGTAGAATGGCGGTTGTAAGGTACGTAGTATGATCCATGCTGCACAGTGATGACCATCTCTGTCCCACCTGAGTCTCTATTCACACTCCTCTTCCTCTTTCTCCTCAAATGATCACAACATATTCACTTCTCGTTTATGTTCACTTCTCTATTGAGAAGGGAACAAACGTTCACTTCTCTATTTCCCTTACCTGTGCTCCGACCAAAGTCCCTGATTGAGGATAACATCAACACTGTGCAATAAAACTATAGACACTAACTAACAGTGCTGATTATTATCCTCATTGATCAATCAATCAGACTTTATTTATATAGCACAAGTCATACATTGAATGCAACTCCAAGTGCTGAACATAAAAACAATAGTAAGTAAAAAACAAAAACAACTATAAACCCCTCTGGTTAATGATTTACAGTATCAGCTTATCTGCTCCATCTAAGGTTAGTGTGTGGCATACAGAACTGTGAGCTCCAACTCCATTAGTGTCATTTAGAGTCTAACACACACACACACACACACACACACACACAATGATGTGTGTTTGTTGCTAAAAGTATTGTGTTTCCCACAGGTCCGATCTCCTCCAACACACAGAAACCTACCAGCCCAAATACACACACAGGAAACACTGGAGAGGTGAGAGGACAATGGATGATCATCCGGAGTCAGATGTTTGAGAATTGTCCTTAAAACCAACTCATGTAGCTTTCTCCTAGTGGAGCCAAATGAAGATAAGTAAAAGCAAAAATCAGGAATGGTAAAAACATGTTGGTGTCACCTCTAGGTGTGTCTGCTCAAATCAACATAAACTTTGCACCAAAATAGGCGGCGCAGTAGTGTTGAGAATGGAGTGGGCAAATTAGCCATTCCACGTTAATAATTAAAAAGGGGATATAAGACACTTATTTGGGCATAATGGCCACAGGAGTTCTTCTTCGGCGTATGGGTTGTTGTTTTCCTCTCCACTCCACCAGGCTCGGGGCCGAGGGGCTACCCTTTTACCACCCCGAGACCTGGTTGAGGGGCTCACCCGGGCTATATTTCTGGACACCCCTCCAGAAGCCACGTCATCGTCTCGTCATATAATACCGACAGACGATGCATCCCGTTGGGTGGGTGGTACACCGGGCAATCCAGGATAACATGGTCTGCGGTTTGGTCCTCTGCGCCACACTCTCACAACGCATTTGGGGCCAAGCCCCATCTGTGCATTGATGAGCGGAAACGCCCGACGCCGGTCCGGAGATGATTGAGCCTCACCCAGGATAGCCTTGGCAAGTCCATCCCGAGGGGCTCAGGGCCGGCGACTGGGATGTGGTCGCGGAGTTTGGAGGTTTGCCTCCCACTCCGTGCGCCACATATAATCCGCCCATCCTGCCTAAACTCACGTATAGCCTCCCTGTTGTTAAGGTGGAAGGCAGCCGACACTGTCTTTGCCTCGCTAAGCTTCAATCTCCATTTCCGGAAGTATGCTTGCCACAGCAGTTGTTGGGGTTTAAATAACCTTGTTTGTGTATGCGTTCTATAATAACCCAGACGGGCCACTAGTGGTTACTGTTGATACTGACTTTTGTGTCTCCTCTAACATCTGACTGCAGCAAACGTTAAACCATTCTCACGTTGAGTTAGCAGGCCCCCTAACGATGCTCCATTGTAGAGTTTCTCCTTATTACCCCTAACCTTGTTAACCCTGACCCTATCAAAGTGGTATGGTAAGTAACACGGAAAAGCTTCACCCACTTTTTAACTTTAATTGGACTATGAGAATAGCCCCACTCTAAGTACCATGGTCTTTAACAAGAAGGCTGATAGTGTCCACATACCAAAGCCTGAACCCTGAAACCGCAGACCAAGACACTTACTACCAAAGCAGTGTGTTCTGAAAAGTGTTAAGTGTAAACCCAATTGAGAGAAGCCTATAAAAGGAAGTGGAGCTTCAAGATAGACTTTGCTGTGAGTGCAAGCTTACCGTAATTGAAAGGCACCGCTGGGATTCGAACCCAGGATCTCCAATTTGTGTGTGTGTGTGTGTGTGTGTGTGTGTTTGTGTGTGTGTGTGTGTTGTGGCATCCCTCTCTTGACTGAGACCGAGGGTGAAACACAGCACCGTGGACAGCGCCCATTCCAGCCCCTGGGGAGATGCAGGGAAACCCCACAGATATGCACAGCTGCCCTGCATTCCCCAATTAAAGAGCTGCAGGGAGAAAACCAACTGACAGGAGATAAAGAGGGCAGACAAAGGGGGTAGAGGAGGGAGAAGCACGCACGTGGGGGTGAGAGCCTGACTACGGCACTGTATCTATGTTTTACTGTAATTAACTGTCTGTTCTGCTGCCAGACCGAGGTCCTTTGACTGCATTGGAGAGGCCCCGACAGCCGGAGGCTAGAGGGACGGTACACCAAACGGCTACCCGTACTAGCCACCTCTGGCCCACCTCCTACCCACAGCTACCCCAGAGACACCAGTCGGGCGCAGCCTATTGGAAAGGCCCCGACAGCCGGAGAGGACGCCTACAGAGCCCCCCGACTATCCTTCTACCACCCCCCTTCTGAGTTTGAGTATTGGAGAAGCCTTGAGCTGGCCTTATTGCCCTGGTTCTTTTGTGTTAATAAAATACGGCTAGAGTGGCTAACTGTTCCTCCGGTTTTGTGTCGTCTCTGGCTTGTGTGTGCACTTTTCCCCGGTCTCAGAAAGAGGGATACCACATAGTGTGTGTGTGTGTGTGTGTGTTTCCTGACACAGTCCTTTCAGGTGATGTAATAGGGTCATGCCACCATCCTTATCACACCAGACACAGACAGATGTGTTGTGTTCCCTCTCTTACCAGCTGCTGTCCTAGGTGTGTCTTATAGCCTAGCTCTACTGCATAATGACCCAGCACACCAGACCTTCACATCAACTGCAACTTGACCTCTGACAACATGCCTAAGATTCACCCTGAGACCAAAGCGTTGATTATCAAGAGGCTGAAGACTGCTGAGGTGGCTGACACCTTCAATGTGTCTCAGCGTCAAGTACAAAGAATAAGAAAAAGATTTGAAGAGACTGGAGATGTTTTTGACAAGCCCAGGTCCGGCAGACCCCGCAAGACAACTGCTCGGGAGGACCGTTTGTTGGCTCGAAAATCCAAGGCCAGACCCTTTTCCACTGCAGCAGAGCTCCACCAGGCCTGGTCACCTCAAGTCCCCGTGTCAACCAGAACAGTTTGTAGAATTCTGTCTCGAAATGGCCTCCATGGTCGAATCAGTGCCCAGAAACCAGCACTAAACAAAAGGCAATTAAAAAAACGTGTGGCATTTGCCAAGACCCACAGCCTGCTAAAAGGATGGACGCTGGAAAAGTGGCAGAAGGTGGATTTCTCAGATGAATCTGAGAAATACATCACAGCCTCCGCAAATATTGCAGGAGACCTACTGGAGCCCGCATGGATCCAAGATTCACCCAGAGGTGTGCGAGAGATTTGCAGGGTGGAAGGCAATATCAATAGCCTAAAATATCAAGAAGTATTAGCTACCTCTTACATTCCCAACCATAAAAGGGGTCAAATTTTGCAGCAGGATGGTGCTCCATCGCATACTTCCATCTCTACATCAAAGTTCCTCAAGGCGAAGAAGATCAAGGTGCTCCAGGACTGGCCAGCCCAGTCACCAGACATGAACATCATTGAGCATGTCTGGGGTAGAATGAAAGAGGAAGCATGGAAGACGAAACCAAAGAATCTTGATGAACTCTGGGAGGCATGTAAGACTGCTTTCTTTGCTATTCCTGATGACTTCATCAATAAATTGTATGAATCATTGCCGAACCGCATGGATGCAGTCCTTCAACCTCATGGAAGTCATACAATATATTAGATATGGATCTCATAGCACCACTACTTAATTCACTGAAGTTATGCAACATATTTTAGTATTTGAAGTAAATTATTTGTTCAATTTTCACATTACTCTCTGTAGGCGACAAAACTTTTGTCTTGCCAAAATCTGACCTTTCTGTGTTCATTAAAATTCTTCAGTGAAGCAAATTTATTTTGGTATATTAAACATAATTTGGGATGGTTTTTGCTTTCATATGAGCCATTTCTAAAACCAATGGATTAATTAAAAGTCAGGTTATAAACTGTTGTTTCTACAAAATGGATAAGTGACAAGACTTTTGTCAGGGACTGTATATCCAATGTATACATGGCAGATAATAATAATAATAATAATAATAATAATAATAATAATAAAAAGAAATATGATTTCATTTAAAATGTTTGTTTCATTTGCAATTAATATATTGTGATTACTGCATCAACAATATCAGTGGAAAACGGTCCAATAATATCTCTATCAGCGTTTTAGTAGACATTTTATAGTTCGATCTTTTATTTTGAAGTTTCCGGGAAAACCGGAAGTTCTCTTAAGCCTTCTAGTGACTGCGTCCTGGTCGTGACGAAGTTGAGCAGGTGGATCAGAACAAGTTTATAAACGTCGAGGTGAATATTTCATGAGTGCAGCCAGGTAAGATAAACATGAGCCGTATCTGTATTCTGTACTGTAGGCAGCTGTTTCATTCGCATCAAATGTCAATGAATGCTCTAAATTACACCGGTGTGTGCTGAGGTTTTAACTGCATGAAATGGACTGCATGAAACCGTCCGTGTCGGTTCTCTGGTGGAACTTGCGCTATCGTTACGTGTGTTTACATTAACTATACCTCATTAGTCTGAACTATTAGAAGAATGACTACAGTTAAATTACTGGAGGCTTCAAATAGTTATTGATTTTACACTGGACGAAGACGGCGGGCGGCTAACAAGACTTGACGGGGAAAATGGCGTCTATGTGTAGGCACTTCACTCAAAATGGCGTCTATGTGTAGGCTACGGTGACAGACGCCCCCGATTTCCGGGGACAATCCCCGGTTTGGATGACCTGTCCCCGGCAACAAACCGTCCCCGGAAAAGTCCCCGTTCCAAGCATTTCATTTTTTAAATTTTTTTTTTTTATCTTGGCTTGTATTGTCACCGAACCTGCTGCCAAGGGTCCTACCCATGGGGTCCTCCACCCCTTTATAACGTCAATGTATGCATATTACCCGTTAATGGACGATCGTTACATTCAATAGAAAGCATTTCAGCCCTGATTGTTCCCCATTAACGAGCTCATTATGATTGAATGGAGCAATAACAAGGTCATTCTTCACCACTCAGTGAATTACATCCAAGCGTGGGGAAAGCACGCAGACAGTCTCAATGATAATACAATGAAATATATGCAGTGGGTGTATAAAGTTGTTTTAAATTATTAATAAAAATACAATACAATATACAGAATTTTGACAACATCATTAGTCTTATGTTAGGCTTAAACATTATGTTAGGCTTAAAGTATGAGTAGGGTAGTGGAGATAAAAATGGGCATAAAAAGCACAATAGTGTGTACAAATTCACCAGAATGCAGGAAATTAAGTGTTAAATCTTGGTTGATGGTTGGCTCGTCAACCTGAAGAATTACTTTTAATACCACTTACAGTACACTGACACTAATGTTGAGAGGCACATTCCAGTTGTTACACTTGAGTATTCTTGCTTGTGTCTTATTCATAGCTTTCAGTCACGTGGTTTCTTCCCTAGCAACCACCAACCTGACGGGCAAAAAGTATCATAGCAACATCGCGAGTGGACGCAAACGGTTAATAAAATACAAAGGTTCCATCTCACAAAACATAATGGAATGTAAAAACTTTGACGCTCAATATCTCTGAACTACCCTAAACGGAGATAGAACCTTATCATTCTAAACTGAGATAGAACCTTATCATTCTAAACGGAGATAGAACCTTCTCATTCTAAACGGAGATAGAACCTTATCATTCTAAACGGAGATAGAACCTTATCATTCTAAACGGAGATAGAACCTTATCATTCTAAACGGAGATATAACCTTATCATTCTAAACGGAGATAGAACCTTATCATTCTAAACTGAGATAGAACCTTATAATTCTAAACGGAGATAGAACCTTATCATTCTAAACGGAGATAGAACCTTATCATTCTAAACGGAGATAGAACCTTATCATTCTAAACTCACGAGTTATCTTCAGTTGATGGATTTGACTTAGGGGGCATTCATTTGAAGTAACGTAATGAACATACAAGTAACAACAACAGGTTAATGCAGCCAGCCAGCCAAGCAAAGACCATGACTATGCCCAGTTTAAGCATGGCGAAAAAGCAGCGTGCGTCTGGGTCGCTATGTATCGTGTGCTTAGAATGATAAGGTTCTATCTCCGTTTAGAATGAGAAGGTTCTATCTCCGTTTAGAATGATAAGGTTCTATCTCCGTTTAGAATGATAAGGTTCTATCTCCGTTTAGAATGATAAGGTTCTATCTCCGTTTAGAGCTTGTTAATTACACACAACACAACGCCACCACCAAACAGGTGGCTGACTCCTGCTAAACAATAGCCCATATCCTGATAACAAAAAGACATAAAAAAAAAAAAAAAGACGGGAAAAAAACACTTGAGTAAAACGCATAGACGTTGAATAAGTGTAAGCTTCGATGTCGATAATAATAATAACATTTATTTGTATAGCACTTTTCCTGCAAACGTCGCAGCTAACAGGCACTTGGAATAATGTGTAGGCATGCATATTCAAGTGAAATGTTATTGAATCAAACCCTTACACGATGGTCAACATAAATGAGAACAGACTAATTAATAATTGGTTCGAGTAGCAATGTATTTGTAATCTCACATTGCACACACATCTAATACTGAATGCATAATTAGCTACAACAAAAACAGAGAGACAACATCGAATGACAATCCATACATTAATTGTGTCAATAATCATTTAAACCAGTTTAATATCAACCAGTCAGTCATGTTCAATCATATTTTCGTTTCATTGATTTAAAGTACTCCTTGCTTGGGCTTGATGAGTCCTGACACGTGAGGGTGCGACACAGTTTTTCAACCATCACGATAAACCACCACCACCACATTAGAAAATATTTATTGTTTTGTTTGATACACGTTTTGGTTTGATACAAGTTATTTTGTTTGATAACTTTGCTTTTGAATTCCGATCGGGGATAGGCCCGACCCAGAAGTGACACACATACAAACAAACATTTACATACGCGTACATACCACACCGCGGCAACATAATATATTATATTACTTTCGTTTTTGATAATTTGACAGACATGATAGCCATCACATTAAGTTGAAAAACTCTCGCAAGTTGAGGAACTCGCGCAAATTGGAAACACTGGGAAACGTTCGCCAAGTTGGACATACCTTACATGTTGTGTTTGAGACGAAGCAAGACTGCTCGTTTGGAAGGACATTGGATGCGTATGTATAGTCACTCATTAGTTACGTCCACAAGAGCACATACCACAACACAACACACATCTCACACTTATCATGGCCAAGCATGAATCTCTGGTGAGTCTCTGCCTATCTCCTCGCCGGTTTGTACACCCGATTGCACAGCAACTATCTGGCATGATTGTTTTCTAACCAATGCTACTGTGTTTCCTGGTGCTCTGCAACTTCACGGGCAGTGCCTTTTGCCCGTCAGGTGGGCGTTTCCACTATGCTGTGACGTCACATGAAAGCTATGAATTGGTCAAAATAAGGTCAAAACAAATGAAACAGCAATTGTCCCCGTTTCTGTATTTCATCATGATAAAATGTATACATTTTTCCTAAAAAGTTGGAAATGTCCCCAGATTGCATCTGAGAAATCTGGTCACCTTAGTGTAGGCACTTCACTCAAAACTCATGTTTAGGCAGGTCAAACGTTCTGGCCACAACACTATCACATGGGGACGAGTTGAGATTTCTAATTCAGCTGCTAAGCAAAAACGCTGTTTCACTTTTAAACTAATACAAAGCAAAATATCCCAAATAATTCGAAATAGTATAAATGTACCTTGGTGTTATCATTACACTTCCTGTAGAAAACTGTCAGTGGTTTCTTAGAAACAAATTCAATGATGGTGTATAAGTAAGTAAGTAAGTAAAGCTTTATTTATATAGCGCCTTTCGTACATGAAATGCAAATCAAAGCACTTTACAATAGAACACATACAATCAATGTATGTATAATCAATGTAGGGGAGGGGTGGGGTTTATTAATAATAAACACACATTTATTCATAACCAGTAATTTGGTGATTTACTACATCAAATATGTTCAGAGGCATTACTTAAGAGACATTAGAGTACCTGTATATTTGTGTGCAGGCGTGCATGTGTAAAAGGAGGATTTGGTTATGTAAAATATTAAAAATTTTGCTGGGAAAGGTGGATAACAAGAGAACAACATTTTGGGGAAAGAGACAGTGTGGCAGCCCCCACCCTTTGGAACTCTCTCCCCACAGTGATCCGCAACACGCCTACCCTGGACACCTTTAAATCAGCCCTCAAAACCCACCTGTTCAGGTGGTGGGCCGAACGCGTTTATCGCGAAGTTTATCTTTTTCCATCTACGGAGTAAACAATCTCTTACATACGATATTAAGTAATTCTCTTAAGTCTATAACAATTTTGTTTGCAGCTGTATTATGTCGGAGATTTTCACAAACTTATTTTTTAATAGTCTGTCTGCTCAGGCACATCGCTGGTCGCTCTAGTTGATAAACCAATCAGAATTCGAGTACGGCTTCATTAGGACCCCGAAATGTAAACAATGGCTGTTAACCCTAGCAACTGACTGTATGTTAACCCTAGCAACCGCGGGGAAATAACGAGATGTGATGAATTATGGAGTGTTGTATGCATTTAACAAACCGAACGGACAATATTACAGCATTTTCAGATGCAAGTTGGACCAAATTTGTACATTGTTCTCTACAGTGGGTGAATCT
Organism: Nansenia antarctica; assembly: GCF_963989245.1. NCBI lineage: Eukaryota > Metazoa > Chordata > Actinopteri > Argentiniformes > Microstomatidae > Nansenia > Nansenia antarctica. The sequence continues at coordinate 59,428,736 of NC_137678.1, read as the reverse complement.
TCACACTGCAGAAAGCCAAATTGCTATTATATATATTGGTATTATATATATTTGGGAGAGGGGGCTCCCCTGGTGCTAGGAAAAAAAATACTAAAAACAAGAAGGGAAAAGAGCTGGTTTACATAAATAAAGGCTATGTACACTATCCACTATACTATACTATACAAATAAAACACTGTGCTGTACTCTATGCTATGCTATACATATCCTAACATTTCCTATCTCTGAACCTTATGTACCCGAGGGTTGTCATATTGCACATAGTATTATTGCACATTCATTTAAAGTGTCGCAGTTTGCAGGTTTGAAATGTTCACAGTTGTGTTTCAGTATTGCACTTGATTACAATCTAGTAGCTGCCATCAAATTGTCTAGATTGTCCAGGGCCTAGAATCTAGGTATTTGCTGTGTTCAGGGCCTGAATGGCCCTAGGGTAGAAGCTGAGCTTCAGTCTATTTGTCCTTGCGGACATGGTCCTGAACCGCCTGCCCGAGGGCAGCCGAACAAAGTGTTCGTTCCCAGGGTGGGATGGGTCTCTGGAGATCTTGGAGGCCTTCCTGAGGCAGCGTGTGTTGTACAGCTCTTCCAGAGAGGGGAGGGGGGCGCCGATGATCTTCTGGGCCGATCTCACGACTCTCTGTAGCGCTTTCCTCTCTGCGGCTGTGCAGCTGGAGAACCACTATAACCACAATATTGGCTACCATAGACAATGCTATATGCAGTATGCCAACATACGAAACATTGAAAGAGCCCGCAAGAAAAGGGAAAAATCAGTACAGGAGGCTGCAGGTGTGTTTTATAGCAATATAAGTTATTTATAAGAACAATATGATATAAACAAGCTAAGATTAATATGACATGATATGACATGAACATTATTAACAATATGATATAAACAAGCTAAGATATGACATGAACAAGATATGAACAAGGCATCAATGGGTCAGGGTCAGCCCTGTCAGGTCAGGTCCAGAAGATGTGCAGTGCAGTCCAGGGCTGAGCATCTGGGGTTACCTGGGGAAACAGATTAGGAGAGTTGTAAATAAACTAGGCTATAACTTTGGAAGCATTACTATTACAATGCATAGAGTATCATATGTCTCTCTCTCTCTCCCTTCCCTCCCCCCCCTCCCTTACAATGTAGTAGAAGCAGAAGGTCAAACTGACAATGATACACCACCAAAGCCTAGACTTCTCCGCTCAAAGACTACCACTACGTTCAGCCTAAATAAAAAACCACATCTTCTTCCCGCCCAGTGCATAATATGCAGACGGGACAAATATTTCAGTTTTAGAGCTTGTATACTGCTCCTGCAAAAAAACAAAATGTGTGAAAGGGAGATGCACATGCAAATCTAACAACCTACCATGTACAAACATGTGTCTGTGTTTGCACTGCGAAAACACAATAGTGTTATAAATGTTCTCTAAACACTTGAATCTTTGTCTCGTCTCGTCAATTATAGGCAAGGCAAGTGAAGATACATTTAGTCTTGGGTTTTGTCTTACCAGCTCACCTCGTAAAAGTGAGACGATTGACAATATCAAAAACATGCTTGCACACACATATACTGTAACGTACTCACACACAAGTTAATGTTACTGGTCCCAATTTGGCACAATTATTACTGAAATGATTGAGAATAGACATAGTTGACATTGGTAACTTAGCTATTGTACCCTTTAAAGTTAGATAGCTTGTTAATTCATTAGCTTCACAATCGCGTGTGACGTTTGGTTGGATTTTTCACTAAAATAGCATATTAGAACATGTTTGTATTGACACAACATGACATGGACTTGTTCATTAATTATGTGATATGAATTAGTATGACGTGCACATCTTACCTGAAACATTACTTGACAGTAAAGTTATCCGAAACAACTCAGTCTTCTCGTCTTTCCAGATAATACGTTGTTTACTTCCTAGTTCCGTATTTTGAAGGAATATCATTGGCAGACGTCAAGTCAGGTGACGCTTTAACTGGTTTTGATTGGTTAGCGGCATAGTAGCCCCAATCATTCTCCTTATTAACTTATGGATCGTAAGTTTACTTTTCATAAAACGTTGATCGACCAACGTCTACCAACTGACGGAAACATGTTCCAAAAAAAACTATTTAGCTTATATGAAAAAATCAACTAGTCTGTAGTTGTAGATCGATCATTTCACAAACGAAAGCAGATAGACAGCTTCGGCCCACCGCCTATATGATGTTAGACTTGGATAAAAGTTGATGATGTTGACAGCGAGAGGAACTATTTATTGTGATTTAACTGCTTTCCAATATGTAGTTGGATCACCGCCAGAATCAGAGATGGTGTTTAAATAGTAACTTGATTTAGACTTTATAATCATGGCAGTACATCTATTTCTGAGCTGAAGGATAGTCTATCAGTAGCTCTGGCTTCAGGACAAGCGTGGTTTCTTCCTGAATTAATTCAGAGAGCTCAGTAAAGTAGCATGGGTTTCTACCTTTTAACTGGAGACAGCTTACCGGAATACACAAAGAGGGAAAAGTGCAGCTCAGCATCAGGAATATAGGAAACACTGGGTAGATCTCACAGATACTAGGGTTGGGCGATTTGACGGTTGTACCGTAAACCCCGGTTTTTGAAAATAGCAACGGTTTTTGTCAATACCACTATAAAACTGTCATAAATCGTTTTATATAAAATAAACGCCTTAATAAAAACGGCCATGCATTTTACACACATTGTTCTCATTACTGTAATTCCTAAACAAAATGTGCTATCAAAACAATTCCAACGGTTCCATGTAGGGTAATACGGCAATTCAAAGCACGAAGCGTAGGGTATTTTCCTTTTGGTCTCTTGAAAAAGAGGGGGCTACATATTAAAGAGCTGTAATTTCTACACCCTTCCTCCAATTTGGATATTAATACCCTCAAATTAAAGAGGGTATTTAGTCTGCACTTTAAGGCCATATTCATTCTATAACTGTAACTTGAATATGTTTTGGTAAACAGCTAAAATAACAACAATTCTGTCAGTGTCCAAAATGCATATATATTTGTATATATGGACCTACATATAGCTTGGCTACTGTTTCCCAAATATATTACATTTCTTCTCTCTTGTTTTAATATTTTGATCATCTTTATTCGTAGGATTCCCTGCACTGTGAACTCCCCATCTGGGCAATGATGGATGCTTCTGCTTGTTCTGGTCATGACGACAGGCGCCAGTGCTACGTCCAGTGTGGGAAGAAACTAAACATGGAGGATATTGTGAAAATACGGCAGCGAATTAGAAAAGGAGGACAACACCATTGTGGTACAACTGATCAGTAAGTCATACACATGCTGTGAATCCTGTCCACAAGTAGCCTATTGTGTTCACAGGATTCGACAGTAACACTTGTCCGGAGCAAGTAAAAAAATGGCCGGGTTTGTTGCTGGTCCTGGATATTTTTAACTGTGTGCAGGAAGAACAACAGACGGCATAATAATAATATCTTCATTCCACGATCATCTAGTTTGGTCTGCCGCCTGCGCCGTCTGTTGTTCTTCCTGCACACAGGTAAAAATATCCAGGATCCAGCAGCGTTGTCGGGCTCGCGCAAACAAATCCGGTGATTTTTTTATTTACTCCGGGCAAGTGTTACTGTCGAACCCTGGTTCAATAATTCACCAGTACAGTGGTGTACAGTATGCTAATGGTGGTCATTGAATTGATATGATGAATTATACTGCCAGGTGCATAACTATAATCTTAGCCAAGTCATTGTATTAGCTCAGTACATTTCAGCAGCAGCTAAACAGTTGGTAATTAAAGGGCAGAACTATAAGCACATCTAATAGATGAATGTCATGTATGATAACGCAGCAAGCTTGCTTGAAAGGGAGCTGCCAGTCAAGCGTGCAAAGTCCACGCCCATACAGCCCTCTAATAGAAGATTATTGTAATTTTTTCTTGTGTAAAGTATTGGACACAAAATACAATTGGAACCGTTTAATGTCTACTTTCCAGACCCTTTAATTACAAAGAAATGCAATCAGTAATCCATAGATTATTGCATTTGCAGGACATGTCCTGTCAGTCTAGATGGGCTTTCAGTGAACTGGTTGGCTGTCATTTATAATTGACTCTGCACTGTTTGTGCCTCCATTGTTTCTAGCTGCAGGTCCTCTACAGCTCATGTAACCATGTATGAACCAGAGTCCACAGAGTCCCCCGGATCTGGCAGTGGTTCTCCAGCCCTGAAAATCACACAGTGGGGTCCAGAGAATGTGGCAGTGAAGCTGGAGGAAGAAGATGTAGAGGAGAATGGTGTGATGGTGAAAGAAGAAGTGGAGGAGAAGAGAGTGATGGTGAAAGAAGAAGATGGAGGTGCAGCTGTAATGCAGAAGGGTGTGATGGTGAAAGAAGAAGATGGAGGAGAAGAAATGAGGGAGGAGGGAGTGATGGTGAAAGAAGAGGTCGAAGTAGAAGTGGAGATTGAAGACACGGATGGTAAGTCTTTGTTGTATAGTGGTGAGGTTCATTGCACTGCTGTAAAATCAATGCTGCCAGTGGCAAGGCAAGTTTATTTGTATGGCACATTTCATACAACAGGGGCAATTCAAAGTGCTTTACATCCATTATTTAAAAATACAGCAAGAGGAGCATAGCAAGAAAATAAAAACGACTGAATAAAAGCAAATATAAGAGGTAAATAGATAAAACATTTAACAAGACAATAGTTCATGGATAAAAGACATTGATAGAAGTGTTTAATCATAACTGCTGCAAAACATGAAGGTTTTCAGCTTAGATTTAAATAGGTTTAGGGTTTGCGCCTGTTGATTTCTTCAGGGAGTTTGTTCCAGGAGCATGCAGCAGCGTGACTGAAAGCTGCTGCACCGTGTTTTGTTTTTACTCTTGGAATTATTAGCTGATTAGTCTCAGCTGACCTTAGGGGCCTTGCGGGAATATAGGGTGGGAGGAGATCTGATATGTATTTTGGTCCAAGACCATTTTCTGTGAGAGACTGGTAGCCAGTGTAGGGATCTCAGGATTTGTGTAATGTGTTCAAATGTATTCATTTTTGTTAGGACCCTAGCAGTTGCGTTTTGGATGAGCTGCAGCATACGAACAGACCCTTTACATAGGCCTGTTAGTAGACCATTACAATAATCAAGTCTACTCGAAACAAATGCATGGATGAGTTTTTTTTCAAGGTCTTATTTGGACATTCATTCAAACCTTTATTTAAACTCGTAAGTTACTGAGGTTGCCCTCATTTGAAACCTCTCATTCTTGTTATGTTTTTCAGGTGATAGTAGGCTGATTTAGTTATCGAGTTTATGTTGAAGTTTAGAGTCTAGAATTACAATAAGATTTCTGACCTGTTTTTTAGTTTAGAGAGAGAATCAAGTTTTGCACTGACTTTCGATCTTTTGTCAGGTTTACCGAATAAAATTATCTCTGTTTTGTCCTTGTTTAATGAAGAATGGACAGACTCTCACATGTTCATTCTTCCCACGGGCAGTTCAGTTCAAACCCTGTATGTCTGATATGTTTGGAGACCATGGCGATTATTAAAAGCGGCAATGTAAAGCGTTACAAGACTAAACCCATCTTTTGAGCAGAAACATACACACTCATATCTGAACCGAGGACATAGAAAATACACGACAGGGCTCGACAGTGCGACTGTTTTGGTCGCATTTGCGAGTGAATATATTTCTGTGCGACTATTGAAATACATTCAATAGCACCAGTGCGACTAAAAGACTGCTGAAGTACTGTCATGCGCAGTCAATCTTATGTGTATAAGCGATGAGGGAATGAAAACAGTGTCGCAGAAATGCTTCACGCCTGTCCTATATGCGCTTAAAATGCGCATAATGGCTTGACGCCAGCTGGTGAAACCGTAAACCACTCGCGTGAAACGGCTATATGTATACTTTGTGGAATAGGTTCATTGTTATTGTTTGAGGCTAACGGTAAGTGATACATGGCTTGTAAATATACTTTAATTTTAGGACGTGCTCAAAAGCAAGGACTGTGTGATCATCTAATTATGTGTAGTTATGTGTTTTTAGCATGTTGATGTTCTATCAGCATGTTGTTATGTTATTAAAATACAATTTAGACGTTCGTAGCGCTGTGTTTTGTTAGCCGCTAGCTGTTAGCAGCGTTTGCTTCCGGTTTCATGACAAAGTTTAACCCTATATGTGCCTGAGGTCTAACAACATTCAAATGACTAACTTCGTCATCTTTTTTCGGATTTCAATATATGACACGTCATTTGAAAGCTTATGATCTGTAGTTCCAATCCACAACACGTCACATTTGAAAGTGTTTATGTAATTTTTTTACATTTGAAAGTGTATATTTTATATTATACAATATACCAGTCATATTCTGGAATGTGTCTAAATGTTAAAGTTCCATAAGTATAAGCAAAATAAAGTAAAAAAAACAGTTTGTAAATAAATAGTAGCATTAAAAAAAAAAACGAACGGTGAACCGTGACCCAAAAACCGAGGTTCATACCGAACCGTGGGCCAACTGAAATTAATATTTTTACTTCCCCTTTACATTGTGTGAGTCCATTTTTATTACAGCCAAGAGCCGGTTATGGTAATGTTGATATGTTATGATTATGATAATTTGTTGTCGTCATACGAAAACTGCACAATTGTCATTGTGCTCCTGAAATTCTTGGTGTGCTACTATATGTGTCAACATGGCAGCACAGTGCTGCTACCTGGGGAAAAGGGAAGCGTCACGCCCTGCACGATGCAGAGCCCAATATGATCCATCCACCAGAATTCAAACACATTCATTCACTGCCCAACAACGTGCTCATGAATGTTCCCTTCAAGTTGCTTGCATTTTGCGTCAACATAAAACACATTTACTGACGGTCATGAGTGGTAGCTGAAACCTTCCTTGTGGGGAAACAAAAATAAGAGTTTTGTGAAAAGATCAAGCAGATAGCGATGTACCCATGTAGGTGTACAGATACCTACGTCAGCATCATCAGCCACAAGGGAAACCGAAATATTAACCCAGGACATGCTAGCAAAACAGAAGAGAGAGGGAAACTCAAGCTACACTTTATATTTCGTTTTTTAATTTATTTTTCAAAAATGTGCACTTTATTTTAAGATGAACATTTTTCAAAAGCTCTGTTATGTATCTTTACATTTAAATGCAGCCCTTATTTTACATGAGAAAATAACATTTATTAGTACTTATTAATCTCTCCACTTCAAAGTGAAAATCTACAATATTGTTGAAATATTATTGAATTGTACTTTAATATGTATATTTACTATATGTATATATGTTACGGTACATGTGGGAATACGGTACATGTGGGAAAACTAGGGTTAGGGTTAGACTTGGTACATGCTAGCATGTCTAACCCTACCCCTAATCCTAACCCTACCCCTAATCCTAACCGTAGCACCCTAGCACCTAACCCTAGTTTTCCCACATGTACCGTAACATATATAAACCCCTCAAAAAAAGTTCCGAAACGTTATTTTGGTTGATTAATCCTCCCCTTTAATAATACCAATTGGTATTGTATTTTATATCGTTGGAAAGCCTGATTAGTCACCTGTACAACGAGGTACAACTTATAATAATAATAATAATAATTAATAATTCATTAAATGTATATAGCGCTTTTCCGAGGCTCAAAGACGCTGACAATATAGGGGATATGGGAAACACAAAAACAACAAGTAACATGGAACACAGAGTCAGAGTGGCAGTATAGGTGAGACGAGAGAAGGGCAGGGGGAGGTGGGGGGCAGGTGAGATGGCCGGGAGTCCAGGGCAAAACGACAGGAGCAGCAGGAGGGCGAAACCAAGCTGAAGATGAAACCAGAGTACAGGTGGGAGCAGGTCAGTGGATAGGCTGGGAGCGACCAGCAGTTGGTGGGCAGCGAGCCGTGTAAGCGTGAACCAGAGCGACAGCGCGGTGCCGCCGTTGCCGTTGTCATCTGTATTGCCAGCCTGGGACCGAACCCGCGCGGCCGGCCAGCCTAGCCGTGCCATGCCAGCGACCAAATCCCGCAGTAGTGAGTGAGGGTTGGGAAGGACTGACCCTCACCTGCGGAGATGGCAACCCCCAAACCGGGGAGGGAGTGGTGGCTACCTCCCGGGACGAGGGTAGTAGCACAGCACGGCCAGGCTAGCGATGTCTGAGAGCGGCGCTGAAATGCAGCGGGTCGGTCAGCAACACAGAGCCGGGGGACAGGAACGATGGTGTCAAGAAGTGTGAATCCAGTGGGAGTTAGGGGTCCAGTGATGGGGTTAGTGGTGGCGGTGAATACTGTAGTCCGGTAGTGGAGGCGGTGAATACTGTAGTCCGGTAGTGGAGGCGGTGAGTACTGTAGTCCGGCAGTGGAGGCGGTGAGTACTGTAGTCCGGCAGTGGAGGCGGGGAGTACTGTAGTCCGGCAGTGGAGGCGGTGAGAGGCGGGAGATGGCGGGGGGGGAAAGCAGCGGAGGTCGGCGAAAAAAATCAAACAAAACAAAGTGAAAAAATACTTGGAAAAGAAAACAAGAAAAATAAAAAGCGGAGACCTCCGGGGGAAGACGGGCACACAAAACAAGGTAGACGCCGAAAACAAGAAACTATAGACACTTTAGGACAGGACACAAAAAGACAGGACAGGGAAACAGAAGCGCCAGTCACAACGCGGACGCCAGCGATGCTCTGAACTAGGGCTGCAACGTTTAGTCGACATAATCGACGACGTCGATCATAAAATCTCGTCGAAGTGGAATTTTAGTGTCGACGCATCGTATATATTTTTTTTTTTAAAAGCACCCGGGAGCCATGCAAGAATCAGCTGGGTAAGTTTAAGCTAATGTTGTTAGCCAACTGGCTAACGTTATATTGTTAGGGTCGTAATGTTTATGTTAGCTTTACTGTTACATGTTGGAAAACAACGTCTCATGGACAGGGCTGTACATGCTATGAGCGTTTGTGCTATTCATTTATTTGCCCTGTGGCACGCGTGTGACAGACAGAGGCGCTTGTATGTAACGTTACGTAGCAGGGGTTTTCCATGTTGAAGCCAGGAGAACGCGAGATGAAATGAAGTGAGGGGTGGTCGCTATTAAAATACCAGGTAGTCATGGTGGATGATCATGAATGATGCTTGATAAGTGAATGCTATTTCAATTATGTTGAGTCCGGGTGACATTCACAGGTGTGCAGACTTGAGAAGGTGAGGTACAACATGCACTGGAGCCCGCGGCCACTGCCGCGGGCACACGACTAATCGGAAAAATAATCGACAGATTAGTCGACTACCAAAATAATCGTTAGTTGCAGCCCTACTCTGAACCCAGAAACGCAGCTACGGCAAACGCAACAGGACAAACGACTGTAGGGATCATGCATTCATGGAATGAACAACACAGCTAAACATGTGGGTAGCGGCCCAAAAATATTTGCCAAAATCCCCTATATTCTTCTGTTGGTATTCACTCTCGTTTTGAGTTGCTTGGTGGATTGGATGATTGCACTCTCCCACAGTAATAAGGAAAAAACAACACATATTGGCCATTTTTACACTTTATTCATTTTACACTGTCAGGGACCTCAGTAGCGTGTGGAAGATCCATACGCAGTCACAACAGCTTGGCACCTCCTCCTCATGCTGGTCACACACTGCTGTGGGACGGCATCCCATTCCTCAACCAGGATTTGCCGCAAGTCAGCCAACATGGTTGCGTTGGTCACTCTGGCACATACAGCACGCCCAAGCTGATCCCACAAGTGTTCAATTGGGTTGAGGTCTGGACTCACGGCAGGCCATTCCGCCCTCTCCACTGCTCTGTGATTATCCTGGCTCTGTGGGGGCGAGCGTTGTCCTCCTGGAGGATGGAGTTAGGTCCCAGAATCTGGAGATATGGGATCGCCACTGGCCCCAGAATATCATTCCTGTCAATTAGGTACCATTCAGGTGCCAGTCACACACCTGTGACTGACATACACCTGCCAGCACTTGAAGCTCAAAACGAGAGTGAATACCAACAGAAGAATATTGCAGGGGATTTTGTCAAAAAAAATTGGCCCGCTACCCACACGTTTAGCTGTGTTACTCATTCCACGAATGCATGATCCTTACAAGTTGTAGCTCGTTGTAAAGGTGACTAATAAGGCTTTCCAACGATATAGAATAAGAATCGACTGAAATAACGTTTCCAAACTTTTTTTGAGGAGTTTATATATAGGCACTGAATCATAACGTAATCTAGACATTATAATGTTCCAGACCTTTGCTTGAGGATATTTTCTCTAATTGGACCTTGTTGAATTTTAGCTGAATACCCCTGATATAGTCGTCCGGTGAGAGGGCTATGTATGTCATCTGCATATTTGTGGTAGGCAATTTTGTTCTTTTTTATGATGTGTCCCAATGGAAGCATCTAGAGATTGAATAGGAGGGGGGCTGACCCTTGGGGAACCCCACATGTCATTTTTATTTGGTCGCACACAAAGTTGCCAATGGAGACATAATAGCTTCTGTCCTGTAGGTAGGATCTAAACCAGTCTAGTAGCACTTGCCCTGGCAACTGAAGGGCGCAGTTCAGCCAGCTTTGATGAAACGCCTCCTAGGATTACGGTGCTAGTTGTCCGTCTTCCATTCCGTTTCAAAGCCTTCTAAATCATCCGAATCAGTTATAACATTGTCATAATAATAATAGTAATAACTTTTATTTGTATAGCGCTTTTCCTGCAAACGTTGCATCATCAATATCACTCCCTTCAAAACTAACTTCAGAAACTTCTCCGCTGTTGCCAAGATATCGTGAAAAAATATATAATCTGCACGTGCGTAGATACTCCCACGTGTATATGTTGATGCATTCCATTGGCCAAGAGACCAGAAGAATGTGGAAAAAATACACATACTACAAAATGTCGTATCCGCTTTCCCGGCTTGAAAGGTAGAACAACGCAACAGCGCCCCCGGTTTAAATGAGTTAACCATTGTGTTACTCCCCCAATCCACTTGGTCATACAATTTGACCTTTTGACCCTTGTATTATGTTGGGACAAACTCACACGTATATGACGTACAGGCATGTTTATATTATTTTATTTTGTTACACTTTTTCTTTAACAATATATTTGAGAAACCAGAGAGACACCATCATGTTTTGCAGTATAAACTATAGTTATATATCTATTTAAAATAATATTCTTCTTTTTGACAACTTTGCTCAATGTTTTGCACAAAATGTGTTTGTAACCCTGTATATGTTCATATTCTTACAGATGAGCAGAGCTCCAACCCAGGTTCAGACAGCGAGCCCAGCTCCACCACATCAGGAAACCATAAACAACACAGACACTCAGGAGAGAAACCTTACCAGTGCTCCCAGTGTGGCAAGAGTTTCAAGCAGGCAGGACACCTGAAGACACATCAGAGAATACACACTGGAGAGAAACCTTACCAGTGCTCCCAGTGTGGGAAGAGTTTCAATCATACAGGACAGCTAAAGAGACACCAGAGAATACACACAGGAGAGAAACCATACCAGTGCTCCCAGTGTGGGAAGAGTTTTAGTGAAGGAGGAAGCCTGAAGATTCATCAGAGAACACACACCGGAGAGAAACCATACCAGTGCTCCCAGTGTGGGATGAGTTTTAGTGAAGCAGGAGCCCTGAAGAAGCATCAGAGAATACACACCGGAGAGAAACCATACCACTGCTCCCAATGTGATAAGAGTTTTAGTGAAGGAGGAAGCCTGAAGATTCATCAGAGAACACACACCGGAGAGAAACCATACCACTGCTCCCAATGTGATAAGAGTTTTAGTGAAGGAGGAAGCCTGAAGAAGCATCAGAGAATACACACCGGAGAGAAACCATACCACTGCTCCCAATGTGATAAGAGTTTTAGTGAAGGAGGAAGCCTGAAGAAGCATCAGAGAACACACACCGGAGAGAAACCATACCACTGCTCCCAATGTGATAAGAGTTTTAGTGAAGCAGGAGCCCTGAAGAAGCATCAGAGAACACACACCGGAGAGAAACCATACCAGTGCTCCCAGTGTGGGAAGAGTTTCACTCAGGCAGGATCCCTAATTGAACACCAGAGAATACACACAGGAGAGAAACCATACCAGTGCACACATTGTGGAAAGAGTTTCAATCGGGAACAAACCCTAAAGAGCCACCTGAGAATTCACACAGGAGAGAAACCATACCAGTGCTCCCAATGTGGGAAGAGTTTCAATCAAGCAGGAGACCTGAAGAAGCATCAGAGAATACACACCGGAGAGAAACCATACCACTGCTCCCAATGTGATAAGAGTTTTAGTGAAGTAGGAAACCTTAAGATTCATCAGAGAACACACACCGGAGAGAAACCATACCACTGCTCCCAGTGTGATAAGAGTTTCAGTACAGCAGGACACCTGAAGATGCATCAGAGAACACACACAGGAGAGAAACCATACCACTGCTCTCAGTGTCGGAAGAGTTTTAGTGAAGGAGGAAGCCTGAAGATTCATCAGAGAATACACACAGGAGAGAAATCATACCACTGCTCCCAATGTGATAAGAGTTTCAGTACAGCAGGACACCTGAAGAGGCATCAGAGAACACACACCGGAGAGAAACCATACCACTGCTCCTAGTGTGGGAAGAGTTTTAGTGAAGGAGGAAGCCTGAAGATTCATCAGAGAATACACACAGGAGAGAAACCATACCACTGCTCCCAATGTGGGAAGAGTTTTAGTGAAGGAGGAAGCCTGAAGATGCATCAGAGAACACACACCGGAGAGTAACCATACCACTGCTCTGGAAACGATCGTAGCTCTACGTCGGGTATTACCTACTGGTTATGCAGAGTTATTACAGGCATGTGAGCCGCACTGCCTATACTGTAATTCATGCGAAGTGAATGTGGCTCGTAATAAAATTAACAATGTTGTTATCAGCCAAGAAAATGAGTTAAGAAATGATTTTCTTTTACAACTTGTGTATAAGCATTTGCCTGGTTAGTAATCAAACGTTAAATCACCCTTCTCTGCCCTCTCCCGCTTCCAGACGAACGCCTACCCTATATTTTAGCACTTGGCTTAATTCAGCCGCTTTTCTTTGAGCCGCTATTCACCTGCGTCCAATTTAAAGTATATTTGGTGTTTATAGATGGAAGCACGTACGCAATGTTAAACAAGCGCAGCTCGTTTTATAAACAGGCATGATAATCGCTCACCTTTCGTCGAAATTAGCCGTTTTGAATTCAAAATAGGTGACTTCCCTGAATCATATAGATCCGATGAGGTTTTTTTTTGCGGGGGGGGGGGCGGAGCGGAGCAGCCCATTAGTCTGGAACGCACGTTGAACGTTCGAACGATTAGATTTTGATGGGCCGTTGATGGCTCGGGCTACAGAAAAGCGAAGCAACGTAGCGAACAGGTGCGCAGGCGTGAAGGGCTGAAACTGTGATGTGCGCGTGAAACTCCTTGGTGAAGAAATTGGTGACAGAACGTCAGCTGCGGTTTTTGTATGCTGAGAGAAGACAAGGACTGACTCGCAAATACTGAGATAAGAATGTAACGTTAACAAAATACAAATTGCTAGCTAACGATAGATGGCTAACTTTGGTACTAACTTTTGGTACTAACATTACTAAGTGCAGTACAGATACAGTACAGATAACTACTAACGTTAGCGTTGTCAGCCTATTTTGCAAGCTGTTAGCCCCTTTCACACATAGTTCCCTGTAAATTAAATGGAATCGCAACCCAGGTCCGCCAGTGATTTTCGCCGTTTAATGAGCTAAATGCCCGAAAAATATTATGATGAATACATATAAAACTGAGGTATGATATATGGCAGATATATATGGCAGTCTCAGGCGCCTGTCACGTCTCCAGTAGCTACATTAGAACTTTGCATCCTTTGATACATATAAGGATCTTGTAACTTCGCAAACAATGGCAACATTTAAATAGTTTACTTTATGTTCAACTGGAAAAGGTAGTGAGAGAAGATTTTCGTGTTTTGATTTCGCTGGGAGTTCGTTAAAAATGCCTTTCCACCAAAGAACCGTGGAGCCGCGCCGTATGAGCAGGCTGAGGGTCATACAATATTTGTATATTAAAGGCAACGCCGCGGCAGTTGAACATAGAGTAAACTATTTCAATTCTGCCATTGTTTGCGAAGTTACAAGATCCTTACATCCCGTCAAGATCCTTGATGATATAAATATGATGAGAAATACATATAAAACGGCACATATATGGCAGTCTCACGCGCCTGTGTCTCACGCGCCTGTCACGTCTCCAGTACATTAGAACTTTGCATCCTTTGATGCATATGGCGGGATGTAAGGATCTTGTAACTTCGCAGTTGAACATAGAGTAAACTATTTAAATGTTGCCATTGTTTGCGAAGTTACAAGATCCTTACATCCCGCCATATGTATCAAAGGATGCGAAGTTCTAATGTACCGGAGACGTGACAGGCGCGTGAGACTGCCATATATATCATACATCCGTTTTATATGTATTTATCATCATATTTTTCGATATATAACAGAAGTATGATATATGGCAGATATATGGTATATACCTGTATGTGTTGAGCTTGGGTGCACATGAATCGCGTATGAACAATAAGTAAAGCAGACTCGGTATTCTCTTCAGCAACAGAATAACAGTGTGAGTGCAGAGAGAAAAAATCCACCTCTACCCCCCCATTCGGTACCATGCCATATCGTGGCTTTTGCTGAAATGACGCCACTGGTCTTGTAGCCTATTGGAGTGTGTGTGTGAGTGAGAGGGAGTGCTTTTGTGAGCCCGCATGTATGATGTGTCTCTTTCTGGTACCCCAATAATCTTTTTTGGCTCTCAGTCTCCGACTGCCCTAGCAGGATCCGGGTCTCGTATCCTTCTCACCTTTTTCACCCCGACCTGTTTTCATGCCTGCATTATTATTACACACAGTCACACACATACACCTTGGCATAGCGCAAGAGGAAGGGGTAAAGGACGGACATTGAAGCCCAGCGTCTGCTCGTCTCCATGGAGATAAGCTCCTCCCTCTCGTAGCCATTGTCGCAGATGTACAGGAAGTTGTTCACGCAGGATAGAGAGTGCCCCTGGGGAGGCGGGTAGAGAGGGGAGGGGGCATAGGTTAGTGTGTAGTGTTTGAAAATACTGCAGTGTGAATAAAGACGTGTGTGTGTGCTCTCCCCCTCACACCTGGATGCTATGAGCATGGCTGTGGAGCCTATGAAATGCGGAGACTCCCTACAGACAGGTTTGTGAGACAGGTAGTGGTCTGTCAACTTCACCGACAGATTCAGCTCAAAGTTCTGGAGAGCAAGAGGGAGGGAGGGAGAGAGACAGTGGGTTGTATTAGTATAGCTATACACATTCACACAGGCAAAGACTCAACCACACAAACACAGCAACATTTACAGTAACACCATATTATCTGATTAGGGCTTAAAAGTTGGGTTTTGATTGCAGTATCACTTGAGGCCATAGCTGTATAGCTTGGTTCACTTAGAGAGGCCTTTGTGAACAATTTCGTCTTCTCAGATGATATTTTACTGTTACAGTTAAAAACATAACAGCATGAGCTGAAAGGTTCTCTTTCAATAATAAAAAAAAGGGGGGGGGGGGCAAGGGCTCTGTCCCATAGAGAGTCTCATAAAGCAGCCCTCACCAGTAAAAGTTGTTTTAAAACAAAATAAATGTTTTACAACAGTGTAGGTGTGTACAGGTGTGTGTGGTGTCACTCACTCATCCACCAGCACTTTTCAGACGGACAGGCTGAGGACAACACCTCTCTGGTACCAGGTCCATCTCCTGTAGTCGGGGTCGGGGGGGGGGGGGGCAGGGGTTGGGAGGATATCCTACGACTAGTCAAGATGAGATAAAATAGCCTTAGTATTAGGGTAAATGGGGAATGCTCTGTACCTGTAGACAGGTGATCACATCATGCTAGCCCAGTGTTTCCCAACCTGTGGGGTGCGCCCCCCTAGTGGGGCGCGGGGGTAATATGGGAGGGGGAAAAATGCACACACAAGAGCTGTAAACAAACACTGCTTGCTTAAGGTTACCATCAGGGGTGTTGGATGATTTTATAATAATGGAGCGCAGGCCATAAACTGTAACAAAGAGGCAGCGAGGGGGCGCGAGCCCAGGGGGGGGCTCCATTCACGTCATTGACGCGCGCTCTCCCTCCCCATCATTCCAGCTATCTAGCAGCAACAACAACAATGGATACGTTTATGAAAGAGCCAGAAGCTAAACGAAAAGCGAAGGAGCCCATGACAAACTGTGTGTCCTCTGTCTCAAAACTTTAGCGGCAGATAGCATGAAGCCTAGCAAGTTGAAACGTCACTTGGAGACCACACACCCGACTGATGTGAAGAAGCCCCTCGATTTCTTCAAGAGAAAACTCCAAGAATACCGTGGTCAGCAGAGCCGTTTCGTTAAAACAGCATCTGTTACGTCTAATGCTCAACTTGCCTCCTACAAAGTGGCATATCGTATCGCCCAGTCTAAAAAACCACACACCATCGCTGAGGAGTTAATACTCCCTGCTGCGATAGATATGGTTTCACTGATAGACGAGGCAACAGCCCAAAAACTCAAAGCTATCCCCCTGTCAAACAACACTATTGCGAGACGCATCAATGACATCTCAGAAGACATGAAAGAGCAGCTTGTTGAGAAAATAAAAGACCAACGCTTTGCGCTCCAGGTAGACGAGGCCACAGATAGTAACAAGGACTGTATGTCAGATACATTGATGCGGAGGGTTTGAGCGAGGATTTGCTATTTTGCAACTATGTCCCAAACAGAGCAACAGCTGATGAACTGTTCAAAATCATAGACAAATACCTGAGTGAAGCCGATCTGAAATGGGAGGACTGTGTGGGGATTTGCACCGACGGTGCCCAGGCCATGGCAGGAAAACGGGGAGGGCTCCAGACGCTCATCAAGCGCGTTGCACCGAAAGCAGTGTGGACTCACTGCGTAATACACAGGGAGGCACTCGCGTCAAAGCAGCTGAGTCCAGAGTTGAATGACGTTTTGTCTGATTAGATGTTATCACCACCGTCAATTCCATAAAAACATGACCACTGAAAGCTCGCATTTTTTCCGCTTTGTGCGAGGAGATGGGCTCCGAGCACACAGCCGTGCTATTTCATTTTCGCTGAAAGATGAGATCCGAATCTTCTTGGAGGAGGAAGGGAACGAACTTGCCAGCAAGTTTAATGATGAAGACTTCCTCATGAAATTGGCCTACCTAAGCGACATGTTTGAGAAGCTCAATGAATTGTATCTACAGTTGCAGGGCAACAACACACACCTTCCACATCTGGCAGACAGGATACAATCTTTCACACGGAAACTGGACATGTGGGGCAGGAGACTTGAACAGGGGGACATCGACTCATTTGGGAATCTGAAGGCATTCATCGAGACCAATGAGCTGCAGAGCACAGTGGTTCCATGTATGAGAGAGCACATCTCAGCCCTGAATCAAAGCTAGCAGCTAGCAGCTAGTAGCTAGCCTAACATTAGTCATTATTAACACGTATCATTTAGACTGGCTATTATCACTTATCATTTAGACTATATAGTGACTATATCTAGCTATATATATCTAGTCTAGCTATTGCTGGCTAACGTTACACGTATGTTATTTTAGCTCTCACCTTGTAACAATTAGCTGTAGGCTAGGCCTATCAGTATCGCAGTTCCAACTGAAGATAGCTTGATTATTGACAGCGAAGAAAACAGTGACGATGACAATATTGTTTCTGTTGTTGTTATTAAAATATGTTCTCCGTTGGTTGTTAAGTCGTGACGTGTTTCCGGGTCCAAAGTTGGCTGAGGCGCTGTCTTCGAAATGCCGCAATAATAATAATAATAAATTATATTTATATAGCGCTTTTCCGAGGCTCAAATACCCTGACAATATGGGGAAAACAGGAAAGTGCTGTGTCCCTTGTTGTATGAATAGATCCGACCGGTCTCAAAATGTAGCCTATAATTAATGCAAGTGCAATCGGGCTAACGTTACTAATTCTCGCAGTTCCAAATTAATGAACGTTGAAGCGCACTGACCATAACGTCGGGTTGTAAAATAGCCTAGTTTGATAGGCCTATTGACAGCGAATAAAACAGTGAAGATGACAACTAGTTTGATAGGCCTATTGACAGCGAATAAAACAGTGAAGATGACAATTGTTTCTGCTGTTGTTATTCAAATCTGTTCTCCGTTGGTTGTATCTCAAAATGTGGCCTGTGCAATTGGAATAATAATTAATGCAATAATAATTAATGCAAGTGCAATTCAAAATGGAATAATCCCGAGAGCGCACATAACAGGCGCGCGCTTTCAGAACGAGCTACCCCAATCTCACGTCGGAATTCGACGTTTGGATGCGATGGACAGACGTCGAATTCTGACGTCTGCTGTGTGAGACCAGGTTGCACAGTCACACACACACAGTCACACACACGCACACACAATGAGAGCCCTCAGAATGTACTGTACATTATGTTCCCTAGAAGAATGTCGTGTTTCGGTGAGGTGCTGCAGGTCATATTCTAACACCCCATAAAAGATTTAAAAAAAACAATCCCCAGTGTTTGACATGGAAGACTTCCCATTCGAGGTGCGTTTGAGGTTTGTACTGTACGACAGAAGGATACTGTCCTGGATAAATGTCCACTGTGGTAGAAGCCTAGGGGAACCGCATGTTTAAAGCTCTTTGGAAGTGAGATTCACTATGTTTAAAGCTCTTTGGAGGTGAGATTCACTATGTTTAAAGCTCTTTGGAGGTGAGATTCAAGACATAAAGGGCCGGTTTCACAGACAAGGCTTAAGCCTAATCCTAGACTAAAAAGCATCTTCAATGGAGATTTTACATTGAAAAGTGTGATTTAGTCCAGGACTAGACTCAACCCTTGTCTGTGAAACCGGCCCAAAGTCTTGTAAAGCCGAAATATGAGTTGAGCATTTATTATGAAATGTTCGTAAGCATGAGGCGTGCACAGAACGTCAGGTCAGTGACAGTCTGAAGACGCAGGGGGGGGGGGGGGGGCAAAACCACAACATAGTTTGAGACAGATCTAGATGAGAATTTATATAATAAGAACTATCCGCTCACAGACAACAATTAAAAAGAAAGGCTTTTGAATGTAGAGGCTTGAACACTAGGTCTCTTGCCTTCTCTACCACAGCGCAGCAAAACAATATATTTATATATTGTGAAATATGTGTAAAGTTACTGTGTTAAGTTAAGCAATGTGACTTATCTACTATAATTACTTCAGGGATAAGATAACAAATATTAGAATGTGTATTACTCAGGAAAGACTAGGTTTGTGTAGCACCACAGATCCGCCACCACAGAACATGACTATGAGCATGTTCACCATGATTAGTACGGAAACATTAGGTAAAATTGTGTCACAGCTTAAACCGTCTACGTGTCCTCTTGACCCTATTCCTACCACCTTTTTTAAGGACATTTTTGAATCTGTGTCTGATGACATACTAGGCATTGTAAATCACTCCCTACTTAAAGGGATATTTCCAGCGGCGCTTAAAACTGCCCTGGTTAGACCCACCCTGAAGAAAAGTAACCTAGATCCTTCTGATCCAAAAAACTGTAGACCAATATCCAATCTCACTTTTCTAAGCAAAATTTTAGAAAAGGCAGCGTATAGACAGCTTCATGAATTCTTAGTCCTAAATAATAGGTATGACCCACTTCAGTCAGGTTTCCGATCATACCACAGCACAGAAACCGCTTTGCTTAAGGTAACTAATGACCTTAGGATAAATGCAGACTCGAAAAAACTCTCGATTCTTGTACTCTTAGACTTAAGTGCAGCCTTTGATACGGTAGACCACTCCATACTTATTGAGAGACTTGAAAACTGGGTTGGCCTCTCAGGTCCGGTCTTAAACTGGTTCAGGACTTACCTGGCTGACCGAGACTACTTTGTAGCCCTTGGTGACCATAAGTCAAAAAATTATAGCACAACCTGTGGAGTTCCCCAGGGGTCCATTTTAGGACCGTTGCTTTTTAGCCTATACATGCTACCCCTCAGTTCTATTATCAAGAAGCATAGCGTTAACTACCACAGCTATGCTGACGACACTCAGCTTTATATCTCAGTAACTCCCAACGACTACAAGATGATCGACCACCTGATAGACTGTATTGCCGATATTCATATTTGGATGACACAAAACTTTCTCCAACTCAATCAAGAAAAAACAGAGGTATTGATCATTGGCGAGAAAACTGGGAGAGAGAAATTATCTGCACACTTGAAAACACTAGCTCTTAACACTAAGTGTCAGGCCAGGAATCTTGGTGTCATAATTGACCCAGATCTAAATTTTGAAACTCATATTAATAACACTATTAAAACATCCTTCTACCATCTAAGAAACATCACTAAGGTACAATCATTTCTCTCCCAGGCAGACACTGAAAAATTAATGCATGCGTTTGTTACTAGTAGGCTAGATTACTGTAATGCTCTCCTGACAGGTCTCCCCAAAAAAATGATAAATAGACTACAAATGGTTCAAAATGCTGCTGCTCGTGTCCTTACTAGGACCAAACGGAGAGCGCACATCACACCTGTCTTGAGATCACTACACTGGCTCCCTGTCAGTCATAGAATAGACTTTAAGATCCTTTTACTAGTTTATAAATCACTTCACTGTGATGCACCCAATTACATGGTGGACATGCTCATAAGATACACACCAGCTAGACCCCTACGGTCTAGTGGCACGGAACTTTTAATAGTGCCAGAGGCTAGGACAAAGAGATTTGGAGGATCAGCTTTTAGCATATATGCTCCTAGATTGTGGAACACCCTACCTGAGGGCCTGAGGTTGTCTAAAACTCAGGACATTTTTAAGCGTGACCTCAAAACCTACTTATTCAATGTCGCCTTTTGATACTAAGGGAGACATTGGACATTATAGAACTAGGATCACTAGGCCATTACACCATACTCGTGTTTTGAGATTTGTGTTGACAGGAAAATGGACCCGGGTGCTGATGAGGCACTGTCAGCTCCAAATAGCACCTAGAGCAGTACTGGAACCGGTACAAGGGTGTACCAGGACCACCATCAGGTTGTATTGCTGTCATCTTTATTGTCTCTATTGTGTTGTTGCATCATAACTGTGCTTAAGTTTCTCTTTTGGCAGGACCTGTGACCATACTGGATGCAGAACGATGCAAATACAACACAAAATGTATGGACAGTGTGTACGCCGATAATATGCAAGGAATTTTTCCTGGATACATGGTGTACAGGTTTTTGCCCTTGCTTGCTTGCTTTGTGCCGGTGGTCCTGGCCTCCCCTGGGGGACCGCTGGGTACTGGTAAGCAAACTGGCTAGTAGTCGCTCTATTGGTAGAGGGCTGCAAGGGAATTTTTCCTGGCTACATAGTATACAGGTTTTTTACTTTTGCCTGCTCGCGGCTCTGTCAGTATTGATTGATTGATTGACTGATTGACTGAACATTTTCATTGTGTGAAGCGCATTGAGTTGCATCTTGTAAGAAATGCGCTATACAAATAAAATTTTATTTGATTTGATGATAAAAGAGAGAGAGAGAGAGAGAGGGGGGGGGGGGGGGGGAATTCAAGCACGTTCAATGACCCATGTCTATTTTCAAAAACGTTTAAGGTCTTGATTTTATTTTCTCAAATTCACTGACCGACCACTGCCTCTCTGCGTTTGTTCTTCACGTAGTCTCTCAGGTCGTTGGTGAGGCGGAGGCTGGTTTCTGTTGGTGCAACAAGACAACACTGTTTAGAGCTCAATAACAACCACTCAGTCCTCTCTAACCAGGACACACACACACACACACACGCACACACACAGGCCCCAATTGTGCATAGGTGGAATGAAAATGACTCTAGCCAAGCTGTAGAGTCAGTGTGTCTCACCTGTGGCCCCCCCACCTGACGGTGTTGCCTCGTGGCTGGCTCCTACGACGGTCCCCTGGTACCCCACTTCACACACATCTGAGAGAAGAACCAGAGGGGGGCACACACACACACACACACACACACACACACACACTCACACGTGATTTCAAGGCCAAGTAAACAGCTTCTATCGTGGAGGAAAAACCCTCTCTAGGTTCTAAGTCCCCATTACTACACTGCATGGCCAAAAGTATGTGGACACCCGAACATCACAATCCCATACTTTTTCACCCCCTCTTTTATTCTCTCACAGAGACTGAGAAGTTCATCTCTGTCTGCCCCGTAACAGGATGTTCAGGCAGAAGAAACTGTTTGTCAGACTTCTGGAGCCCACAGCTAAAGTGATGGTGGAGAACATTCCCCCAGGTGTGAGTCCAGACCACTTTGTACTCTACTTTGAGAAAGAAGGACAGGTGGAGGAAGATGTCACCTTCAACGAAGAGGAACAGTCTGCCATCATCACCTTCCAAGATCCTAAAGGTAGAATACATTTCTTTAGTATTTTAGATATATTTTACGAATATATGAATGTGGTGACAATTAGTGTTTTATGTTATGCAATGTGATATATGAAGTCATATGTTTTTGTTTAGCTATTCACAGAGTCCTTGAAAAGACACATCACATCAACAAGCAACCTGTCAAAGCTTACCCATTCTATGAATCTCTGGGAACGGCCCTGTATGGCAAAGACAGACCTACACTGAGACTCCGAGCTGGCTTCTCTGAGAGCATCGGTCAGGCCGTCTGGAGGTTCCTGAGAGAGAAGCAGGGAGCTGCAGCGATCATCCATAAGGCCATGGCTGAGCACTTCTGCAAAGTAGACCTCCAACAGCCTGCTGTCCAGCTGAGCCCTCTGCCTTCTCTACTACAGCAGAAGGGGGTCAAAGCCAAGGACATCAAGGAGTGGAAAGACTCTGCCAAAGCTGCCTTCACCCAAGCTTTGTCTGCACTCGCCTCGCTGGAGCTCCATGTCCAGACCACTGCATGGGAGGAGTCTGAGGTGGAGGTCAGGAGGATGGTGACAGAGGAGGCGGTGGTTGTTGTCCCTGAGGAGGCCAGAGGTGTCATAGCAGTGGTGGGATCGGTAGATGATATGAACAGGCTTAGCCAGTCACTGAATGACATCATAGACAGCATAGTCAAAAGAATACATAGGGAGAGGTCGAGCGTGACAGAGAAGGTCACCGTGGCTCCGTCCATCTACAATTTCCTGTGGCAGGACGGCCTGGAGGACAAGGTAGCGTTGGAGTTCCCGGAGCTGAAGCTGACCTATGACAATGAGAGCCAGAGTGTGATCCTCTATGGACTGATGTACGAGGTCCTGGGAGCCAACAGGAAGGTGGTAGACGGAATCATTGGGCTGAAACGGAAGGTGTGGCAGTTAGATGAGTACGTCCTCAAGTTCCTTCAAGAGGACGACCAGGAGAAGCTGACCAGCGCTCTCCTGACGTCCCAGAGGATCGACGCAGCGCTGG
This sequence comes from Nansenia antarctica, assembly GCF_963989245.1. Lineage (NCBI taxonomy): Eukaryota > Metazoa > Chordata > Actinopteri > Argentiniformes > Microstomatidae > Nansenia > Nansenia antarctica. The sequence continues at coordinate 59,405,258 of NC_137678.1, read as the reverse complement.
AGATCCAGGTAAATGCGAATCGGAAGTGGGCGCGCCTCCTGGCGGCGTCGGATAAAGCCCTGGGAGAAGCAGAGGAGCAGCTCAACAGGATCTTGATCTCTCAGTACATCGTGGCGGAAGACTTTAATGTTTTCAAAATGACAGAGTGGCAGGGTCTCGTCACCCGTCTGGAGGAAACTTCAAACATTTCACTCAGGAAAGTTATGGTCAGGACATTTGGTGACTTCCCGAGTCTTCAAGTGGTAGTGTCTGGCTACAAAGACAGTGTCATGTCGGTCAAGAATGAACTTGATGACTTCTTACGCCAGAACACTCCAATAACTGAGGATATCAAGGTCAGGTCTGAGGCTATTGTTAAATTCATCCAGGAGCGTAACAGCAACACTTGGTCTGATAATTTCATTTTTCATTTCAAACCTTGATTTAAAAACTCGATAGGCACTGAGGTCACCCTCATTTACAGTGACGTCGAGTGTACAACAGAATAGTGATCATTAATATAGATGGGCAAACATACAGTGAGCAAGACAGGATTAAAGGAAAAAAAAAGAAAAAACTAAAAACAATTGCAATCATTAGAACACAGTTTCTGCACCAGGAGTTTAAAGGTAGAGGCAGAGGGGAGGACCTCCAACCGGAGAGTTTGCTGCAGAGTGTTCCATGTATTAGGGGCATCAATAAAAAAGGCTGTTTTACCCAGGTCTGAACGCGCATACGGAACCCGAAAAGAAAGTCAACTATTAGATCTGGTCACATAAGTACCAAGACTCCAGTCTAATAATGATGAGATATAAGGAGGAAGCTTGCCACAGATGGCCTTAAAAACGAACAAGTTCCAGTGGTAACTGCGCCTCAGAGAAAGAGAGGGCCAGCCAACCTTGTCATAAAGTATACAGTGGTGAGTGTCATAACTGTCCCCGGTAATAAACCTTAGAGCTGAGTGATAAACTGAGTCCAATTGTTTCAATGTAGATGAAGCTGCATGCATGCCTATAGATAACATCACCGTAATCTAATACGGACAGGAATACCGCCTCGACAACTCTCTTCCTACAAAGCAAGGGGAAGCTAGACCGATTACGGTAAAGAAAGCCCACCTTTTGCCGAAGTTTGGAGGCGAGGCCGTCGACATGCGTTTTGAATGATAGCTTCTCATCCAACCACAGCCCAAGATATTTGTAGTCGGTAACTCTCTCAATGGAGTCGCCATCAACTGTGGATATAAGAAGCTTTGTAAGGTCCACATTTCTAGCCCTAGTAAACAACATGAATTTCGTTTTCTTCGAGTTGAGGACTAGCTTATGCCTCGAGAGGGCGTCTTGCATTGAGTTAAAGGCTAGCTGCAAGTTGATAGTAGCAGCATGTGGGGAATCTGCTGTACTATAAAGAATGGTATCATTGGCATATAAATGGACGTGGCAACCGGTTAGCGAAGATACCAGTTCATTAATATAGATGGTAAAAAGTACAGGGCCCAGCACCGAACCTTGAGGGACACCCTTTGTAACCGTTATAAAATCTGAATTGCCAAGTGAAGATTTTATACACTGACGCCTGAGGGTAAGGTAGTCATGGAACCACGCACAAGCACCTAAATCTAATCCAATATCGGATAGCTGTTCTAGGAGCAAGTGGTGATCGACCGTGTCAAATGCCTTCACTTAAGGTCAAAGACTTAGTGAAGGTTTCTTTCCAGAAAGAAGTAATTTCCCTAAGTGGCGCCAGAGTTCATGTCACGCAGTGCAAGGCCTTGTTTGCAGACCTGGTCTCCTCTACACACTTCGATACCCTGAAGGTGTCCAAGCCCGGAGCCAAGAAGTTCTTCCAGGACAAGGAGGCCATGTATGTTACCACGTTGATCAGTCTGACGGGCTGTGTGGTCCAGCTGGTTGAAGAGAACCAACATGGTGGACAGCAGGGTATAGGCCTAGCACTCAGGGGAGGAGGGATGAAGCCCTCCTACCAGTTCCAGACACCAGACGGGGTGGAGATAGTCGTGTGTAAAGCTGACATATGCGACTACGCCGTGCAGGCCGTGGTCAACGCTGCTTACACAGACCTGAAGCACAGCTGGAGGTTAGCCAGAGCCCTCCTGGATGCTGCCGGCCCTCAACTACAGGCAGAGTCTGATCAGCTGGTCACCAAGCGGGGTCTACTGAAGCCTGGGGACTGTGTTATTACTGGTGCTGGGGGGCAGCTGCGCTGCAAACACATCATCCACGCAGTGGGACCCAGGTTTGACCCCGCCGACCCTCAGAGGGCTGTGGCGCAGCTGAGGAGAGCGGTTATGGGGAGTCTGGATCTAGCAGAGAAACACAGCTGCCTGTCGGTGGCTCTGCCTGCTATCAGCTCAGGGAACCTAGGCTTCCCTCTCAGCCTCTGTGCTGAGACCATCGTCAAAGCAGTGAAGCGCTACTGTGAGGACAGGTATGGTGATACTGTAGTCAATATCAAACACTCAGTGGCAAAAAGTGTTAAATATATTTATTTTAAAGTGTCTTTTAAGTTATTCCAAGCCCAGCAATGGTTATTTATGTTGTTGTTGTTGTTGTTGTTGTTGTTATTTATTGTATTATTATTATATTATTATTATTATTATTTATTCATCATACAGGTATGATGATAATTGCCTGGAGAGGATCCACTTGGTGAATAAAGATGACAGGACAGTCCAGGCCATGGAGGATGCTGTGAGAGGGGTGTTCGGAGACCAAGGGACAGGTCAACAACAACAGCCCAGCAGAAGTCCAGCCAAGCCCGCCCCACCCCAGCCTGCTAGACAGGTCCAGAGTACCGCTGGTTCTAGTACGGTCCAGACCAAAGAGAGGCTGACCATCAGCCTGAAGAAAGGGAACATTCAGAACGCCACGGTAAGCCGTTTTTTTTAATGAAACTGATGAGTCAGCAGAATTTCACTAACTAACTAAACTCACTAACGGAAGAATTTCAGAACACTCACCACCTAGTGTCATGTGTTCTATGTTGTATTTACCTAGCAACAATAGTTTGATTGGCTACAAAATGAACCATCATCATTTATGCATTTTTGGTCACCCGTGGCACTCTAGAATGTTAACAATTGTGGCGACTTTATTCACCCTCGGCACTAAATAAATTAAAGTTAAAGACTTAACATCAAATCGATTATTTTCTCATTTCATTGCGCTTTATAGCCTACATCTCAGTTGCCCTAACAACTCCATTAATGTCCTTATAGATAGAATCAGACCACCCAATTTGTGTTAGATCAACTTTTTGTAATGAACAATAACACAATGCTGCTTTACCTTAAAGTCAATTAACAAATCAACATTATAATGACTTCTTTATAATAACATGATGTTGCTTTCTGTTCCAGACTGATGTGGTTGTGAACACGGTAGGTCAGGACCTGGCTCTCAACCATGGAGCAGTCTCTAACGCCCTCCTGGCTGCTGCTGGACCCCAGCTCCAGACCCTGGTCGACCAGCAGCCCTCCACTGGCATCGCTGGGGAAGTCATCATCACAACTGGCTGCAACCTGAAAAGCAAGCTGGTGTTCCACACTATCGCCCCCCAGTGGGACAACGGACAAGGTGCAGCAGAGAAGGTTAGAAACAGAACAAACGTTGTTCCTCGTCCATATATGTATATTTCACACCAGGAGAGGCTGGACAGGGTCATTGTAATGCATGGAACGGAATGAGGCATGGTATCAAAACACTGAGTCTGTGCCTCCATGGTTTCACACACAATGTACTGTGAATGTGATATAACAGAGGGTGTAAAATGCAGGTTTAGTTTAGACTCCAGACTATTTTGAGGTGAACTATCCCCTCAAGATTGTGTAAACCTCTATCTGTCTCTTCCCATTTGGATTACTGTAACTCAATTTTTTCTTGCTTAAGTGATTCCTCAATTGCTCGACTCCAACTAGTTCAGAACGCAGCTGCGAGGCTTTTGACATACACCAAACGAAGAGAGCATATTACCCCCATTCTAGCCCACTTACATTGGCTTCCCGTATGTTTCAGGATACAATTCAAGATCCTCCTGATCACATTTAAGGCCTTCCATGGCATGGCACCCTCCTATATTTCCGATCTTTTAACAGAATACATTGCGCCTAGATCTCTTAGATCGTCTGACCAACGGCTTTTAATTGTCCCACGGTCCAGGCTCAAAACAAAGGGTGGCCGTGCTTTTACTGTTGTAGCTCCAACATTATGGAATCGTCTCCCCCTCACTGTCAGGTTAGCTGGGTCTGTACCACTTTTTTAAAAAACGTTTAAAAACCCACTTATATAGGATGGCATTTTTATAATTAGTTTTCTCTTTTTACTTCTGATATCTGTATTGATTTTATCATTTTATCATTCGTTGCTTTTATGATTTTATCATTCGTTTTATTGCTTTTGTGAAGTGCTTGTTTACATTTTATGAATTACGTTTTATTTGTTGGCTGTTTATTTGCTGTGTTATGTAATATACTACCAAATGTACTGTGAAGCACTTTGTGACTGCTGTCTTAAGTGCTATACAAATAAATAAAAGTAAAGTAAAGTAAAGAAACCTGATCAGACATTTTAACTGCAGGTGTTGAGTGGGATTATGGAGAAGTGCCTGGCTGAGGTGGAGCAGAAGGGGCTAGTCTCCATCACCTTCCCTGCCATCAGCACGGGGAACTTGGGCTTCCCTAAGCCCATTGTGGCCTCTCTGATGCTGGAGGAAGTCTCCAAATTCAGCACAAGGAACCCCAAACACCTGAAGGAGGTGGTGTTCATCCTGCACCCAGGGGACCTGCAGACCGTTCAGGTAGGGAAAATGGTTAGATTCAGGAGGTTAAAACCACACAGGTAAAAATAAATACCATAATAGGCCTACTGTCAAATGGAAAAGGTTTTACGATTTGGGTTTAGTGGGTTTCATTGCCGATAGATGTTGGTCGGAGGCCAGGCAGATTTCCTCCATGCAGGATGGGCTCTGTTGATGCTGGTGTTGTTGATGGCTGGTTCTCCTCCCTTCTGATGATCTCTCTCCAGGCTTTCACTGATGAATACAACAAGAGGTTTACAAACCAGACTGCAACCTCAGGGGCCTCAGCCTCCTCCTCAGCCTCCTCCTCTGCCTCCTCCTCCTCAGCCTCCTCCTCAGCCTCCTCCACCCCCACCAAACATAGTAAAGGTGCAACTCACTAAACTCACATTTATATTAGTAAACTCGTGGTGTCATACCGCTTACAATTGCAATCAATGTTAAATGTACAGCGAATTGATCTCATGCAATCATTCCCTTTGGTCATTGTAACATGCCAGATGGTTTATGCAAAGTAATGCACATCATAACATCCTATAGTCATATAGTCATATTTCATCACCTCATTATGTTATTCTCTTCTGCCAGGCCCCTTCTCCTCTGTCACCACCTCCAGCTCAGGGATGCATGAGACAAAGGTGGAAGGTGTGGTGATACAGGTTGTCACGGGTGCCACCTGGAGGGACAATGTCTCATAGTGATTTTTAGCAAGGTATACACCCCTAGTACTAGAAAGAATGTGATAGCCTTGCACCGGTGGTAGTGGATTCTTAATAGGACTGGTTGTTAAAATCCCTAAATATTCAGCACAACAATTGAGTGGAGTTGGAGATGTCCTCTTGAGTGGAGTGGAATTTGGCAATGATCACCTGGTGCCACCAGTACGACACATCTTCAGTTGTGGTCCCCGACCTCATTGGGTGTTTCGGCCAGTTATCACAAGACACCCTCTGCCGAGGTTGGCCCACCACAGGCTGATCAGGCCTGGGTGTGTGTCGCACGGTGGCACCACGTGGTCATTTGGGAGCCCATGTTGGGTCCCTACGTTTCAGCCACAGCCAGTGACTGCTCCGTTCTGCTGCAGTGGACAGTTCTCTGATTGCCTTCTGTTGGGCCTGTCCTCTGATCCCTACTGCCCTCAGGAGCCTTGTGGTGGAGCTGGCTACAAAGCCTCTGCAGCCCACCTCCACTGGCCACACCTTCACGTTCCAGCCCCGCCCCTCTGCTTCGACTGCTAAGTTGGCATACCGCAGCCTCTTCCGTTCGAATGCCTCATCGATGGCCTCCTCCCATGGGACCGTCAGTTCTACGATGAAGACACGCCGGCAGGACTTGGACCAGAGGACTAGGTCTGGGCGCAGGTTGGTCGCTGCAATTTCGGGTGGGAAGGTGAGCCTCTGGCTGAGGTCTACCCGCATTTCCCAATCCCGGGCTGCGTTCAGTGGGCCTGAGTCTGGAGGTGATGGCTTGGTCCGCTGTTTCTCCCCTTCCCGGATGAAGGTTGTTTTCCGTGGAAAGGTAGTCTGGGCATTTAGAGGCATGGCGTTGGTGGTTACCCTCTTGTGCTCAAGTTCGGCAGCCAAGCACTTTAGCACTTGGTTGTGGCGCCAGGTGTATCTTCCTTGAGTTAGACTGGTCTTGCAACCCACCAAGATGTGTTTGAGGGTTGCTGGGGCTGCACACTGGAGACAGGCTGGGTCCTCTCCATACCAGAGATGTAGGTTGGTAGGAGAGGGCAGGACATCATATGTGGCTCTGATGATGAAACTTAGCCTATTAGACTCCATGCTCCACAGCTCGTTCCACGTGATTTTCCTCCTCTCCACGCTCTCCCACTTCATCTAGCGGCCTTGCTGGGCTTGGGAGACTGCCTTGGCGCACCTGGCTGCTTCCTCCTGGTGGCGCACCTCCTCACCCACCATCTTCCGCCGTTCGGTTGGAGTAGCCTTTTGCCATGTGGGTGTTGTTGTTTCCAAGCCAAGGCCCCCTCTGCCATGTTGGACATGCCCCACTATATCCCGGTGTCTGAGGGCGGTCTTTGCCACCGCAACTGCTGCAGATGGCTTCCATTTCCTCCCCGTTGCTAGGATTGGAGCAGCACCTCTGACGAATGGATCCCGGGATTCTGTGAGAGTCATTTCCAGCCTTGATTTGGCACATTTGTACTCCTCCACCAGGCTTGAGATTGGTAGGGAGAGGGCTCCGTTGCCATACAGGCCTATGCTGCTAAGGCCTCTCGGCAGTCCAAGCCACTTCCTCACTTGTGCATTCACCAGTCTCTCCAGCCGGTTGGCATGGGATAGTGTGACCTCGTAGATGGAAATTGGCCACATGAGACGGGGCAGCAGTCCAAACTGAAAGCACCACAGTTTCAGCTTCCCAGGGAGAGCAGTGTTGTTGATCTGCTTGAGGCCACTGATTGTATCCTGCTTGAGTTGTTCCACCTGCTTCGAGTCTTTGAGTTCTGCGCTATACCAGCGGCCAAGGCTTTTGATGGGCTTCTCCAGAACTGTTGGTATTGGCTCGTTGTTGACGTGGAACCTCTCATTGGCGAGCTTGCCTTTGACAATGGAGATACTGCGGGACTTACTGGGTTTAATCTCCATTCGTGCCCATTTGATGTTTCCCTGGAGTTTATCCAGCAGGCGTTTGGTGCATGCGTTTGTTGTTGTTATTGTCGTCATGTCATCCATGTACGCCCTGATTGGTGGAAGACGCAGCCCGCTCTTCAACCGTTCCCCTCCAACAACCCATCGGGATGCTCGAATAATGAGCTCCATTGCCATGGTAAACGCCAGTGGAGAGATGGTGCAGCCCGCCATTATGCCTATCTCGAGGTGCTGCCAAGCAGTTGTACTGGCTTGTGCTGTAACACAGAACTGGAGGTCCTGGAAGTAGGCTTTGACCAGCCTTGTGATGCCCTCTGGGACTTGGAAGAAGTTGAACGCTGTCCACAAAATCTCATGAGGCACTGACCCGAATGCATTGGCAAGATCTAAGAAAACCACATGCAGGTCTTTCTTCTCCTTCTTGGCCGTTTGTATCTGGTGCCAGATGACATTTGTGTGTTCCAGGCATCCTGAGAATCCACTTATCCCTGCCTTCTGCACTGAGGTGTCGACAAAGTTGTTCTTCTGCAAGAATACTGAGAGCCTCTGGGCCACAACACTGAAGAAAATCTTTCCTTCCACGTTCAGTAGACTGATCTGGCGGAACTGGTCGATGGTTGAGGAATTCTTCTCTTTGGGAATCAGGATCCCTCCTGCCCTTCGCCATGCCTTTGGTATGATTCCCTTTTCCCATGCCACTTTCATTAGCTTCCAGAGGTACTTCAAGACGCCTGGACTGTTCTTATATAGCCTGTATGGAACGCCGTTGGGCCCAGGGGCTGAGGCTGTTCTTGCCCGTTTTACTGTGCTCTCAACTTCGCTCCATGTAGGGGGCCTTGTTTCCATCTGGTGCTCAGGTGGTTGGATTGGTGGCATGTCATCCGGAATGCTGGCTGGCACATGCCTCTGGTTGTCAGAGTAGGTCTTCCTCAGGTGCTCCTCTAGTTCCCTTATGGGTACTTTGAGGGTCCCCGTTTTCTCCTTGACAAAGAGGTCTTTGACGAACTTGTAGGGATCTCTGTAGAAGGCAGTCCTCGTTCGCTCTTTCTTCTTGTGTTGCTTTCTCAAGCATTCTGCTCTTCGCAGTGTTGCAAGACGCTGCTTGATGTCGGCCTGTAGTGCCTCAAGTCCTTTCCTTTCCACTTCTGTGGCCTTCTTCCACTGTTTTCTCAGGCACATTCTTTCTTTCACAAGTCTTTCAATCTCTTGTTGTCTCCTGGACTTGAGATGGGCTGATGGTTCCTTCTGTGTCCCATGGTTCTTACTTTTCACCCCAAATCTCTCTGCTCCATAGCTGTAAATGATCTCTCCAATCTTGTCCAGTTTTCTTTCCACGCCCCCTTTCAGACCTTCTAGAAGATGGACAAGGTCTGTGTCTGTGTTTTCCCACTCCTTTTTCTGGCAGGCTTTAGGCCACAAGATTTGAGGCTTTCGTCCATTCATCTTCCTCTCTACTGCTGTCTGTGGCTGGATAGGCTCTGGACTCATGTCCGTTGATGGATCTGTGCTTGGTTGAGCTTCGTCTGGGGTTCTGATACCCTGTGGACTGTGGTGAATATCCTGCCACTGGGCTTCACTCGACTGATTTGCCCTACCTCTGAGGAAGTAGTGGTCAATGCGAGGCACCTCGCTAAGCTCTCTTAGGCACTTTTTCCTGCCCTGGTGGATCTTGAGACCCTTCTCTGATGTTATCTTTTTCCAGCCACAGATGCAGCTTTGTAGCTTGTGTCCTGCCAGTGTTGTTACTCCGTCAACTACCGTGCTGATCATTTGATTCGTTGTCATTTCCGTTCCAGGGTCTGTTACCGTGTGATCCGCCGATGAGTCATCTTCCGCCCCCGCTCTCGCAGACTCTAGGGGTGTTTTTCCTTTTGAATTTTTCGTAGCCATAGTTGGGTGGAACCAAGTCACTGTGTAGTGAAAGGCTCCTGCCAACACGGGTAGTTAACCCATGCCAGCCCCGTTGGGGTCTGTTCCCTCCTGTCAGCTGTCTCTTCAGGCCGTCACCAGGTCTTTCCCAGGTTGTCAGCTGCCCTTTCGCAGCGGTCACTGGTTTTGACACCAGACATCAGGATTCTTAATAGGACTGGTTGTTAAAATCCCTAAATATTCAGCACAACAATTGAGTGGAGTTGGAGATGTCCTCTTGAGTGGAGTGGAATTTGGCAATGATCACCTGGTGCCACCAGTACGACACATCTTCAGTTGTGGTCCCCGACCTCATTGGGTGTTTCGGCCAGTTATCACAAGACACCCTCTGCCGAGGTTGGCCCACCACAGGCTGATCAGGCCTGGGTGTGTGTCGCACGGTGGCACCACGTGGTCATTTGGGAGCCCATGTTGGGTCCCTACGTTTCAGCCACAGCCAGTGACTGCTCCGTTCTGCTGCAGTGGACAGTTCTCTGATTGCCTTCCGTTGGGCCTGTCCTCTGATCCCTACTGCCCTCAGGAGCCTTGTGGTGGAGCTGGTTACACCTAGTACTAGAACCTAATTGTTATGTATATAACCAATACCATCTTTAACATCTATAATTCCCAATAAAGAATGGAGGCAGAGGCGGCGAAACACTTTGATATATGTCCCTAGCTTTACTGACCAAACCGCAGGTATACAGGCATGGTATCACTTCCGCATTCTTGACAGGGCAACACTCGTTACCTATACAGCTTTTCATCATTCCAACTACGGTGGTCCACATAGCTAAAAATAACACTTCAATACATAACACTAATACCTTGCTAAAAATCACTATGAGACATTGTACCCCCAGGTGGCCCATATTTGGGGTCCTGGCTCACGGACTACTTGTACAATATTTGTATTGTATTGACCACCAGGGGCAGCATAGTCAAGTAAAGGTTTCCTGTGTATGTTCTCAGGGTGAAGTGATGCTTTGGTTTGAAAAGTATCAGGTGTCAGAAGTGAGAATTTCAACCTTCAGTAACAAACTCAGGTAACAAACAAACAATGATGACACAGATTAGTTAGGTCTAGAAATCTACAAGTGTCACATGACCACATTTGTGTAACAACATTAATATTCTTACAACAGCAACAATACATCAATACAAATGTCATTATATTACAAGAGGTTCATTCAATCAAATGAGGCATTGGAGCACTATGCTAAAGATACCTTGTATGTCCCTCAGACTTGCCGTAGTGACTGTCAGTGGTCCAAAGTATGCTGAAGCAGCGGTGAAGGAGATAGATGGATGCAGTATGCATGGCTTCACAGTGCACGTGGAGCACATCCACAGACCCAGCACTAAGGGCCAGCAGGGCCAGGGTGATAGTCAGCGGGAGGCAACTCACCAGCAGGGCCCCTCCACCAGACACAGAGCAGCACTACCCCCAGGGGGCACCCTTGGGCCCAAAGACAGCTCTAACACCAGCCCAGTAAAGGTGAAGAGAGGACCCTTTTTCCACTATAGAATTGACTTCTGTAATTTTGCCATAGTTTAGATATTGTTCTTTCTGGACTGATTAATTATCTGCGTTTCATTATTTGTTTGATACAGACACCCTTATTTAGCCTTGAAATAACAAGGCAAGGTTATTTCCATGTATGACTTACGTCTCCGTTCCTGTGCCCAGGTGGTCTCTCAGCCCCTGCGCTGCAGCTTGGAGAAGCGGACGACCAGCTGTGACACCACCATGGGCAGCTTCGACACGCTGATGGCACGGCTGTCAGAGCGCCACCCGGAGGTAGGGAGGCAGAGGATCGTAGATGCGCTCCTGGAGCTGAGGGCCAAGCACCAGGGCTTCCTCAGGGGCCTCCCCCTGAAGACCATCGTAGAGATGACCTCTGACCTTTTAACGCCACCTCCCAGCGCAGTCTGAGAAGGCTGAATCCTCAACCATGTTTTTGTTATGTTCTTTTATGTTGTAAGACAGGTTGCTACCTTGATTGTCTTGGGTCGCTTCCCAAAAGCATTACTTTTGCTTCAACCCCTGTTTTGGTTCCCCTGAGGATGAAGAACATTTGTATATAGTGAAATCATCTTAAAAAGGTGCAACAAAAGATGATTTCTTTTTTTAAAAATATATATAATAAATAAATAATAATAATTCAGTTGCACTTACATTTATGTTGTTACTGTTTTTGAAATGTAATTTGAAAGCCATGGTATCTGCAATCTGCATACTGTAGTAGGCCATTTGCAGTAGGGCCTATGTTTTGTGCTCATACTGTGTTCACTGTGAATAAAAGAGAATTTTGATTTGCAACAAGTGTGATCTGTCATGCAATCTGAATAGCTCTGTCGATCTCGCTCCTCTGCCTTTGTTTCATGGGCGTGGGTGGGTTTGTTTATGCCCAACCAACTGATTGCTGATAATGATACAACATCCTTTACTCTGTTCAAGGGTTAGGGTCAGTCAGTCATGCCCAAACAAGCTCCTATAGTGCCATTATGTATGCGTAATGTAAACATTGTCCCATTTAAATTTTTGGCATTTAGCAGACGCCTTATTCCAAAGCGACTTACAATGATACATTTGACTAAGCAAGTGAATCATCAATTCACCAATTGTAGCAGGAAGAGTAATCTAGCTCAGGCCAGGGGCCATTGGCAGTAGTTGTGATAGAAGATGAAAGAAAGTGTTTATTTTTATTTTTATATATTATTATTATTATTATTATTATAAAATATTCAAATATAATGTTTTTTTTTAAAGAATGTCCCCCTAGTTGAAATCAGGGAGGGGACAGTGCATCTGAATGTCAAATTGTTGAATGTCACACGTGATATCTCAGACACCACTGGCACAATTTTTATGAAACTTCAGTCCTATGAATAATTACAAGTTACTTTATTCCCCAAATGTAACTGATTGATGACAAATTGAATTTGCTTAGTTAGATAATGTACAAATACAAATTATTGTTTCATGACTCATTTAAAAATGACATATTTGCCAGCCATGCATACACAAACTCTACCTCTAAGGGTGAATCCCAATTCACCACTCCGGCTCCCTTTTCACCCCTACGGCTCCATTTTGGGCATTCACGTGTAGCTGTAGTGGCGTCCCAATTCATTACTCATTTAGGGTTAGGGTTAACTGCTAACTGCGACACTTTAATGAATGTGCAACAATACTATGTGCAATATGACAACCCTTGTGTACATTCAGGTCATCCTGCTCATCGACGGAGAGAGCGTGGAGATAGTCTCAACCCTCCGATTCCTGGGACACAACATGCGGGATGACCTGGCCTGGAAGGACAACACTAAAGGCACCATCAAGAGGGCACAACAGCGGCTATACACCCTGAGATGCCTCAGGAAACAACACAACAAGCAGGAGATACTGGTGGCCTTCTACCACGGCGCAGTGGAGAGCATCCTCACCTTCGGCATCTCCAACTGGTTCCACAGCTGCACAACAGCGGAGAGAAACGAGCTACAGAGAGTCGTGAGAACAGCACAGAAGATCACCGGCGCCCCCCTCCCCTCTCTGGAGGAGCTGTACAAAACACGCTGTCTCAGGAGGGCCTCCAAGATCTCCAAGGACCCGACCCACCCTGGGCACGTACACTTTGTCAAGCTGCCCTCGAACAGGAGGTACAGGACCCCGGCCGCTAAGACAAACAGACTGAAGGACTGCTTCTACCACAGGGCCGTCAAGGCCCTGAACACAGAAAAGGCCTAAGTTCTGGGCCCAGGACAGTCCGGACGGATTGTATGGCAGCTAGTGCTGAGGCACAAACATGTACATTTTCAAGCCTGCAAACTGTGACACTTTAAAATAATGTGAAAAAATACTTTTTGTGCAATATGACAACCCTAGTTGACTATCTGTGCAGTATAGTACAGTGGATTGTGTACATAGCCTTTATTGATGTAAACCAGCTCCTTACCTTCTTGTGATTTTATGCATCTATGCTTTTTCTAAAATGTGTTTTCTTTTTCCTTTCCTAACACCAGGGGAGCCACCCCTCCTAAATTTCGTTGTTTGGTACCAGTACTGTAGCAATGACAAATAAAGTCCATTCCATTCCATTCCATTCATTCCAGATATAGGAAAAAGTTAGGATATTTATAGCATAGCATAGAGTACAGCACAGTCTTTTATTGTATAGTATAGTAGTATAGTATAGTGGATAGTGTACATAGCCTTTATTTATGTAAACCAGCTCTTTTCCCTTTTTTATTTTACCCTTGGCCCTCTTGTTTTTAGTCTTTTTTCCAAGCACCAGGGGAGCCGCCCCTCCTAAATTTCGTTGTATGGTACCTGTACTGTATTAATGACAATAATGACCATTCATTCATTCATAAGTCTAAATCTAAGTCTAACAGGGCTCTCAAGTCTCACGCATTGGGCGTGAGACACACGCATTTCAATCCGTTCACACGCCACAACTTGTATTTCTCACGCAGAGAAATGACCAGGGGCGCCCACCAAGTTGCGCCGCTATTTTTTTTAAATAGAACAGGTAGAGAATCAAGTGAGTTCCCTCTGGTTCCCCTAGAGTTCAGAAGGCCACGCACCAGCTAATCAAATAAAAAAATATAGCTACCGAACAGCCAATCAGAAAATAATAGCATTGCTGTATCCGGGTAACATTTTGATATTCCCGCTACAACAAACAACGTTCTGATTCCAACGACACGGGCTGACTGGAGCTATTGATTCAGATGCTCGCTACACAGAAGAGGACAGATTATTTGAATTGATCATTCACATCTCGAAGTGGCTACAGACTGGTCGACGTGGGAGAAGACCATATCCTTTGACGCTGAGACTGTGTGTGTGATTATTTTTTATTTTTTTTACAAATTGATGTCATTTATCAGATCAGACCCCGTCCCCCCCCCCCCACCGCCAAAATCTCACTCTGAACTCTGTTCAAAACTTGAGAGCCCTGTTAATACATATACCATGTTGTGGGTACAGTCAAAGTAACCCAAATTGATTGAATTGATTGAACCTAAATGTTTATTTACTGAAGTTCCCAGCATGCAAGTTGCAAGTTGTTATTTATTAACAGATGATTTTGGAATCGTCACTGGAAATACCTAAAGTTACAACGAAAACGAAACATAACTTCTCCCCATGGCGTCTAGCAGCACAAACGGTGAGCTCTCGCTTGGAATCTGTTTACTCTGTGTCCACTGTTCTCATCTAATTCGCCTGTTCTATTCTTCTATTCTATTCATTATTGTCACACTGACTATGGTACTTGTTGATAGTAAATGATGTATTTAGATGTCTAAATACAACGCAACAGCACTCCACCCGTGGTTTCACTTTGATTTATCCTGTACTGTTAGTGTCCGCGGCGCAATTTATTTAAACTTAAAAGGGCAATGCAAGCAATGCTTGTGAGATTACTTCCACCTGTTTAGTTATTTATAACTATCCATGCACATTGTGGAAAACACCAGTGGAGACAGACATTGGAGGACAGGCTCATTGTCATCCATGGAATGGAAAGAGGAAAGGTAACCTTCCTCATTCCATTCCTTGCATGACAATGAACCTGTCCTCTGGGTCCCGTTGTTATTTCTGATATAAAATAATAAGTAATCGGATGTTTTACTTTGCAGACGACCAGTCCTACCGAGAGGAATTCAGCCTCTCTGAGAGCGACTCAGAGAGCAGCGACACAGATGAGAACTCAAACGACGACTCAGCAGGACCACAGCCAGACTCAGCACCACCTACCACACCCCCACCCCAGGTCAGTTTATTGGGACATCGAGAGGTCTCCCATGGGCCTCCTGGTGTTCGTGGTAGTGTCCTGACAGGGTTGCATAAAAGCCTCAGCTAAATGGCATGTATTGATGTATATATGTTACGGTACATGTGGGAATACGGTACATGTGGGAAAACTAGGGTTAGGGTTAGGTGCTAGGGTGACTTGGTACATGCTGGCATGTCTAACCCTAACCCTAACCTTAAGCCTAGCACCCTAGCACCTAACCCTAACCCTAATAGGGTTTTCCCACATGTACCGTATTCTCACGTGTAACGTAACATATATATTACTTAGGGAGGGCGGGCCAATCATAGGAATTGATGTGGGAAGAACATCACATATAGGGAGTATGAACTATATAATGGTATATACTATATAATGGTATGATAATACAATAATATTGTAACCAGGGAGTAGCTGAAAAGGACTGTATACTTTTAGTCCAGTCAATCTAACTAAAAAAAAGGCCCAACCCAGGAGAAATTGCAATAGTAATGTTTCATAGTTTTTATTGTTCCTAATATCCTCCTGCATCATATACTAAAAGTCTTAATTAATTAATTTATTGGATCATACTTTTTTCAAGGTCAAAAGAGGTTAAACAGTGTTTTTGAGTGACGCCATCTGGGTAAAATGGTGTTAATATTGGAGGGCCTATGTATACCTATCCAACATATTTGGTGTCTTTTCCTATGTTTTGGGGGTCAATCTTTCCAATAAAACACTTTTTCAGAGGATATTCTTAAGTCTTATACCTGTATTAGGGGTACAACTACCCCAACACCCACTTATTTGCCAAATGTGACGCCAGACAATGTTTTCATCAATCAGTTGCCAACATACACTTTCAGTTTTTTACATATTCTGAAAATACAGATTGTAAGCTTTCAAATGATGTGTCACACATTGAAATCGGACAGAAATTGAAGACGACACGAGTATTTGAATGTTGGTGCACCTCAAACACAGAATGGGAGAAAAGTCACTGATGAAACCACAACAAACGCTGCTAGCTAGGCCTACACCGTTTTTGTTGTAACGCGTCCACACAATCACAGTTATAAAAAAACACCATCCACACAAAAACGCGTGTAAGTGTGTAGTGTAACCATGTAACCAATGTTGTATGTAGGCCTACACCTTTAAGTTTTTTTTTTTTTACTGAAAAGGCAGCTCAATTAATATTACCTTGTAAATAACAAGAGACTTTATTTTACATTTTTACATTTTTATTGTACAGTTTGTTTATGTTACTTTAAAAGAAGACAGCTGGTTCTAGCAGCATTCTCCGTTGCATATTCCGGTGCCTCTGTTGCTCCAGTAACTCGGCGATTAACTGGATTTTATTCTGCATACAAGAAACTACTCCTGTTAGCATGTTTAAAATCAGCAGGATCTTCCTTACGTCCATCTTAGCACATGTAGCCTCTTCTTCTTCTGCTTCTTCTTCTTTGTTTACAAGTAGCCTAATGCCTAATGCCGCATATATTCTGACGTCATAGATGTCGCACAATTGACGTTCAAGCCGAAAACCCCGGTTTTCTCGTATACACCTCTCCGCTGAAACCGGAGTTTCTACAAAAGTTCACCCTGGCCGGAGTTCTCAAGAAAGCACGGTTTCAGTAACCGCGAACGCCGGGTGCGTGTGGATGGAAGGCAAAACCGGGTAGAAAAACGCCCGGTTTAAAAAAAAAACGGGCGTTTGCTGCATTGAATTACAGGTTACTCTTCGCTAGCGGTTAGCTGACGTTTGCTAGCTAGCCACAGTGTGTGTACAGCTGTCACTGGTAAGTAGCCTAGTTCAAACAAAGGATTAGACATTCCTTTAATTCTACGACTCAATACAATAAAACATGTTTATAATTGTCAGCAGTCTTCATTTTTGCTGCATTGAATTACAGGTTACTCGTCATGTTAGCTAGTGGTTAGCTGACATTTGCTAGCTAGCCACAGCTGGCAGGGTGATAGTGTTCGTTAGCAGAGCAAAATATATCAGAAGTTTAAAAGTGTGCCTTGTTTAATAACTTTGTTCCAGATGGAGACGGATGAGTGTGTATTCTGTGGGAACCAAACATCTGATGACGTGCCGACTGTCAAGTTAACCCAGAAGGGATGTGATGGTATTGTCAGAGCCAATGAACAATGCAATGTAGGCATAACCGTAGTCCCTGGCCAAGTGGTTCATGTAGAATGCCGGAGGAAATTTACCAACCCACAGGACATAGAAAAACAGAAGAAACAGCAGCAAGATATTGAAGCAGGGGTAGTTGGTTGTAAGCGCAGATCATCTGGCCCCTCATTTTCATACAAAGATCACTGTTTGTTTTGTGGGGTGCATGACAGATATTCAGTCAAGTTAAAAGAGTTCAAACTGATTCCTGTCAGGACCAAAGACTTCCAGACCAAATTACTTGAATGTTGCACTAAGCGTTCGGACCATTGGTCTGATATAGTGAGAGGAAGATTGCTATATGTGAATGACCTTCACGCTGCTGACACAGTATACCACAAGTCTTGCAACGGCAGCTTCAGAACTGGAAAACAAGTTCCCAAGTGTTTTCAAGATGGCTCAAAAAGGCGTAAATCTGGGAGGCCCCGGTCCCTTTCTCGTGGTGATGCTTTTTTGAAAGTGGCAGACTATCTGCGCCATAGTGATGAGGAGCAGACGACAATAAATGACCTCATCATCAGGATGAAGGACTACTTAGGAGATGATGAGGAGCCATACAGCTTTCGCCACATGAAAGAACAACTTCAGAGTCACTTTGGTTGTGACATTTTGCTCAGTGAGGTAAAAGGAAAACAGAATGTGGTGACATTCCGAAGGACGGCTTCAGCAATTCTCCATGACTTTTTTTAAGGATCCAAGAGCAATGATAATGACAAGGAGAGGCTTATTATGGCTGCAGCAGAAGTCTTGAAATCTGACATTAGGTCTGTTGTGCAGGGAAATAGTTCCTATCCAACAAGTCTAGAAATGTCATCAGTGATGAAGACACTGCTATATGTTCCACAGTCTCTGCAACTCTTCCTGCGCACACTATTTGTTGGGAAAGAAAAGGAATTAAAAGTTTGTTCCATCGGCCAAGCCATGATGCAAGCTACCAGACCAAGAGCTCTACTTCCACCACTTCAGCTTGGGGTTGGTGTACAAATGCATCACCACTTTGCATCAACATTTCTAGTTGACAGTCTGTATCACCTTGGGTTTGGCTGTTCATATCCAGAGGTACAGATGTATGAAAGAAGTGCTGCAGTAGCTGAGAAACTTGAGGTACGTGGACTCACACCTGGGCACTTCATACAATATGTTGCTGATAATGCTGACCATAATATCCGAACAATTGATGGCCATGGAACGTTCCAAATTCCAAATTCCCTGTTATAGAGGACCGTGACTCTAATATGACAACAAGATGAAACAAGAATTTTTAACCTGGCTTTATCCAATGTTCAGATTTCTGATCTTGAATGTTATGCAAATTAGCACATATTTCATTAGAGAATGCCTAATTTGCATATTTAAACATAATATTTCAGAAAACTTGTAATACAAAAAATAGTAGTCTTAATGTAAGTGATTAACTGGGGAAGTTTCATGGTGATATCTATTAGTTACATTTTTTATCCTATTAACTGGCTGTGTTGCGCCTGGCACAAAAAAACACATTTTCGACCCCTGAATTTACCTTGATCCAATAAATATTAAGACTAAGACTTTTAATATGTTATTTGGTTGTCCCTAGGGATCACAAAAAAACTTGAATGATTACTATTGCAATTTCCCCTGGGTTAAACCACAGATTGACTGGACTATTTAGGAAGGGGCTGGTTATCTAACTAAGGGAGCTAAATAGGCAATATAGGAGGATACAGGCAGGGGGCGACAGCAAACCGTTAGACTAGCAGTTAATGTCGTTAGCATTAGCAAGGGAACTAGCATTAGCATTGGAGCTACAAACAACTAGCATTAGCATTGGAGCTACAAACAACTAGCATTAGCATTGGAGCTACAAACAACTAGCATTAGCATTGGAGCTACAAACAACTAGCATTAGCATTGGAGCTACAAACAACTAACACACGGTATTACATATGAACACACATTTATTACACATGACGGTTGTATACATCCCCAAATACACATTCCCTCCCGGCCGGCCACACACACTCTCAATCACTCACTGATAGTCTCTGGCCTGAACAGGCTTATAGTCCAGTGGCGTGGTGTGCGTTGAGGCCTGGTTGAATGGCCTGTGCGTCGATGAAGTGGTCCGCGTCGAAGCTCCGCTGGAGTCTGTGTTCGCTCGTGGAGGCGACGATTAATGTCCAGCTGGCGTCCCGCTTGGTCCAACGTTGAACACAACTAAAACGGGCTACCGTGGTACACTCGATAATCACTTTCCTGGCGTCTTCAGTTGCTGCACGGGGTGCGCGCTGCTGAATCCGCCATCTTGGATCGGCTTCTCGTTATTCTCTCTCGTTCTGCTTCTCTCTCGTTCTGCTGCTCACCACACACTCTGACTCGCGGACTACTCCCGTCTCTTATATAGGCACCACCGAACGTAACATCCGGGTCACAGACACACCCCGGATATACTACGTCATCAACATATACATAAACAGTACAATAATAATACATACACTTCACAAACGTATATGAATTATATAGAAAATAATAAAGAAATAACTGGGGCAAAATAGGGCTGGTTTGGGGAAACTAAAACTGGCACTAAAACTGTGGGCCTTCACAACAGCCGCCCCATGAAACCCTCGGTTTCAGTCAACTAAGAAGGCACACTGGCTAGGCTGCTCTAGCAGCGTGAGGTAGGAGGTGATAGTGTCGACCACTCTGCCTGTCTGCCAGGCGGCGCGCGGAAGGGACTGGTCCATCCCCAGTACCACGGCACCTTCGGACATCTTGTCTCTCTCCCTCAGCAGAATCGTCTGCTTCTCCTCCTTCTCCAGGGCGCGGATGTGCTCCTCGAAGCAGATCAGAGCGTCTTCCTGGTCCATGCTCTGCAGCGCCTCGTACTCAGCGAAGGAGGGGTCGTCCAGCAGGTACTGCTGGGCCTCGGACCAGGTGGTGCAGTAGGTGACGTTGGCCATGTTGTCCAGAATGCTCGTCAGCGCATCACAGTTCCTCTTCCTGAGCTGCTTGGCTTGTTCCTTCTCCTTCTTAGCCTTGTAGGCCTTAAACGCTTGCTTCTTCTCACTCAGCTTGGGCAGGGCGCTGTAGCGTGGGTCGTTGATGATCATTCTCATGGTTTGCTCCCATGACGCGTCGGAGGAACCACCATCCTCTTCCAGAAGCTCTTTGAAGGCCTGCTTGGCCTCCTCTTCTGGGTTCCACTTTACTCTCTTCTTCGCCAACTTCGGCCTTTCCTCCTTGGAGGCGTCTACAATACTGGCTGAGACTTTCATGGCTGACGTGTACTTGACGGAGTTGACGGGTGCGTCAATGCTGACCTCGGCCACGTGAGGGTGCATGGCCACCTGCAGGTGTTCCTCGGCAACAGCTGTTGCCGCCATGGCACGGTAGCGCCACCACCGGGACTCCTTAGTCTGGGAGTTGTAGTAGTAGGTCTTCCCATCCAGAGACTTATGCTCTGTCCACAGAGACTTCTTCCTCGGTTGGTCATCCTGTGGTGAACCATTTGTGGTACTAACTGTTCCAGGTGCACTGGCAGCAATAGATTCCACTCCAGGCGGTCCGGTTGGTTGGTTTGCTTCTTCGGTTCGGACATGGAGGGATGACGTAGCTCTCCCGTCCCTCTCTCTCCACTCGGTAGCGCCTTGGAGGGCCCACCCAAGCGCCGTCTTAACAGCCATCGGGCAGCCTCGTGGTCCTCTCAGCGGAGGACGGAGCGACACGATCAGTTCAGCGTTGTCCGAGCCGATGAGAAGGGTTGGCTCCGCTCCTTCTATCGGATGTAGGTCTACTCCCCGTAGGTGGGGATATCTTGCGCGTAACCTCTCCAGGGGGTAGTCGTAGCGGGAGAGCGCTAGCTGGTCGGCGGTGAAGACATTCTGAAGCCGATGTCTATCCGACGGCCGCCCCGCCGGGGAGATAGAGAAGTTGATTCTCGCCCCGGTGACCTCTTTAAGGTCGCGACGTATCGTGCGCAGAGTCAGCTTCTCCGCAGTCCCTTGGAGCCCCAACTGGCGCACTGCCCCCTGGAGAAGGATGGTCCGTTCCGACCCGTCGTCTAGAACGGCGTACGTGTCGTACACAGCGTGGTTGTGGTGAAGTCGGACCTTCACCACCTTCAGTAGAACCTTGGAGCCGCTGCTCTGTGGCGAGTCTAGGTAGTAGACAGGGGTTTCCTCTTCCGGTGCGCGACCGGACCTAGGGCTTCTGTTGCCCTCCGTGGACCTGGCGAGGGAGACCTCGTGTAGGATGTGGAGGTGGACCTCCTCACAGCGGTTGCACTTCCTCCTCAAGGTGCAGTTCTTCGCCAGATGGTCGCGCCCACAGTTCCAGCACCTCTGGTTCTTCTCGAGCCACCTCTGCTTGGCCTCGGTACTCAGGTTGTTGAAGTCACTGCACTCATTGAGCCAGTGCTCGCTGGTGCAGTACGGACATGGCGGTGGACCTCTCCGTCCCTTTGGAGGGGGTTGAGAGGAATCCTTTCCCTCAGGTCGGGTGGTCCTCTCTCTCCGAGGCTCCTCCTCCGTGTGCAGCACTCCTACTGGGCGTCCTCGGTTCGAGCTCGGCCCGTCCCAGCGGTCTCCCTTCTCCCTCTCCTTCTTCGGCTCAGCGTAACCCATGGCGTCTACGTTGGTGTCATGCACTTCCTCCAGTAGGAACTCCGCGAAGGCAGCCATGCTCAGACCCAACTTCTCGGGGTTACGAACGCGCTGCTGTCGCCGGAACCTCTCCTGCCGGAAGCGTGGGATCTTGCGGAGCAGCCGCTCTACGTTGGAGGTGCTGTTGATCTCGCTGGCGCCAGCTGGGCCCTGCGTCTTCAGCATCCCAACCAAGGTGTGCACGCGGAGCGCGAAGTCATCCAGCGCCCGGTCATCCTTGATGGGGGCCTGCTGTTCGAGGGCTTGCAGTTCAGCAAGGGCGTGGTTCCAGGGACGACCGTAGCGGGCATCCAAGTCAGCGAGCGCTCTGGTGTAAGGTGTCGGTGCGGAGGCATGGGCCAGTACCATGTTGTGGGCTCTGGGGTTCCTCACATGCTGAAGGAGAATCGCATATTTGTAGGACTCTGAGCAGGAGTTGTCCAAGAGCGTGTCTAGGCAGATGCGTAGCTCCACATACTGGCTCCTGTCCTCGTCCTTGAAGAAGGGGAACTTGGGTCCCTCCACCTGGGGGAACATCCTGTAGTGGATCATCGGTGCTGGAGTGACGGTCTGGGTGTCCGGCCTGCATGCATTTTGGTGCACTGGAGGACCTAGGGGTGTGCTACGCTCTTGGGGGATGACTCCCCTCCCGGGCAGCGACGCTGGCTCCCTCTGGGCCGCGTAGCGGTCGGGTCCCTGGTCCTCTTCCTTCCAGGTGGTCAGCTGGGCCTGTAGTTGGACAGTCCTGGCGGGGGTCATGGAGCCATCGGCGGGGGGTTCAGGAGATGGCACTCGAGAGGGCCGTGCGGATGATACTCTGGAGCTACAGGCCGACGGAGTTCTGCTGATGCACACGTCGCGCATGGTCTGCATCATTTCCTCCATCTTCTCTGCGTGCAGTTGCTCTCTCGCCATCTGCCTCTCCGCCGCGCGTTCCGCCCCCTCCATCTGGAGGCGCTCGCGCTCGTACTGGATGCGTTCCCTCTCTAACGCCTCCTGGCGCTGTCTCTCCGTCTGGAGGCGGTCGCGCTCCATCTGGAAGCGCTCACGTTCTAGCGCCTCCTGGCGCTGTCTCTCCGCCTCGCGTTCCGCTCCGTTCATCTGGAAGCGTTCACGTTCTAGCGCCTCCTGGCGCTGTCTCTCCGCCGCGCGTTCCGCTCCGTCCATCTGGAAGCGTTCACGTTCTAGCGCCTCCTGGCGCTGTCTCCCCGCCGCCTCCATCTGGAGGCGCTCGCGTTCTAGCGCCTCCTGGCGCTGTCTCCCCGCCGCCTCCATCTGGAGGCGCTCGCGCTCGAAATGGATGCGTTCCCTCTCTAACGCCATCTCGGCCTGTTGGCGCTCCCGCTCTAACGCCATCTCGGCCTGTTGGCGCATATATTCTGACAGCGCGGCACTACTCCCTCTGGAGTGCAGGCTATCCGCCCCAGAGGCATAACTGCCCACGGAAGCCCTGGACCGGTAGGAAGCCACTGAGCGGCAGGAGCTAGGTCTCGAGCGCGCCGTACTGGGAGGCAGATCGTTAAGGCTGAGGCCCTCCCTCTTCCGCCCGCAGGCGCTGTCGGACCGGGCCTCTCCTTCCTGTTCTTCCGTTTCCACGGCAAAACCCTGCGGTTCTGCCATCTCATCCTCAGGCTGGTGCTCGGTGAGGGCTGTCTCAGTGCTAGCCACCCGCGCGCCGGCGGACACCTCGGCCTCTCCGACCACTGTATCCCGTGGAGTGCGCTCCTCGCTACCACTCGGTGAGCTTTCGAGCTCAAGCTCATACTCCTGTAACCTCGGAGGCAACCGCGGGACTCTCTGTGGTCGTGGCTCTGGCTCAGGGGGCGGAGAAGGGGGGGTAACTGTCTGGTCTGGTTGGCTGCGCTCAGCCATGCTATCACTACACTACCAATCCGGCTCGAAGGACCAAATTGTAACCAGGGAGTAGCTGAAAAGGACTGTATACTTTAGGAAGGGGCTGGTTATCTAACTAAGGGAGCTAAATAGGCAATATAGGAGGATACAGGCAGGGGGCGACAGCAAACCGTTAGACTAGCAGTTAATGTCGTTAGCATTAGCAAGGGAACTAGCATTAGCATTGGAGCTACAAACAACTAGCATTAGCATTGGAGCTACAAACAACTAGCATTAGCATTGGAGCTACAAACAACTAGCATTAGCATTGGAGCTACAAACAACTAGCATTAGCATTGGAGCTACAAACAACTAACACACGGTATTACATATGAACACACATTTATTACACATGACGGTTGTATACATCCCCAAATACACATTCCCTCCCGGCCGGCCACACACACTCTCAATCACTCACTGATAGTCTCTGGCCTGAACAGGCTTATAGTCCAGTGGCGTGGTGCGCGTTGAGGCCTGGTTGAATGGCCTGTGCGTCGATGAAGTGGTCCGCGTCGAAGCTCCGCTGGAGTCTGTGTTCGCTCGTGGAGGCGACGATTAATGTCCAGCTGGCGTCCCGCTTGGTCCAACGTTGAACACAACTAAAACGGGCTACCGTGGTACACTCGATAATCGCTTTCCTGGCGTCTTCAGTTGCTGCACGGGGTGCGCGCTGCTGAATCCGCCATCTTGGATCGGCTTCTCGTTATTCTCTCTCGTTCTGCTTCTCTCTCGTTCTGCTGCTCACCACACACTCTGACTCGCGGACTACTCCCGTCTCTTATATAGGCACCACCGAACGTAACATCCGGGTCACAGACACACCCCGGATATACTACGTCATCAACATATACATAAACAGTACAATAATAATACATACACTTCACAAACGTATATGAATTATATAGAAAATAATAAAGAAATAACTGGGGCAAAATAGGGCTGGTTTGGGGAAACTAAAACTGGCACTAAAACTGTGGGCCTTCACAACAAATATGATGGTATGATAATATGTTAACGTAGGTGATTTTATACTTATAATTGAGTCATATTGGGCCGGTTTCACAGACAAGGCTTAAGCCTAGTCCTGGACTAAATCACACTTTCAATGTAAAATCTCCATTGAAGATGCTTTTTAGTCCAGGATTAGGCTTAAGCCTTGTCTGTGAAACTGGCCCATTGTGTCTACGTTCACAATGTTATCTCTTCAGTTATTGATGCTGTATGTATGGGGTTTCAGGCTCAGGGAGAGCCCTGCAGGTTCTACAACCAAGGTGGCTGCCGGAGTGGGAAGAAGTGCCACTATCTGCATGTCTGCAAGTACGCCCTGAGGGGGACATGTCGCGATGGAGCCAACTGTCACCTCACTCACCCCAAAAGCCCTAGATCCGCCTCTAATGAGAGACGGGGGGAAGCCAGGGGCAGGAGATCGTCATCTACAGGTACAAATGACATTAGTGTGTGATAAAGCGTGACGTTAGAATTATAAGGTTCTATCTCCATTTTGGTCAAAATTGAGTTTTTTTTACATAATCTGATTCATTAGGTGTTTATTAATGCCTGTGTGGTGTTGTTTTTTAAAATGTTGACATTTTTTAGTTAGTAATTAATAAAATACAAAGATTCCATCTCACAAAACATAATGGAATATAAAAACTTTGACACTCAATATCTCTGAACTGCCCTAAACGGAGATAGAACCTTATCATTCTAAGCTCACGATTAGTGTGTGATAAAGGGTATCAATCAATCAATCAATCAATCAATCACACTTTATTTATATAGTCATACATTGAATGCATCCAAGTGCTGAACAATAGTAAATAAAATAGAGGTAGACATTCTAAGGGCTGTCTATGTGGGGTTACAGTGTCAGGGGGTTAGGGGTAGGGGAGGTTGTATGCGTGTCCAGGGGGGGAGGGGGTGGCCGGGATGGGGGAGATGGCTAGGGGTAGGGGAGGCTGTAGGCATGGGAGAACAGGTAGGTTTTGAGGTGGGATTTAAAAGTGAGGAGTGAGGGTGAGTCTCTGAGTGGTTGAGGGAGAGAGTTCCAGAGGCGGGGTGCAGCTCGTGAAAAGGCACGGTGACCGAAGCCTTTGAGTTTTGAGGGTGGGACAGTGAGGGGTTCTATAAGGTTCTATCTCAGTTTCGGGTAGTTCAGAGATATTGAGCGTCAAAGTTTTTACATTCCATTATGTTTTGTGAGATGGAACCTTTGTATTTTATTAATTACTAACTCAAAATTTCAACATTTAAAAAAAATAACACCACACAGGCATTAATAAACACCTAATGGATCAGATTATGTAAAAAACTATTTTTTTACAAAAATGGAGATGGAACCTTATAATTCTAACATCACGGTATGCTGACTTGTGTATACGCTGGCTTGTCTGTGTGTGTTGCCTGAACAATGTCCCAATATGTATTTTTATATCCCTGTCAGATATGCAGCTTGATGATGGCAGGCTCTACCAATGGCAGTTGATGGATGGGAAAGGCTGGTGTAACATAGCCAACGATCACATTCTGGAGGCCCAGTACTCCCAGCCCAACACCAAAGGGATCAACATTTACAACACCCCCTATGGGTAAGGGAACCTGAAGGAACCTGAAGGACGACGGCAACAGACTGATTGAAACAGTGGTTAATTGATCAGTACAGCCTCTCACATCTTCTCTTAATTTATTCTCTCTCTCTCTCTCTCATCTGTCCTTTTCTCTCTCTCTCTAGGGAAGTGTGTATTGATTTCAAGGCCATGAGGATCAGAGGTAAAAATAATCTGAGCGTGAGGCGTTTGGACGGCCAGCAGACAAAGTGGACGTGGTACTACGGCAGCAGTCGTGGCTGGGAGAAGTTTGGAGGAAAGGTACTACCAGGCACCAACCCAGAGTGTAGCCATATATCGATAGGCTTCACCTGTATCTAGAGCAGCGTTTCCCAAACTGTGGGTCGCGACCCCCTAGTGGGGCGCGGGGGTACTGCAGGGGGGGCGCAGAAATAATATGGGAGGGGAAAAAAATGCACACACAAGAGCTGTAAACAAACACTGCTTGCTTAAGGTTACCATCAGGGGTGTTGTGGGCGTTGGATGATAAAAATGAGAACCTGAATGGAGCGCAGGCCATAAACTGTAACAAAGAGGCAGCGAGGGGGCTCCATTCACGTCATTGACGCGCGCTCCATTCACGTCATTGACGCGCGCACTCCCTCCTCCAGCTATCTAGCAGCAACAACAACAATGGATAAGTTTATGAAAGAGCCAGAAGCTAAACGAAAAGCGAAGGAGCCCATGACAAACGTCCCAAAGCCAAAGTCAAGAAAGTATGACGATACATACCTCTCCCTGGGCTTCACGTCTAATGTGGTCGGTGCGGAGGAACGACCACTGTGTGTCCTCTGTCTCAAAACTTTAGCGGCAGAAAGCATGAAGCCTAGCAAGTTGAAACGTCACTTGGAGACCACACACCCGACTGATGTGAAGAAGCCCCTCGATTTCTTCAAGAGAAAACTCCAAGAATACCGTGGTCAGCAGAGCCGTTTCGTTAAAACAGCATCTGTTACGTCTAATGCTCAACTTGCCTCCTACAAAGTGGCATATCGTATCGCCCAGTCTAAAAAACCACACACCATCGCTGAGGAGTTAATACTCCCTGCTGCAAATGGTTTCACATATGATAGACGAGGCAACAGCCCAAAAACTCAAAGCTATCCCCCTGTCAAACAACACTATTGCGAGACGCATCAATGACATCTCAGAAGACATGAAAGAGCAGCTTGTTGAGAAAATAAAAGACCAACGCTTTGCGCTCCAGGTAGACGAGGCCACAGATAGTAACAAGGACTGTCTGTTAATAGCGTATGTCAGATACATTGATGCGGAGGGTTTGAGCGAGGATTTGCTATTTTGCAACTATGTCCCAAACAGAGCAACAGCTGATGAACTGTTCAAAATCATAGACAAATACCTGAGTGAAGCCGATCTGAAATGGGAGGACTGTGTGGGGATATGCACCGACGGTGCCCAGGCCATGGCAGGAAAACGGGGAGGGCTCCAGACGCTCATCAAGCGCGTTGCACCGAAAGCAGTGTGGACTCACTGCATAATACACAGGGAGGCACTCGCGTCAAAGCAGCTGAGTCCAGAGTTGAATGACGTTTTGTCTCATGTTATCACCACCGTCAATTACATAAAAACAAGACCACTGAAAGCTCGCATTTTTTCCGCTTTGTGCGAGGAGATGGGCTCCGAGCACACAGCCGTGCTATTTCACAGCGAGTCGCGTTGGCTCTCTCGCGGAAAGGTGCTGTCCAGGGTGCTATCGCTGAAAGATGAGATCCGAATCTACTTGGAGGAGGAAGGGAACGAACTTGCCAGCAAGTTTAATGATGAAGACTTCCTCATGAAATTGGCCTACCTAAGCGACATGTTTGAGAAGCTCAATGAATTGAATCTACAGTTGCAGGGCAACAACACACACCTTCCACATCTGGCAGACAGGATACAATCTTTCACACGGAAACTGGACATGTGGGGCAGGAGACTTGAACAGGGGGACATCGACTCATTTGGGAATCTGAAGGCATTCATCGAGACCAATGAGCTGCAGAGCACAGTGGTTCCATGTATGAGAGAGCACATCTCAGCCCTGAAACAAAGCTTCCAGAAATACTTCTCTGTGGATGACAGTGCCAAATACGACTGGATTAGAGATCCATTTGTTGCACCACCACCTGCCATGTTCAGCACTGCGGAAGAGGAACAGTACATCGACATGACTTCAGAGTCAACCATGAGGCTGCAGTTCACATCCACGACTTTGGCTGGGTTTTGGATTGGAGTGGAGAAGGACTACCCTCTCATTGGACAGAAAGCTGTGGGAATACTGCTGCCTTTTGCAACATCGTACCTGTGTGAGATAGGCTTTTCTGCTGTTGCTGCTATCAAAAGCAAATACAGGTCGAAGTTGAACATTGAGAATGAACTGAGAGTGGCAGTCTCAAAACAACAACCCCGCTTTGAGAAGATTTGCAAGGCAAAGCAAGCACACACAAGTCATTGATCGTAATTGTGATAGAAATGTGAGGAGTAAGAATAGTGATGCAGTAGAAATTAGTTAATGTTGATATGTTGAATATTTCAGTGGCACAGGATCATTTGCCAAGCACTTATGTTCCTTTTCAAACCATAATAAAATATAAAACTATAGTTGGATATACTGTATGTGTCTTGTTATTATTAGAAGAGAAAATGTAATGTTTTTACAACTTTATACAATTAATTATATCAATCTAGGTGGGAACCGGGTTAGGGGGGGCTCGAAAATATTTCCAATTACCCAAGGGGGGCCTGATTGAAAAAGTTTGGGAACCACTGATCTAGAGTCTAGACAACGAGCAATTCTTCACTTGAACGGTCTGCTGTATTTCTGCTGTACATGAATTCTTCAAGTCATGATTCTTAATGGCCGATTCTTAAGGGAGGTTAGGTTAGGTTGAATTCCTGTGGGTTCGTAAAGAACGTTTAGCGACTGGATGTGTTTTTTGACACAGGATTCAAAGGGAAACCCAGGCCCGGCCAAGAGTTCTGACATCGAGAAAAAGTACCAGAGTAACCCAAAGAGTTCCTTCACGTTCAACATCGGCACTGATGTCTACGAGATCCGCTTCAGAGGTCTGTCAGTTAGGCTACAGAACCCGTACACAACCATCCCAGAATGCACGTTTTCACACAAGTTTGGGTTCATTTAGAAATTCGAAGTTTGTGAATGTGGTTGGAGTGGTGTGTTTGTATCTGTGCTGAACAAATGCGATGCAGTGTGTGTGCTTATTGGCTGTTATTTCGTTATTTATATGTGTTTATTTGTCAGAAATGCGTCAGGTGAGTGCCAAGCGGAAGAGAAAAGTTGTTCGTCGTCCGAAGTACCAGTCTCCCCAAAGTGGACCAGGGTGAGTTATAGTTAGGTAAAAGGCACAATCAGTAAGACTTCGGTCCTTAATAGCAAACATCTACCGGCGGTGTTTTGATTTGCGTGCATAGTCATCTTTAATGACTATTGATTTATGATTATTGATTCCCAAAACATCTTGATTTGACGATGCCCCTCTCTGATTGGACAGAATTGTTCGAGCGACGTCAGGTGTCCAGAGAATGAGCGTGTCCTCAGCAGCAGGCCAGTCACCTAACGGCCAAGCTCCACCATGGCCATCGAGCGTTGCGTCAAATGTACGTTGCGTCCGGAATTGGGATCAAATGCATTGTAATCAATGAAAGGTGCTCCACTTGCTGCGTTGCGTCAGCGTTGCGTTGCGTCCAATGGGTGCGTCAAAAGTAAAAACTTCGGTGGACGCAGACGTCACAATGAGATAAATTATATATTTACAATTGTAGTTGTTGGTTATAATTGTATAGCCTATTGGTTGTTTTCTGGTGTTGTTTTATTGTTTTGCTCTGTTGGTAGTGTACTTGATTATGATATATATATATACAGTATATTATAATTTTTTTATCAGCTGTTAAATCACCACAGCGGTTAATAGAGATAATACCAGATTGAACATTCTTGTAGCCAACTACTCAGCTATTGCGAATTGCTATTCACGCGAGTCAGCTGTCAATCACCACAAGTGCTTGAAAGTTTGTTGCAGGAATGGACGACGAACGGCTGATCCTTGAGGTCGAAAAATATTATTTTTTAAATGATCGATTGTACCATGATGCCCAGGTGAAGGACCGAGCATGGGGTGAGATCGGGTCCACACTTGGATTATCAGGTAAGATATAATGCTACACATCACAATGCTAACGTCAGCTAGCTACATATGATTTTCAATGTTGGATGAGCAGCTAACGTTAGCTAGATAGTTAGCTAGCTAGCCTATGAGCTTATGATATAAGTGCATAACAACTGTAAAGCCGGTAGTTTAGTTTTTAAGTTAGCCAACTGCTTGTGGGCTCTATGAATAAGATAAGATAAACTAGATAGACTTGAATAAATACAGATACTTAAAAGTAGAGATCACACTGCTATGAACGTTTATTTTGTATGTATTTACAATAAACACTAACCAGCCATATGAACAACATTCATGCTATATCATATTCATATTATGAAGAGGGGAGTCCGGACAGCAATAATTTCAGACAAGTGGTGTAATGCTAAATGGATGCATTTGCTTGGAGGAAAAAGGAGAATTATCTAGGTAGGCTATATGGAAAATTACGTAATATTTTTGCGAGGATTAATATTATTATTGTAGCACTACACCTGTTTCATACTGTTTACTGTTAGGCTGGCTGGCACTGGACCCAAGGAGGTGACTCTGAGACAGCGTATGCAAGGAGCCCGTGGGCGCGTTTATTCAAAAACAGGGGAGGGCAATGCGTGAAGTGTGTGGTGCGTTTAGTGGGATGGTTGTGGGGTGTGTATCTAAACTATGTGTGCGGAATGCAGACTATGTGTCACTAACGTGGGTGCGGGGAATGGTAGGCGGGTGTGTTGAGAGTGTGTGTGTGCAGTCAAGGGTGAAATTATTCCCGTATACAAAAAATGACAGTGGAGCAGGTAGAACGTTGACGGTGACGCAACGCAGTAGGTGGAGCTTGGACAACGGGAAGTTGACGCAATATCGATGGCGAGGTGACGCAACGCAGTAGGTGGAGCTTGGCCGTAAGTGGCAGTGTGAGGGGAGTGGAAAGTGGTTCACCTTCAAACAGAGTGTGAGATTCATTTTACACTAGAGACTACCAATGTTGTTAATACTCCGAAAGGAACTTGTACTCAAAACGCATGAAACATGATTCTTGGAACGGTAAATAATTATTATTTAAATAATTGTTAAATAATTGTTGGTGTAGTGCATTTTGGCAGTCAAAATTAATAAAATCATCTATCTAATCATCTACATTTATCATGTACTTGCACACACACACATTGGGTAAGTATTATTGATCTATGAAACCTAATATACACAATATAAATCAATCGTACCGAATTCCTGAAACCATCTCTGATGATACTGTATGTCCTGTAGTACTGTGTGGTTCATGGTCCCTATTGTTTTGTTCTCTTCCCACCTGCATTTGAAATGCCGTAGCTACCCCCTCGAAAACAAGACGATGCATCTCAAGGGATTTAATCCTGTCATCAGAATTTCAAAGAAATAAATCAAATACGGTCTTTGTCTCAACAGAAGGAGTGCTCAGTGTCAAGTGCTGACATAGAGACACAGTACCAGGAAAACCCTCAGGGATCCATGTCCTTCACTCTCAACAGGCAGCCCTACAAGCTGGACTTCCCAGGTACAGCCGGGACACAGTGTGGACAGGGTTGTTTAATAGCAGGCCAAGTTGAAATGTAGATTGTCAAGTTGTGAGCTCAGAATGATAAGGTTCTATCTCCGTTTAGGGTAGTTCAGAGATATTGGGCGTCAAAGTTTTTACATTCCATTATGTTTTGTGAGATGGAACCTTTGTATTTTATGAATTACTAACTCAAAAATGAATGAATGGTCTTTATTGTCATTGATATAGTACAGGTACCAAACAACGAAATTTGGGAGGGGGGGCTCCCCTGGTGCTAGGAAAAAAAACTAAAAACAAGAAGGGAAAAGAGCTGGTTTACATAAATAAAGTCTATGTACACTATCCACTATACTATACTATACAAATAAAACACTGTGCTGTACTCTATGCTATGCTATACCTATTCTAACATTTCCTATTCTCTGAACCTTATGTACCCTAGGGTTGTCATATTGCACATAGTGTTATTGCACATTCATTTAAAGTGTCGCAGTTTGCAGGTTTGAAATGTACACAGTTGTGTTTCAGTATTACACTTGATTTCAATCTAGTAGCTGCCATCAATTTGTCTAGATTGTCCAGGGCCTAGAACCTAGGTCTTTGCTGTGTTCAGGGCCTAAATGGCCCTGGGGTAGAAGCTGAGCTTCAGTCTGTTTGTCAGCACTTTCAGCCGAGCAAAGTGTTCGTACCCAGGGTGGGATGGGTCTCTGGAGATCTTGGAGGCCTTCCTGAGGCAGCGTGTGTTGTACAGCTCTTCCAGAGAGGGGAGGGGGGCGCCGGTGATCTTCTGGGCCGATCTCACGACTCTCTGTAGCGCATTCCTCTCTGCGGCTGTGCAGCTGGAGAACCACACGCAGATGCAGTAGGTGAGGATGCTCTCCACTGCGCAGCGGTAGAAGGTCACCAGCATCTCCTGTCCGATGTGGTCTTTCCTGAGGACTCTCAGGAAGTAGAGCCGCTGTTGTGCCTTCTTGATGATGGCTGCTGTGTTGATCTTCCAGGACAGGTCATCCTGTATGTGCACCCCCAGGAATCGGAGGGTTGAGACTCTCTCCACGCTCCCTCCATCGACGAGCAGGGGCTGGACCTCAGATTTTTTCCTCCTGAAGTCCACGATGATTTCCTGGGTCTTTGACTGGTTCAGCAGCAGGTTGTTAACCTTGCACAGCTTGCTCAGCTGCTCTACCTCATCCCTGTACGCCGCCTCGTCCCCCCCCGAGATGCAGCCCACCACGGTGGTGTCGTCTGCAAACTTTACGATGGAGTTGCTGGGGTGGACGGGGGTGAAGTCGTAGGTGTAGAGGTTGTAGAGGATGGGGCTTAGCACGCAGCCCTGGGGGGACCCAGTGCTGAGTCTGAGGGCTGTGGAGGTGTGGGAGCCCACCCGCACCCTCTGGGGGCGGTCAGACAGGAAGTCCTTGATCCATGCACATATAGAGTGTGATAGTCCCAGGTCTAGTAGTTTGGTCACTAGCAGTGGCGGCTGGTGCCAAATTATTTGGGTGGGGCACAGCAGTGTGGCGGGGGGGTCTTCTTTCGCGCGCGCAGCGCGCCCGTTTTTTTCCGCGTGCACGATTTGTTTCGCGTGCACGCGCATAAAACACGCACTGGCGTTACAACCATTGTATAATTTCAACTTTCACCCTTAAAATGACCGTGTGGGCCATGGAGAAGTTACCCTGTCAACTACAGACACTGAGGTGGAAGAGTGACCGGTCTATGGACGTCGGTACGGTCCAATACCCAGTGTCAGACAAGGAGGAAGTCTAGTCAACAAGGCTAGTACAGGCCTCACAGCTACACTCAGGTTAATAAAGGTAGCAGATGAATATGTGTACTATGTAGCGCAGCACAAGCACAAGTTGGTTATTTGTGCCAATATCCATTGTCTCATCTGCCTGGATTGCTAAAAAATCACTGCTCTGGGCTTCTTTGATGATGTGTTCCTTCACAACAAACAGCATACATTGCAGTAGCTCGTTCTGGACAATTGTTGAAGTTCCCTTGAATACAGTGGCATTCTCAAGGTGTTCTTTCAACACTCCATCAAGGGTGGCCACAAAATTCACCAACCCACGGAATATTCCTGGATTAGCTGAGGTCTCACTCTCATCATGTCCACGCAAAGCCAACTCAAAGGCTCCACAAAATTTCACACAGTCTATAATTCTAGATAGGATGTGTCGATTTTTTCCTTGCCAATTCTGTAGCCTTCGTCGAGCTGTTCAGCAATGCTAAGCCTACCAAAAAAACTTAGCCTCATGCTATTTTCAATATGGCTGCGGCTACTTTGATGCCTTTTGCATTTATCTGAAAGATGTTTGAGGTCGTTTACCCCCGTCTTTGTCCACAACGCCTCGGTGCCGGCACTTTGAAAAAGCAAACACGGAAAGCAATAAAAGGCATTACTTACACCACATCCAGTTAGCCAACTCCGTTTCTCATAAACCGTGCCAGTGAACGCCCTGTTGTAAACTCGTCCCCGATCTCTTGCTTGTTGTTTTATTTTCAAATCGAGTCGTTCCGGTCCAAGCTCTTTAATCCGTTTCTGTTGTTGAATTGAACGCCTTGAAAACGGGTTTTCTTTAAGCGAGACAACCGAATTGTCTTTTAATTCAGAAGCACTTCTCCCAGTAGAACATCCAGCAGACTCCATTGTTTCACTCTCAAAGTGAGGCGCCAAAGTCACATAACAGTAATGAGGTCTACAATTGGCTATGGGGAGTTGCCTCCCCTTCCTCCATCTGGGTGATCAATTGGCTATGGCGGAGCTCCCTCCCCCTCCATCCGGATATGATCCTTACATTGTAAACAACTAGCTGCGGTCCAGCTGCGGACAGCAAATCTATCACTCGGAAGCTCGATGGACCAATGCATTGTCTGCAAGGACGCACATTTCTGCGCCCAGGCCAAGAAATAGAGACAGCCAATTGGAGCGCTGCTACAGCTCACGTGTAAGCGAAAAGTGTTCGTCCTGGCATAGACATCCATTGACCGGCGCCCCGCGTGTATTTTAACAGTGAGTTTTACACACACACACACAGATAAAAATGTTTATTGTATTTGAGGATTTTTAATGAATGCTGATAGGCGCCGACAGAATATCAGCCGCATTTTGTGAATAAACAATGTTTATTTTTTTTATTTTTTTTTTACAAATCGCAACTAGGAAGTGAAGGTGGGGGCGGCGCCCCAGCGCCCTCTATCGGCCAGCCGCCACTGGTCACTAGCCTGTCTGGAAGGATGGTGTTGAAGGCAGAGCTGAAGTCCACAAAGAGCAGTCTCGCGTAGCTGTTTCCCCTCTCCAGGTGGGATAGAGTGGCGTGGAGAGTCGCCGCGATGGCGTCCTCTGTGGACCTGTGGGCTCTGTAGGCCAACTGGTATGGATCCAGGTGGGCGGGAGGCGTGTGAGTATGTGGGCCCGGACTAGTTTCTCGAAGCACTTCATGATGATTGGTGTGAGTGCCACCGGGCGGTAGTCGTTTAGGCAGCTCACCGTGCTTTTCTTCGGGACTGGGATGATAGTTGAGGTTTTCAGGCAGGGTGGGATGGTGGCCTGGGACAGGGACTGGTTGAAGATGTTGGTGAAAACCCCGGCCAGCTGGTCGGCGCAGTCCCTCAGCACCCGTCCCAGGACGCCATCCGGCCCTGAGGCTTTCCTGGGGTCCACCGCCTTCAGCACGCGTCTCACTTCATGCTCTGTGAGGGTGAGGCTGCTGAGAGCTGGAGAGAGTGGTGTTTGTGTTGTGGTTACCTCCATTCGCCCCTCGTCGAACCGGGCGTAGAAGGAGTTCAGCTTTTCCGCCAGCAGGGGGTCGTCCTCCGCGGCTGTGAGCCTGTTGGCTCTGAAGTTTGTCATGTGCTGAACCCCCTGCCACACCCGCCTGGAGTCGTTGCTCAGGAAGCATTCCTCAATCTTCTCTCTGTGGTCTGCCTTGGCCTCCCGGATGTCACGCTTTAGGTTAACCCTGGTGGTGCTGTACAGCAGTGTGTCCTTCGCTGAGAAGGCGTTGTCCCTCTCATTGAGCAGTTTTTGGACCTTCCCAGTCATCCATGGCTTCGTGTTGGGGTAGACCCGGACCCGTTTGTCCACGGTGGCTGAGTTGGTGCAGTTCACTATGTGGTTCAGAACCGACGACGTGAACTGTTCCAGGTCCTCATGCTCATATTCCTGCCATGAGGTGTCATTCAGGCAGATCTGCAGTGGAGCGGACCCTGCTGGCCAGGTTCTGACAGTCTTAGTGGTGATGGGAGCACTTTTCCTCATGGGAGTGTAGGCTGGGATCAGGAGGATTGACACATGGTCAGACATGCCTAGATGAGCTAGCGGTCTAGCCTTGTAAGCAAGCTTGATGTTGGTGTATACCTTATCCAGTGTTTTTTCTCCTCTTGTTGCACATTTAACATGCTGATAGAACTTCGGTAGTATTACCTTCAGGTCCCCAAAAAAATGTCAACATTTATTTTTAAAATTTCAATTTCAATTTCAATTTTTTAAATGTCAACATTTTAAAAATAACACCACACAGGCATTAATAAACACCTAATGGATCAGATTATGTAAAAACCTCAATTTTGACCAAAAATGGAGATAGAACCTTATAATTCTAACGTCACAAAGTGTTACCATGCTGACCATAAGATCCATCCTGAAGTAAATAAGTGTTATTCAAACTTTTTTCAGTAAATCATCCACTGATGTCCAAACATGCAGCACATACTGTGCTGTACTGTAGCAGTATGCAGTGTTTTTATTAAGCACAATGGAACTGATGACAGAGACTAGACTGTGATTGTGATCAATTCTAAAAGTAGTCAATCATTGTTGAGGGTATTGTTTGATAAACGATAAGATGTGTAGGGTTCATTACTGCCATAAGAGTTTAAAGCGTTTACAAATGTGTTTCTCCTTTGCAGCCATGACTCAAACCAGCTTAACTACACAGAGGACACGCAGGATCAGGCGTGTTTAGATCATCTGCACAGAAGAGCTGTACAACACACGCTGCCTCAGGAAGGCCTCCAAGATCTCCAGAGACCCATCCCACCCTGGGAACGAACACTTTGTTCGGCTGCCCTCGGGCAGGCGGTTCAGGACCATGTCCGCAAGGACAAATAGACTGAAGCTCAGCTTCTACCCCAGGGCCATTCAGGCCCTGAACACAGCAAAGACCTAGGTTCTAGGCCCTGGACAATCTAGACAATTTGATGGCAGCTACTAGATTGTAATCAAGTGCAATACTGAAACACAACTGTGAACATTTCAAACCTGCAAACTGCGACACTTTAAATTAATGTGCAATAATACTATGTGCAATATGACAACCCTCGGGTACATAAGGTTCAGAGATAGGAAATGTTAGGATATTTATAGCATAGCATAGAGTACAGCACAGTGTTTTATTTGTATAGTATAGTATAGTATAGTGGATAGTGTATATATAGCCTTTATTTATGTAAACCAGCTCTTTTTCCCTTCTTGTTTTTAGTATTTTTTTTCCTAGCACCAGGGGAGCACCCCCTCCTAAATTTCGTTGTATGGTACCTGTACTATATCAATGACAATAAAGACCATTCATTCATTCATTCATTCATTCATTCATTGGGAATGACAAGTCAGTCATCCTTGTCACCACGTTGACTGTAGGGGTGTTCTTTAAGCACTTTGGGCGGCTGTTTTGTCGTTGTAAATGTGCTATTTTTATATAAATAAAAATGACTTGACTTGACACACATACGACAGGTGGCGCCTGCTATGCACTGACACACATACAACAGTTGGTGTAAATTCGACATGCTTTATAATAAGAACTAGCTTTTACATGTAACTGTATAGAACAATAGTAAGTATGAATGTACCATGAAGTATGATGAATATATTAAAACGTCACACTATGAGATCATTTTTAAGGAAACCTATAAAGGCATGTGTCTCAGCTCAGACAAGTAGGATTTGGAACCATTCTGCATTCTCTCTGCAGGAGAAGATGTTCCTTGTATCAATAAAGACATTGTTCAATTAACATCAGACCATGATGAAGTGTTTCTTCACCCTTCATAATTAGGATGATAATAATAGACTTCACTATCCTCCTCTTGCTGTATTTGTACAGCAGTCTGTTGTATCTAACCCTAACGCTGTATGTCAATCTGTTGTATCTAACCCGAACGCTGTATGTCAATCTGTTGTATCTAACCCTAACGCTGTAAAGCACTTTGAATTGCCCATTGCCCAGCTCATGCA
The DNA here is from genome assembly GCF_963989245.1 of Nansenia antarctica. Taxonomy (NCBI): domain Eukaryota; kingdom Metazoa; phylum Chordata; class Actinopteri; order Argentiniformes; family Microstomatidae; genus Nansenia; species Nansenia antarctica. Next base: position 59,366,914 of record NC_137678.1, on the reverse strand, counting down.
AAACGCCTCTGCTGGGGTCCTAACAAAAACACAAGTTTGAACACATTACACCAATCCTGAGATCTCTACATTGCTACCTGTCTCTCAGAGAATTTTATTCAAAGTACTCCATACTTATCTAATTGCATACAAATCACCAAACGGTCTTGGACCAAAATACATATCAGATCTCTCCTCCCCCCTATATTCCAGCAAGGTCCCATGGCCTGTTCAACATTTACACAGCTGCACTTCTTTTGTCAACATGGAGCCTTTTACAGTATAAAACTCCAGCAGATCAGTATAACAAACTAAATAATAACTTGGCTTCACATACAGTACCTATGTCACTAGACGAGTAACAGAAGGAAGGTTTTCACTCCCTAAAGCTAATACACATTTTCTTAGACGCACAGTGGGATACAGAGCCATGAAGTCATGGAACCTACTACCAACAGAAATTATAAACGTGACAAGTAAACGTATGTTCAAAAAGCAGATAAGGAAACACCTGGGTACAGCAAACTTGTGACACTAGATGGAAATGTGTAGTCATCTCTAACATGGTTGTAATTTTGTTCTATTTTTATGTAACTAGAGATTTAAGTGTTTTATATTAGGCTATGCCAAATGTAAAATTGTATAATGTATGATATATTTTAATGTTTGATATTTGTAATTTAAAGTATTGTAGCAACCCTGTTACTGTGTTGTGTCATGTGTGCCAATGCACCCCTGTGATTGGTGGAGGTGGGCGCATGCGTGTTGTTGTTGTGTTGAGACCGTGGAGAGAGGAAGAACTCCGGTGAATTGAGAAAGTTGGTATGCAAGTTAAACAATTAAAGGATCAGTTAAATGAGAGAAGCTATCTGTTGTTATTCCACCACTGTCCAAGTTGGGACGTTACATTGGTGTCAGAAGTGGGATGGAAGGAAGGCCATCGGAGAGGCGTGTCCACGTGAGGGACTTGACATAGTGAAGCGTGAGGGCACGCTCTCCCGAACGGTGAGGATAGTGTAACGATCCTGTATGAGGCCCGTTAACAGCTCCACCAAGGGAGTTAACTCTCTTGGTCTAATGGTTAGCGCGGTCGTCGGTTATGCGGGAGATCGGGGTTCGATTCCCGCATGGGGCGAGTTACACTACCAAGTCTCCGTTCGCTACACTGGTGTCAGAAGTGGGATAAAAAATAAACGAAAAAAGAAGAAAAACGACCGTTCGTCACCCTTCGTTGGTCAGTGTAGTTTAGCTAGCTAGCCGCGGACATAATGGCCATGCAGCGGGACGGGACCGGGACGCGTCCGAAAGTGAAGGAGGAGAAGTATGGAGAGAAGGAGGGAGGTGATTATGCTTCGAGGCTGGCGGGGGAAGGTGCTTCAGCACACAAGGCTCACTTGAGGGACACAGTCAGGAGATTAGCTGCAGATGCAGGACTGGGCTCGTCCTCCAGCGCAGCGACGCACAGCAGAGACTATGTACACAAAGATGGCGGCCCCCGCGGGAATCATGTCCCTGTTAAAACACCAAAATACTCTGGTAAGGCAGACTGGGAGGCTTTCCGTGCCCAATTTGAACTATTAGCGCGGGCGGCGGGCTGGTCTAAGGTCAATAAAGCTCTACAGCTGGCTCTATGCCTCACAGATGAAGCATTAGCATGCTTGCTACTACTTAGCCCAGATGAGAGAGGGGACTATTGGGCTTTAGTTGGCGCTCTGCAGAGGCGTTTTGGACAATGTGAACAGCCTGGTGTCCTGCGCTCTGAACTGTGTAGCAGGCGCAGGCAGCCCGGGGAGCCACTCCGGGCGTTAGCCAATGACATTGAGACCCTGTCAAGGAGAGCCTATGCCCACATGCCCCCCGGGGTGCAGAGTGAGCTCGCCAGAGACCAGTTTATCCAGGCTATAAATCCAAGGGAGCTGCGCATCCAGACCCAACTGGCACACCCCCGCACGCTACAAGAGGCACTCGAGCTGGCGTTGGAAAGAGAGATCGTGGGAGCTGGGACAGCAGAGAGCAGTCTGGCGGTCAGCAGCCCTGTTGTGAGAACCGCAGTTGACAACAGCCTAACCCAAGAGAGGCCTGCGTGGGCGACAGAGCTGACAGAACTGATCCGGGCTGTGTCGCTGCAATCATCACGCAGTGACACACGCCCACGCAATCGAAATGACTGGGGCGACATGCGGCCTCGCCAGGGCCCTTTCGTCTGTTGGGAGTGTGGCCAAGCTGGCCATATCCGCAGGCGGTGCCCCAAGCTCGCTGGCGACCAGGGAAACGCCCCGGGGTCTGTATAGATGGGACGATACAGACCCCTGGCGCCGCATCCCATGCTGCCCCACCTCTGGCAGGAGCCCAACAGCACAGACGGGGGAGTGGGGCTCCACTCCCCCCAGAAGCGAATGACACCGCGGAGTCCGCGAGGGTGGTAGGGTGGACTCATGCTGGGGATTTTTGTCATGTCCACATCACCCTGGCTGGGACTCCCTGTACGGCCCTTGTGGACACCGGCTCCACTGCAACACTGATGAGGCCCGACGTCGTTCCAGTGGGGACACAATTGGAGCCAACTGCTGTGCAGCTGCGAACAGTAACAGGTGAACTAGCCCCTATGCGGGGGAGAGGGAGGGTGGCTATAAATGTGGGAGGTCTGTCAGTGACATTTAGTGTATGGGTGGCAGATGTGCAGGACCCCTGTATACTGGGTCTGGACTTCCTACGGTTTGCTTGCTGTGTGCTGGACCTGGGGAAGGACACACTGAGCTTCCCTGGGGGCCCCACTGTTAAAATGATATCCCCCTCGCTGGTCCTGAGACCACAACCACTGTCCGTGAAAGCCACAGACACGCAACGTTATGGGTCCGACCCCTCGGCTGAGGACAATGGCGCCCCACTCTCCCGCCCAAACCCCCCACCCCCCCCTTCACCCATCCCCTCGATGTTTGGTAGCCGATCGGTTGAGCCCCACACCCCCACTGGTGGACAGCCTCCATCTCCGGCAACACTTCCCTCTACAGGTTTGGGCCCCCTTCCCCCGACCCAGCCGTCCACAACGGAAGAGGTGGATAGACTGTTGGCAGTGAGAGAAATATGGAAACATAACTGTGACACGTTGGAGCCCTGGCAACAAGAAGAGCTATGGCAGGTGTTGTCTGAATTTAAAGACATTTTCGCCCTGACAGAGGAGGAAGTGGGACTGACACATCTGGTGCAGCATGAGATAGACACCGGGGATGCTCGGCCCATCAAGATGCGTCCCCGCCGTCTTCCCATGGCATATCAGGCGGCTGCCGACAGTGCGATTGAGGAGATGCTGAGGGCAGGCATCATTGAACCCTCTGACAGTCCCTGGGCTTCGGGGGTTGTAATGGTCAACAAAAAAAAGAGCCAGAAAATGAGATTCTGTGTGGATTACAGACCGCTGAACAGCGTGACCAGGAAAGACTCGTATCCACTGCCCCGCATCGACGAGTCACTGGACTTGGTGTCCGGCTCATCCTGGTTCTCCTCACTAGACCTGCGCAGTGGCTACTGGCAGGTGCCCCTTAGCCCCGAGGCCAGGCCGAAGACCGCCTTCTGTACGGGCAGGGGGTTGTGGCAGTTCCGTGTCCTCAGCTTTGGCCTATGCAATGCCCCTGCCACGTTCGAAAGGCTGATGGAAGAGGTGCTGCTTGGCATCCCCCGCCAAGAATGCCTGGTCTACCTGGATGACATTCTGGCTCATGGGAGCTCCTTCCAGGCGACCTTGGGGACCCTGAGGCAGATATTGCAGAGGATAGCAGCGGCGGGTCTGAAGCTCCATCCTGACAAATGTTGCTTCATGAAGAGAGAAGTGGAGTTTTTGGGGCACAAGCTGGGGGCAGAAGGCATCAGCACAACGGATGAGAAGGTGCATGCAGTACAAGACTGGCCCACCCCCACTACCCAGCGAGAGCTAAAAAGCTTTCTGGGTTTGGCCTCATACTACAGAAGGTTTGTGCGAGGCTTCTCCTGCCTAGCCGCCCCCTTGTATCGCCTGCAGCAGAAGGACAGGGATTTCATCTGGACGCCGGAGTGTGAACAGGCCTTCAACTCTCTCAAGAAGGCGTTGACAGAGTCCCCCACTCTCACTCCCCCGAACCCCAACCTGCCATTTGTCCTGGACACGGACGCCAGCGACGTTGGCACAGGTGCGGTGCTGAGTCAGGTGGGGCCGGAGGGGGAGAGAGTTGTGGCGTATTTCAGCAAAACGTTCAACAAGGCAGAGCGCCGCTACTGCGTCACGCGTAGAGAGCTTCTGGCCATTGTGATGGCAATAAGCCACTTCAGGTATTACCTCTGTGGCCTGCCCTTCACTGTCAGGACCGACCACTCAGCTCTCCAGTGGTTGATGTCCTTCAAGGAACCGGAGGGGCAGATCGCCCGCTGGCTGGAACAGCTGGCGTCCTACGACGTCACAGTGGTGTACAGGGCCGGCGCTCGCCACGCCAATGCCGATGCTCTGTCCCGACGCCCCTGTGCGCCAGCCGGGTGTCGCTACTGCGAGCGCAGAGAGGCACGTGAGAGAGAGCTCCGGGAAGAGGAGGGGATATGTCCCATGCACGAGGGGAGTGAGCCGGTCTGCAGAGAGATGCAGGTTATCGGCTCAGCGGAGTGGAGAGCACAGCAGGAGCAGGATACCGATTTACAACCGGTGCTGCAGTGGGTGGAGTCTGGACAGAAACCACCGTGGCCTGAGGTAGCAGGGAGCTCACCTGCAACTAAGGGACTGTATGCAAAGTTTGAGACCCTGCGTGTGAGTGAGGGGGTGCTGCAAAGAGCCTGGAAAGAGCCAGCTACAGGAGAGAGCAAGTGGCAGGTGGTGGTCCCCCGAGCGCTGAGAGAGGCCGTGTTCCGAACCTCTCATGGAACCACAGGGGCTGGACATTTTGGAGTCTCCAAGACCCTTCGTCGCCTCCGTCAAGGGTTTTACTGGGGGCAGTTCCAAAGGGATGTCGAAGACTTTTGTCGCCGCTGTGACCTCTGTGCTGCGCACAAGGGTCCTCCGGATCAGTCCCACGCGCTGCTCCAGCAGCTGGCGGTGGGCGCTCCCATGGAGAGAGTAGCAGTGGATGTCATGGGCCCCTTTCCCCGCACGGACAAGGGCAATCGTTTTGTCCTGGTGGCCATGGACTATTTTACAAAATGGCCAGAGGCATACGCGTTGCCCAACCAAGAGGCAGAGACTGTGGCAGATGTTCTAGTAGAGGGCATGTTTGCCAGGTTTGGAGCAGCAGAGACCATCCACAGCGATCAAGGGAGGAACTTCGAGTCGCGGGTGTTCGCTGCTATGTGTGAGCGTCTGGGCATGCACAAGACCCGGACCACACCCTTACATCCCCAGAGCGATGGACTCGTGGAAAGGTTCAATAGGACCTTAGCACAGCAGCTCGCCATCCTCACCGCAGAACACCAGCGTGACTGGGACATGCATATTCCCCTCGTCCTCATGGCCTACAGATCTGCTGTGCAGGACTCCACCTCCTGCACACCTGCCCTGCTCATGTTGGGGAGAGAACTACGGACGCCGGCAGAGATGGCTTTTGGCAAATCCCCGGACACTCCGACTGTTCCCCCGGGGCGGGAGTACGCCAGAAGACTCCAAGACAGGATGGAGTCAGCTCACAGCTTTGCTCGCAATCAGCTGGAAAAAGCGGGTATGAGACAGAGGAGGAATTATGACGTGAGGGCCAAAGGAAAGCACTTCCAGGCTGGGGACCTGGTGTGGGTGTATAGTCCACGGAGAAAGAGGGGCCGATGCCCTAAGTTGGACTGTCACTGGGTGGGGCCCTGTAAGGTACTGGAGAGGGTGGGGGAGGTAGTGTACAGGGTCCAGCTACCACCCAGGGGAAGACGGGTGGTACTTCACAGAGACAGGTTAGCCCCATACAGAGGGGACTCTCTTCCCACTCAGCATCCTGAGCCACCGACACCCTCCCGGAGAGACAGGGACACTAATGACACGCACAGGCCAAGGAGAACGGGCCTTAGAACAGCAGTGGGCAGGAGCCCCAGTACCCCTGAACCAAATTCCCCAGATTCACTGCCTATGTCCCCCATTGATACCCCCCCCATTGATACCCCCCATTTCCCCTATTCACCACCCCAAGTCCCTGCCATGCAGCAGGGTAGTCCCACTCAACGGGCGGAGCCGCCTGTGTCACTACCAGGACAACGACCTCCGAGACTGAGGCGGGCACCGGGTCACCTCAGAGACTTTGTTTAGCCCTCGGGGCGAGGGCCTTTGTAAGGGGGGAGCAGTGTAGCAACCCTGTTACTGTGTTGTGTCATGTGTGCCAATGCACCCCTGTGATTGGTGGAGGTGGGCGCATGCGTGTTGTTGTTGTGTTGAGACCGTGGAGAGAGGAAGAACTCCGGTGAATTGAGAAAGTTGGTATGCAAGTTAAACAATTAAAGGATCAGTTAAATGAGAGAAGCTATCTGTTGTTATTCCACCACTGTCCAAGTTGGGACGTTACAGTATGTTTTATATGTTAAATGTTACTTGTAATGTATGTTTTAAATGTGGACTCCAATTAGATATATAAGTGTTTTATATTATGCCAAATGTAAAATTGTATGATGTATGATATATTTTAATGTTTTATATTTGTAATTTAAGTATGTTTTACATGTTAAATGTTATTTGTAATGTATGTTTTAAATGTGGACCCCACTAAAAGTAGCTCATGCCTATGGGCATAGCTAATGGGGATCCTTCCAATAAATAAACTAAATAAACAAGATGCTTATGCAATTGAGCGTGTACGAATCCCAGTTCTTTGTCTCTGAAAACTATACATATTCATGTGTGTGAACTTGTATGCGAGTCTGTCATCTGTATCTTCAAGACCTTCACTTTTTTTTTTTTATAAAATATGAATATAAACAATATGATATGATGACAAATGATATCGTCAATTAATTAAGAATGAGATTTCTGAAACACTTCCTACGTAACTTAGAGCATCACGGACATTTCAGGTGAATGAAACAGCTGCATTACAGAGATGCTCATGTTTCCTTACCTGCGCTCATGTAACATTCACCGATCTCCACGTTTATAAAGTTGTTATGATCGACCTGCTCAACTTCCTCACGACCAGGGAGAATTGTAGCAGATTTAAGGTGTAATGTCTGCCCTCCGACACAGCTATAAACGTAATAATCACTCGTGAGGTCTTCGCTTCAGCACTCTGTTCGTTTCCACCGTCTGAGTTGTCCCTCTCGTTCCTTCGTGTCGCGGGAATAGACTTCTGTAGAATTATTAGATGTTTTGATTCAATAAAAAGTCATTGAATGGCATCGACGGTCATGGTCCGACCTGTGACAAAGCATGAATATATGTTACGGTTCATGTGGGAAATCTAGGGTTAGGGTTAGGTGCTAGGGTGCTACGGTTAGGGTTAGACATGCCAGCATGTACCAAGTCACCCTAGCACCTAACCCTAACCCTAGTTTCCCCACATATACCGTAACATATACATTTTACTTAAGTTGGAAAGAATACATTAATGGAAATAAACAATTTGAGAAAATTAACACTTTTTTTTTTTTTTAATTGCCACTTTCACTGTCTTCAAAAGCTAATAGATAGTTAGATAGATAGGTAGGTAGATATAGATAGATACATACAGTAGATACATAGGTAGATAGATAGGTAGATATAGATAGTTACAATAATAGATAGATAGATAGATAGACAGACAGACAGACAGACCGTTAGATAGATATGTAGAGAGAGAGAGAGAGAGATAGATAGATAGATAGATAGATAGATAGACAGACAGACAGACAGACAGACAGACAGTTAGATAGATATGTAGAGAGAGAGAGAGATAGATAGATTGATGAATCTGTGTTGTTGTGGTCTCCCATTGCTTCTCTTGTCGGTGTCGTCCAGCCTCAATACATGACAGCTTACTAGTGAATGAGTCACTGTAGATGATGATCAAAATCTCTAAAATGATCTAGAAAAATTAAACATGTTAGAGCATAGCTAGAACGAGGATGGTAATATCGATATCTGATGACATCACAAGGAGTCTCAACTGAGGCCTTTATTACAATAACACAAAGTCATCATGAATAACAACTTACATTCAGAATGTACCCAGAACACTGTTAAACTTCCAACACCCAGTTCATATATCATTTCTTTTTACACAATCAGCCTAGAAAGAGAGAGGTCTGTATTTTGAAGGATCATTTCAGAAGTGTGATGAATATCAAATGTTAATTTCTCCATGCTCTATGTATTTATTTATGAAAGTTGTGTTTTGTTTTGTATTCTGTTGAAAGGGGAAATTGTGATAAATAATTGACTCAATCTCTATCTAATATTATTCCCACACTGTGCAGCTCTATTATTGTGAGTCATGAGGTTGAAATGTTCCCTTATGAAATAATGCATCAATGACTCATCACTGGCCCCATTTTATACAAATGTGAGTGACAGCGGCTGGTGAAAGGTGGACCAAGTCGGCACGGTCATCTTTCCTTTTTTGGGGGGGGGGGATTATTAAAGTGTAGATTGTAAGCTCTCAAATGATGTCATACACTGAAAGCAGTTGAAAATAGTTGAAGAAGATTTATTTAAATGTTGGGGCACCTCAATTCAACTCGCCCTGAACCAAAACAAACAAACACATTAGTTTCAGACTGTGCTCCATCTCGCTAGCTAGCTAACAACAACAGCTGCTCTGCATGTTCAGCACATCACAACATGCTGACAGAACATGAACATGCTAAAAACACATAACTACACATAACTAGTTGATCACACAGTCCCTAAACATGAACAAGACATGTATCACCATGACAACACTCACCCGAGTACAAAGCTCAGAACGTGTTAGAGCAGACGAGTGTTGTGAATCACGTCATGAAAACAAGCTTAGTTCGCTGACAAAAAGTATTTAAGGATCCTAAAACTGTTTATTGTTATATTGAGGGGGCTCTAAAACATTTAAACTTTCAGAATAATTAAAAACACACATAAAAAATAAAAAAATCTGCATTGTTGTCAATGTCAATCCGTACACACAGGCTAGAGGCCAATCTAACAAATGTGGGGGGAGGAATAGTGTTGGAGTACGTCCAGGCGTATCAGAACGGCTTCTCTCCTGTGTGTGTTCTCTGGTGTTTCTTTAGGTGTCCTGCCTGACTGAAACCCTTCCCACACTGGGAGCAGCAGAATGGCTTCTCTCCTGTGTGTGTTCTCTGGTGACTCTTTAGGTGTCCTGCCTGACTGAAACCCTTCCCACACTGGGAGCAGCAGAATGGCTTCTCTCCTGTGTGTATTCTCTGGTGTGTCTTTAGTTGTCCTGCCTCAATGAAACTCTGCCCACACTGGGAGCAGCAGAACGGCTTCTCTCCTGTGTGTATTCTCTGGTGTCTCTTTAGGGATCCTGCATGACTGAAACTCTGCCCACACTGGGAGCAGTAGAATGGCTTCTCTCCTGTGTGTGTTCTCTGGTGACTCTTTAGGTTTCCTGCCTTACTGAAACTCTGCCCACACTGGGAGCAGCAGAATGGCTTCTCTCCTGTGTGTATTCTCTGGTGTGTCTTTAGGTTTCCTGCCACACTGAAACCCTTCCCACACTGGGAGCAGCAGAATGGTTTCTCTCCTGTGTGTATTCTCTGGTGTGTCTTTAGGTTGCTCATATAACCAAATCTCTTTCCACACTGAAGACAAGAGTGAGTCTTCTGTCCTCCTTGAGTCTGTGGTTGTGATTTAAGGTGAGTTGGACAAATGAAACTCTCACTGCAATCTAAACAGTGGTGATTCTTCTGTCTTGAGCTCCTCCTCCTCCGTCTGTGTTGTTTATGGCTTCCTGATGCGGTGGAGCTGGGCTCCATGTCTGAGTCTGGGTTGGAGCTCTCTCCTGTAAGAATAGGAACATATACAGGATTAGAAACAACATGAGAACAAGTGCTGCTTCCATAGACTCAGCAGTGCCAGAAGTAACACCACATCTCTGGAGTCTGCACACACTGTGGGAACATGAAGTGTTCAGAGTGTTAGGATACCTGTAATGGAAAACTGTAATATTCCATCCTTGATAGAACTGTGTCATTTAAATTAGGGATGCACCCAATTGAAATTTCTTGGCCGAAGCTGAATTTAAGGAAACATTTGTCCGAAAACAGCAGTGCAATGACCCTCACCACTATACAACAAAGACTTACCATCCGTGTCTTCAATCTCCACTTCTACTTCGACCTCTTGTTTCACCATCACTCCCTCCTCCCTCATTTCTTCTCCTCCATCTTCTTCTTTTACCATCACTCTCTTCTCCTCCACTTCTTCTTTCACCATCACTCTATTCTCCTCTACATCTTCTTCCTCCAGCTTCACTGCCACCATCTCTGGACCCCACTGTGTGATTTTCAGGGCTGGAGAACCACAGCCAGATCCGGGGGACTCTGTGGACTCTGGTTCATACATGGTTACATGAGCTGAAGAGGACCTGCAGCTAGAAACAATGGAGGCACAAACAGTGCAGAGTCAATTATAAATGACAGCCAACCAGTTCACTGAAAGCCCATCTAGACTGACAGGACATGTCCTGCAAATGCAATAATCTATGGATTACTGATTGCATTTCTTTGTAATTAAAGGGTCTGGAAAATAGACATTAAACGGTTCCAATTGTATTTTGTGTCCAATACTTTACACAAGAAAAAATGACAATAATCTTCTAGTTAGGCTCAACTTCCTGGTCAGACAGAGGGCTGTATGGGCGTGGACTTTGCACGCTTGACTGGCAGCTCCCTTTCAAGCAAGCTTGCTGCGTTATCATACATGACATTCATCTATTACATGTGCTTATAGTTCTGCCCTTTAATTACCAACTGTTTAGCTGCTGCTGAAATGTACTGAGCTAATACAATGACTTGGCTAAGATTATAGTTATGCACCTGGCAGTATAATTCATCATATCAATTCAATGACCACCATTAGCATACTGTACACCTGGCACCCTATGGTGAATTATTGAACCAGGGTTAGACAGTAACGCTTGCCCGCTTGCCCGGAGTAAGTAAAAAATTCGCCGGATTTGTTTGCGCGAGCCCGACAACGCTGCTGGATCCTGGATATTTTTACCTGTGTGCAGGAAGAACAACAGACGGCGCAGGCGCCAGACCAGACTAGATGATCGTGGAATGAAGATATTATTATTATGCCGTCTGTTGTTCTTCCTGCACACAGTTAAAAATATCCAGGACCAGCAACAAAACCGGCGATTTTTTAACTTGCTCCGGACAAGCGTTACTGTCGAACCCTGTGAACACAATAGGCTACTTGTGGACAGGATTCACAGCATGTGTATGACTTACTGATCAGTTGTACCACAATGGTGTTGTCCTCCTTTTCTAATTCGCTGCCGTATTTTCACAATATCCGCCATGTTTAGTTTCTTCCCACACTGGACGTAGCACTGGCGCATGTCGTCATGACCAGAACAAGCAGAAGCATCCATCATTGCCCAGATGGGGAGTTCACAGTGCAAGGAATCCTATGAATAAAGATGATCAAAATATTAAAACAAGAGAGAAGAAATTTAATCAAAACATATTTTATGTTATTTTTTTACCAGAAGTGGAAAACAGTAGCCAAGCTATATGTAGGTCCATATATATATATATGCATTTTGGACATTTTAGCTGTTTACCAAAACATATTCAAGTTACAGTTATAGAATGAATATGGCCTTAAAGTGCAGACTAAATACCCTCTTTAATTTGAGGGTATTCCTATCCAGATTGGAGGAAGGGTCTAGGAATTACAGCTCCTTAATATGTGGCCCCCTCTTTTTCAAGGGAAAACCAAAAGTTTAGCTTTTTCTGTGTTGACAACACAGCAAATAGGCTGATCATGCCATGATTTTCAAATACCATTTACAGGCCACAGGATAAGAGTGCAGACGAAATGAAAATAGGCGAATGAAAGGTAAGAGATTACAGATTTGAATAGATCAAGTTTGTATTGTTACATTTAAAATATATAGGGGTGTAACGGTACAGACACATTTCAGTTTGTGGTTTTGAAGTCACGGTTCAGTACCTTTTCAGTACAGCAGTGTAAAAGTAAGTAAGTAAGTAAAGCTTTATTTATATAGCGCCTTTCGAACATGAAATGCAATCTTTTACTGAACAAAAAAAAGTGCCATGGATAAGTGGTGGAAAGTGTTTGTGCTTGTTTATAAAGGGCTGGTAACATTTGCTGTCTGAAATGCGGACGAGAGGGAACTAGTAGGCCTAACGTCATGTCATGAGTAATTCACTAGGGTAATGTTACAGAGTTGGCTGGTTAACTAGCCAAACAAAGCCACATCTATGAACATGATTGTATTTGATTGTAATGAATAAGTATGTAATAATGATCGTGTATCACTAACGCAGCTCTCTACTGACCATTGTATCTAGCAGCTCTCTGCTTCATTCATCAATCACTCCAACTCCTACCGCCAGGTCGGCGCCTCCGTTGTTGTTCAAGCTAGTGTCGCTTTCCCAGTCTTTGTGTAATAAGTGAACATGTTGTAATGTTTGCCCTCTGGCACAGTTATAAACTTAATAAATCACTCGTGTTGTCTTCAGTCTCAGCACTGTGTGCGTTTATTGATCCACCATTTTAGTTTCACATCCCGTTCCCTGGTCTCGCGGGAATAGCTGACGTCTATCCTATGGCCTTCTTCTTCTTCTTCTTCTTCTTCTTCTTTGTATTTGATTGGCGGTTGGCAACCAGCTTAAGGTGCATTACCGCCACCTACTGGACTGTGTGGACTAACACGTTTGGCTATGGCATGTAACTCACTTCATAGTTAACAAACTAACACGTTTGGCTATTGCATGTAACTCACTTCATAGTTAACAAACTAACATGTTTGGCTATGGCATGTAACTCACTTCATAGTTAACAAACTAACATGTTTGGCTATGGCATGTAACTCACTTCATAGTTAACAAACTAACATGTTTGGCTATGGCATGTAACTCACTTCATAGTTAACAAACTAACATGTTTGGCTATGGCATATAACTCACTTCATAGTTAACAAACTAACATGTTTGGCTATGGCATGTAACTCATTTCATAGTTAACAAACTAACATGTTTGGCTATGGCATGTAACTCACTCTATCCTATGGCCAGCGGTGATGTATACTATTATGGTTTAAATAAAGACCTTTGTTTGTGAGGTCCAGTACTTTTGCAGTTTTAAAATTCAGGCTTTTACAATTGGAGTTGTTGTTTTGTTTTATGAGATGAAAACCCGTGCATCAAAAGAGCACGTAGGGATAGAGAGATGGTTGATCTCATCCACCTGCTTTATGCACTTCTCTGAACACCAACTGAAATCTACAGCTTCCATTCTCAATGGATGTCACTCATTCACTGACAGTGCTGTTAGGGACAGATACAATGCAAGGCCCTCAATGTTTTTAAAATAATAAACTGAGGAATGAGGCTTGGGAAAAGTAACCACTCTTAACGAGAACTATGGAGCCATCAAATGTGTGTGTTGATCCTGGTTTGACCGTTTGACTGTTTGTGTGTGTGTGTGTGTGTGTGTGTGTGTGTGTGTGTGTGTGTGTGTGTGTGTGTGTGTGTGTGTGTGTGTGTGTGTGCGCGCGTGTGTGTGTGTGCGTGCGTGTGTGTGTGTGTTTGCGTGCGTACGTGTGTTTGTGTGCCTGTGTGTGTGTGTGCCTCCATGTTTTCTGAGTCTAAAATGTCCCTTTACGCTCACCCCAAGACTTGAATATGAAGGAACTGGACTTTTTCATTCAACACTATTCTAGGGATAAGGTTAGGTAAGGTGCTTTTGATACGGTGCTTTTAGATGAAGTGCTTTTGCTAAGTAATCTAATGTTGTTGGGTGAAACAAGGAGAGTATTTGTGATGCTCACCAAAAACTGAGGCTGTGAGCATTGCTGCCTTTTCATTTGTTTTTATTTCTGTTATTTGTTGTTATGTATGTTGATGTTTTTCTTCTTTGTTATATGTTATATGTTCTGTGTGGACCCCAGGAAGGTGATGCTTTTCATCAGCTAATGGGGATCCTAATAAATCTAATCAGATCAAATTACTCACCAGGCCTGCTTGAAAAGTGTCTAAAAACAGGGATTTAACACACATAGGGCTATATTTTAACAGGCTAAAAAACTGCAGATGGTGGTGCAAGGGGATGTGTCTGAAATGTGAGTGCTATTTTTAAGGCTAGAGTTAGGGCTCTATTTTCACCCGGCACAAAACAGACGTAATTCCAAAAGCAGGTTTATTGGCACCTTGTGTCGGAGATACAGTAACAGGTGAAACCACCTGCGCTCAGGTGGGAGGAGTAGCTGTAATAGAGGTGTCGTCATGACAACAAGCAGGTCAAGTGCCATCAGGTGCGCTGAAAAACTCTGACCTTGAAAATGAATGAATGAATGGTCTTTATTGTCATTGCTACAGTACAGGTACCAAACAACGAAATTTAGGAGGGGTGGCTCCCCTGGTGTTAGGAAAGAAGAAAAAAAAAAACTTAAAAAAAAAAAAACACAAGAAGGGAACGAGCTGGTTTACATAAATAAAGGCTATGTACACTATCCACTATACTATACTGTACAGATAGACGACTAGGAAATAGCACACATACTGACACACCACCAGGGTCTGTGTTTGAGCTAAGACTGTTTTTATGGCATTGAAACAGAGCCAATAGTCTGATGATTGTGTGATTCTCACAACACAACCACAACCCCACCTGCATTAAGGAGCTTCATGACATTCATCAATACTGTTATCATCCCCTAGTGCTGAAAGACACATGTCAATACATCACAAGAAGTCACTGGTGTTTGTCCTTTCATCATGTTTAATGAGAAGTACAATACTACCTCTGCACCAGTGGCGGTTCTGGTATGTTTTAAATGGGCTGGCAGAGGGGTGGCAAAGGATTTCTCGGGAAAGTGAGGGGGTCAAACATATACCATCATTTTAGTTTTAACTATTCGATGCCCCTTAGCCCCACACCACCGATTCACCAACCCACAATTACTTTTGAAATATACTGTAATACACTATTATTACACATGTAACTATCCTACACCCCATAGCCTATCCCCACACCACTACCCCACTCATTCACACATTATTAGTTTGGAATTACAATATTTACACTATCCTCTACCCCTCTGTTCCACACATACTCAATAAAACACATATTCAATAAAGCAACAAAGAAAATGTTTCTAACACACAAGAACCACAACTAGGCCATAATTTCACAGCAAATAATTTATTGCACGATTATCCATTAACAACCACTAAATATCCACCCAATCCACACATATTACATCCCATCCTATACCCTTTAGCCAACCCTTTCACAAACACCCACAGTTTGGAATAGTTTGGAATTATAATACGCAATCATTACACATGTAATACCCTACACCCCTTAGCCACATCCACTAACCCACCCACAATTAGGTTGGAATTACAATATTTACACAATCATTACATGAAACTATCCTACACCCCTTAGCCCCACACCCCACCCATCCATACACCAACAATTAGTTTGGAATTATAATATATCCCTCAATCCCACACACCATCACCTCATCTAAGATCTTCAGACCAATTTAAGTCAGCGGTTATTGTGTTGGCCAGCAAAGCGTTTTAAGAACCCATCTAAATCTAGTACCTTTGCTCTTTCACTTTCAATGCTGAGGACAGCTAAACTAAACTAGATATCCGATACAACGCTACTACGTTACATCAGGCAGGTTGACCTCACGTCACGTGACAGGAACCGTAATAATAACAAACAGGCATGTCTACTGTAACGGTAGTAGCGTTGTATAGGATATCTAGCCTAGGCTATGGTGTTGACAGCTTGTTTTTCTCATCAAACGCAATGATCAAAGATTTAGTAGCTGTGAGTATTTTAGTGATTGATTAGCGTCGTCAACAAAACCCAGATTTAGTCAACATATACAAACAAGTGAAATCGTTGTGATGATTTGCTTGATAGTGTGGTGGACCAGAGTTTCTATTGGGGGATGAACAATGAACCCTGATTACAAGAGGATGAACCTGACGAGATGCACCTGGCCACGCCGACTCTGGCTGGGGACTCTGAGCATAATAGAGCCGGGAGTTGAGGTGGGTGAGGGGAGCGGCCGGAGGTCCGTTGACAGACGTTATCAACACAAGACGTAGCCTTTCAAAACGTTTACCGGTGCACTATCTTTGGGGGGCGGGAGTCGATCGCGTCCCATTAGGGGTCGCCGTCGCCGAAGATAGGTAGCGAGGTGGAGGAACGAGTCACCAATAGATTAGTCCCAGCAGCTTGCTGGGTGAAGTTAGGGACGGGAAATTAATCGTGCAGGCCGCTCTCTTACATTGGCTGCTGGAGTCTCCTACTGCAGACGGAGCGCTCCAGACAGGCACCACGCAATCAAACGGGTTCCCCCGATACTAATCCCAACCCACGGCGGTGCCTCCGCTCCGACCCCCCGGGGGGGGGGGTCGCATCGCTTCAGTTAAGTATTTTAAATCCGCAAATAATTCATTGAATGTATATGTTCCCGTATTTAGATCATATACATTGTATCTGTATTATATATTTTGTATTTTATATAGTGTTATAACCAGGGGTGCACATAACTTTTTGGGGCCAGTGCTCAGAGGAGCACCTAGGGATGCTGCTTGGTGCTCCCCGAGCTCGCGAGTCACGACCCGTCCCACAGGATGGATAAAAAAGGGATACATGGATAACTTATATTAGCAAAACAACATTTATTCATAAATAAAGATGAACGAACAAATGATTGTGTGCAAAACAAAAGAAACAAATGCAAAATCAAATGACTGCTCTTTAAGCATGAAAGTCTGTCAGACTCCTTTAAACACAATGAAATCAACTGACATCTCTTTAAGCACTAACTGAATGTCTGTTCTTTAAACACAATGAAATCAACTGACATCTCTTTAAGCACTGCTCTGTTCTGTAAACACTGAAATCAACTTTTCAACAAAAAGTTACAGCCTAAGCATTTATTTATGCTACAAGCTTAATCATCATCATCACTGCTCTCTTGACTGCTGTTAATACTGTCCTCAATTTCAACCATGGTAGAGGATGTTGTAGGCTATCACTTTAAATAGCTCATTATTTTGATTGTGCAACAAAGTCTTTTTTTCTAATAGAATTCCCAACCATATTCCCTGGGTCAGGGGTCGAGGTGCGATAATGAAGCTGTAAAACAAACGTCTGAACGTTTGAAAGCTTCAGAGAAAAGAAACGTGAAGCCCCTTCAAGGGACCCTTGGTGTTGTTTTTCCTTTTAGCGACGAGTCGTTCGGGACTGAATTCACGTGTCGGCGTGATAACCGTGCGATACACGATACGCGATACGCGGAATGAAAGTACAAGTTACGATACTTTCGAGGCTGACATAGATATGGAAATAGTTACTTAGTGGGGCTTGCAGTGATGCAGCAGTCAGCAGTCAGCAGTTGGATTTTGAGGAAGTAAGTTCCTCTCCCAGCGCTTCCAGCTGTTGGTGCGCAAGAGCGCGTTCATGCCGCTGATCTTCCGCGCAGCATGCATTTTGGCGACGCATGCGCACTGGCGCACCAGTTATGTGCACCCCTGGTTATAACAATTGTGTAGGCCTACTCCGTTGGCATAGCAGTGGTGGACTTGGGTAGGCCTTAGGTTAGAGCATTCTGCGCGCAACGCCAGCCCACACTGGTAGGCATTGGGGGGCACTCCCCACGCGTGTCTGGCAGAGCGTGTTTTCCCCTGTACGGTCTAATCTAACACCATGGTGTCGATAACTGAGACGATGGACATTCTCGAACTCCAACTGCGACTCCTAGATCTAATGCAACAGGAAAGACAAACGCACACGAAAAAGTCAGAAAATAATGGGTTCCAGCCCTGGCGAGACTACATGCAGCTAGCGGTGGCTGTCCGAGAGATCATGCAGGATAGAACGTTGTTGACCTCCGAGCCGCCGACGGTCGGTGGAGACATTGTTACACCATCGACGAGGCCGCGGGATGAGAACCATCTACCACAGCGGCCCGGAGAGGGACCCCGAGGCGGCGGCGCCCAGAGCCATGTCCATGTGCGTAAAGACGACGCCTCTTCTGGTCCGGCCAGGGAGACAGGCAGCAGGCCTGCGCACAGACCCAGGAGACACTGCTCCTCCGGCGACGGTGGGGAGAATTGGGGGTCTTGTATTTTTTTTGTGGGCAGCGTGAGCCGTGTCACTTCATTTAAAGGAACAGTGGCAGTGTTCCCCTTTTGTTTTGCTTTGCTGTGTCATATAGTTGTATGTAATGAACAGTGGTAGTGTTCTCCTTTTTGTTTGCTGTGCTGTGTTTAAGGCTGGTGTGGCAGGCCGGTGTTTGAGTATTGTGATCGCTATACGCGGGTCTGACTTTTGATTTCTCATTTATTAAACAACATACCCTTTTTTGGCTCCAGGTGGGCGGGGCTAGTTGCGGGTGAGTTTGCCCGAACCATTCAGGTCTATGCCCTGTCCCAAACAGCTATGTCACATGAATTTTATATATATTGTTAAATAAAGAACCTTGTATTTTCTATTACCAAACCCTGGTGTGCTTCCTGAATTCTCATCCATGTGACATGTTTCCCGGACCAACCCGGTAAAAAAAGGTGGTGGCAGCGCTATCTCTAGAACCCACAAATTGCCTTTCATACCCCATACTTGGGTTAATTTCAATAGATTGCCTGATGCTATTTTTGGGCTTTGTGTGTTGAACTCTGGCACATAAGCCGGGAATACTCACCAGATACAGAGCTGGCAGCTCAATGCAACCGTGGATTTTCATTGAATCCGACCGGAGCAGAATGACAGGGAGCAGATCCTGATTCACGTGTCTGTCAAACTGACAGTCAATATTATGGCGGACTGTTCCGTCCAGACCGGGAGGAAGGGGGCAGCGGCCCCGATGTTTAATAAAATTATTTTAAATGTTTGGTTAGGGGAACCATGCAAAAAAAATTAAAATTTATTTAAATTAAAATTATTTTATTTTAGTGGGGCAAATCATTTTCATGGGGGGGCAGCTGCCCCCCGTGCCGCAGTGTAGAACCGCTGATGCTCTGCACATACAGTATATTACATAGTTATCTATTTCGTTGTATTGTACTCAGTGGCGGATACAGAAAGTGGCTGATGGGTAGGCCTGGAAAAATCTGGGTAGGCCTGAGTGAAACTCATCACCGCACGTTTTAGACCTATGTATGAGCAGCCAGATGGATGGAACACAACCGGGCTCGCGATCATAGGCGCCGATTTATGTTTCTGCCCGTGGGTGCTCGAAACATTTGGGTACGACCAACACGCATGCACACACACGCACACACGCAAAATATTCGCAGGGACTGGAGGAGATCACTATGCAGACCATGAAACGAACGGAAAATAAATAAAGTACCTGTCTACCCAGAGAATGCAACGGACAGCCAAACAAGTTATTATAATACACACACGCAAGGCATTCAAGCGCACGCAATAGTCAATGAATTAACCAATAACCATCAACTATGGAGGACCAAGTATAGAAATTGTAATAAGAAATGCCTGTATTATCATTTGCAAGCTTTTAACTGTGGGTGTTGACAGTCCAGTGCAAACCGAAAGCTCAAGTTGAATCATACATGTACCTGGCTCGGACCAGTTGTGGTGATCCATCATTTTATTACAAAACCTAACGCTGCTTATTAGGGGATTTACGTAAACTGGTGTATACACATATATTGTTGTGTAAAGTTGTGTGCTTCTATTGTATTATATTATTATATCCAGTGAAGGCATACACAATGTTGTTCCACACAAATGTTTCCCTCTTCGTTTTAATCTTGGAAAGTCTCATAAAAAATATACTTCACCGAACTATTACAGCGCTGTCTCGGACTCTCCGCACGTCGGCGTGTGGCGTCATCATCTGTTATTGTGAATAAATAAGATTTCTAGACAAGGCCTGGTCCAAACTTTCATTATTTTCACTGACTTCCAGACGTGGCTTTTTAAGAAAGCGGGACAATGTTAGCTGTTTAGCCATCGTAGCGCGCACACTGAACAACTGGTCAAGGTCAACTGAACAATCAGAGTAAACGTAAAAGAGGAAGCAATGTAAACGTAAGAGAGGAAGTTGAATATTATTAGTATTAATACATACTTTTAATCATTTCCAAGACAAAACTATTCACATTACAGTTAGTTAGTGAAAATTAAACTTTACAAATATTTTATTATAAAAAAATATGTATTTTTATGAATCTGACTGGGTGGGCCAGCTGTCAATCTGGGCGGGCCTAGGCCCACCCAGGCCCACCCATAGATCCGCGCCTGATTGTACTACAAGTCTGCGATGACAATAAAGTTGAATCTAATCTAATAATCTAATCTGAAAGTTGTCAGAGGAACATTAGAAGCTCTTGGAACTCTTAACACTTTCCATCTGAATTCATCAGGACAGCTTTTCTTCACACAGGGAAGAGCAGGAAGCCACTGAAGGTGTTGTAATTATTTGAACTAGAGTCATAGAGGCTGAATCTTGACTCAAGGCGCATGTAGACCACATCCCCCTCCTCCAGCTGGATAGTCAGCCCACTGGATACATACTGATCCCCTTGATTAGTACTCTGATCAACAAACATAATTTTCTGGTCATTCTTAAACAACCACACAGGAACCTCTGTTGAGCTGGTGTCTTCAAAGCCTGTGAATCTGAAGTAGTAGACTCCTCTCACTGGTGCTTTGAAATCTCCTGTATTAGAGGAAAGCAGAGAGAGATGAACACTGTCTGTGTCTCCTAGACACCAGAGCAACTTTACTGTTAGTAATGGTGAACACCGTCCCTGTAGCTGACCCCATGAATGATCTTATTGAGAGGAATACAATGGAAATAATGTGACTTTATTTTGTTCATCCTCCATAATTGTTGTCGTAATGTTGTTTCAAACAGGGTAACCTTTGTGTGTCATTTTAGGATTCACCAGTTTTTTATTCATTCATTCATCCATTACTTAATTAATTAATTCATCCATTCTTTGATCCATTCATCCATATGTGTGTATTGGTGTGTTTCAGCAGTACCTGTGATATTGCTGTAGGCTTGGCCGATGTTGGTGATGATGTTTTTGTAGACCACAGTGGTATCACCAGAGACAGGTCCTATCGGAGCACCTAACCCAGCAGAGAACGCCACCTTTCTCTCTGTGAACACAAGCGAATAACACATGAATATTTCCTTTAAAGCAGCGTACCATCTTACAGGGCCATTATGATGATATTGTTTTAAAAGATACTACTTTGGAAAACAAAGTGCTGTTAATCGATTACATCTTTAAATCAAGTTAATCACAATAATATTCTGTGATTAATCAGATTAATCATGATCAAGTTAATCAAGTTTAAATACTAGTATTTACTTGGAGGTAAAACAAAAACATGTGTGGTGTTGGAATAAAGAAATGCATGACAAACTGGTTAGAGGAGTTTTTACTTAATTATAACATCTCTTAGTTTTGATGATTTCTGAATAAGATTATAATCGTTTAATTTGCTGAGTAAAAATGTCTCAAGCTATGCAGTCAGAATTGCACTTAACTGCCAAACCTCAGTCTTAGACCTCAGACTGCACAGATACACTGCACCCACATGTTCTCACCTGAATTCTAGTCGGTTGAACCAAGCCCTATCATAAGTAACTGCTCCAAAGGTGCAGGTCAAAGGTGAAAGGGAAAAACATTGTTTCCGCCCGGTCTCGAACCAGAGACCTCCGGAGTCTGGAAAAGTTACTCAGAAACTCCCTTAACTTTTCCTGATTCATTGTCATGGTAGACTTTACTACCATACTACACTGAACAAAAATATAAACGCACATTTTAGAGTGGCCTTTCATTATGACCGGCCTAAGGCACACCTGTGCAATAATCATGCTGTCTAATCAGCACCTTGATATGCCACACCTGTCAGGTGGATGGATTATCTCAGCAAAGGAGAAATGCTCACTAACACAGGTTTAAACAAATGTGTGAACTTTAGAGAAATAGGCCTTTTGTGTACATAGAAAAGGTCTTAGAACTTTTTTTTTTTTCAGCTCATGAAAATGTTTTGAAATGATTTGAATCCATGCCTCCAGATTGCAATCTAAACCCGGTGTCTTAGGCCACTCAGCCATGCTGACTTGTGTTTGCTAATGGAGGTTGTGTAATGGAAGCGTAAACTGACTTCCATCTAATGTCTGTAGTTGTAGTCTTATATATCTTGGTAATATACTTTATTAGCATTTTCTTTTTTTAAGGTTTTTAAGGTTTCCAGATTACCTTAACGCGTTAACATTGACAGTCCTAAAAAATATATATTCTGAATATTAACCACATTGCCAAAGGAAACATTAAAGCATCACATGATTTTAATAACACAGTTCTGGAAGTCAGTGTTTGTCTCACCTTCATTCAGTCTCTTCAGCTCCTCCACGTCTCCTCTCAGTTCAGTCACCTGACCCTCGCTGGCTGTCACTCTGGTCCGCAGGGCTGACAGTTCTGCTGCTTGAGCTGGAATTGAAGGAAACAGAATTACACTAAGCATTTGAGTGATTCATGTACTTGTACAAACACACATATAGACTCACACACACACACACACACACACACAGTGGGTGCTAGTAAATAGCAATACTGACTGTACTGTAGCTTTTCACTTAATGTACATGTTAAAAAATATTTTACAACACATATTCCTATCTACGTATACATGCCTGCATTCTCTGTCTTCAGCTTCTCCACGTCTCCTCTCAGTTCAGTCACCTGACCCTCGCTCGCTGTCACTCTGGACCGCAGGGCTGACAGTTCTGCTGCTTGATCTGGAATTGAAGGAAACAGAATTACAATCATACACTAAGCATGTGAGAGACTCATGTACGGTATCCCTATACACACACACACACATTTTAATCATTTATTTCTGTCCACATAGAAACAAGTATACAGGGACACAAATACTGAAGGCACAGATGGGATGCATTCACAAACAGACATGGACAATGTCTTTCACATACAACAGGACAAGACTCACGGGTACAAGTAACACCGTCTCCGCCATATTTGGCGGCTGCCAATAATCGCAGAGACAGAGCAATACTTGCTGAGCCTTTTTGCTTCTCCCTTGGACATTCCCAGTAGACGTAGTCCTCTGACAACCAATCTGTGCACATGTCCAAGACTGCCAAATATAAAGACTAATAGCGTACACCTATAGCCTAGCTCTGAGATGGTGTCTACAAGCTGCTGGTATTTCATGACCTTAGTCATGAAGGCTTCCTCTAGGCTTATATCAAAGGTGCATGCTACCTCTAATACAGACACCTCTCTGGACTCTTCATTAACAACAACAACATCTGGTGTGTTAGCAGACAACTGTGAAAAGTGACATTGGTCATTACAGAAATTGAACATGGATGCATTGACACAAGCATGTGTATACATTTTCACTGTAACTGGGAAGTGGAGTGATATGTCCTTTACTATTAGGCTCACAATTCTGTCATGACGTGCTATATACATTCCTTTGTAAACATAACAGCCATTCAAGATATGTGAAAGTGTTTCTGTAACCTGTTCTGTGGTGTGGTGCAAGCAATGAGGAACCTGAGTGGAGGGAAACCAAATAGAGAGGTTGAGTCTGGTAGGAAGGACTTGTAATCTGGCCTTGGTTGTGAATATGACAATGTCCTCATCGAGTGCAGTGTTTTTTAGAAAAGAATGGGAAACAGAGTGATCAGCTGTGGGAAGACATGCCAGTTTTCCCTGGAGTTTCAGACCAGTCCAGTGTTGTTGTTGTTGATGTTGATGAAGGTCCATGAGAGTCCGTCTGGCCCCTCTAGATGTTAGCTGGTGGCTCTGTCCAGCAAAGGAGGCTGTTGCCCTGACCTGTGTGAGAGGGTCAGATATACAGTTCTCTGAGACCCGAACAGTCTCAGAGTCAGACCGCACCCACTCCAGGGACACCCCGGCTCGGACACAGAGGTCATTCAGGTCTGGCCAATCAGACCAGACTCCAAAACCAGCGGAATGAGTGTCCAATTTTCCGCTGGGTTTCCTCTTGAACCCAAGGAAGTGGGGCTCCGCCCCCCTGGCAACTGGGACCTTCCTTCTCCTCAGGTCCAGGAACATGGAGGAGCGGGCCAGCTCCCTGACGTCCTTGTCGTCGTTGTTAAGCATCCTGAGAAGATGGGAAATTCTCATGCTGGTGTAGATCCATTCTACATTGGGGACCCCTAGCCCTCCCTCCCATTGGGGATGAAAGATGATGTCACGGGTGCTGTGTGAATTGAGTCCAAGCCACCTGCGCACTACGCTCACAGTCTTGTTGTTCATTTCACACAGCACTTTCTGGGGGATGTGGACATTGGAGAAGAGGTGCTGAACTTTGGACAGGGCCACCTGCCTGATGGCTTCTAACTTCATAGTTAGTGGCAGAGGACAACTGTCTATCAAGTCCAGCCTGGAAGTGAACTCAGTCAGGATGTTATTGACTTGCTCCTTCCACTCTCCTGCGATGTTAATTTTATGTCCAAGATATGGGTATGTCTCATGAAGAGAATTTACATGAATGGGCTGTGTTGCTAAAGAGAACACAGGGGGTGTGTCTGTTTTTGAGTGGTACCACCTGTTCCCCCCACTCCGCCTCTCATACAGGACAGCACATTTGCTGGCTTTGACCTCCAGGCCAGACCATTCCAGAAAACGATCCGTCCTGCAGAGCATGTTCTTGATGATGCTCTCTTCCCTGGAG
Source organism: Nansenia antarctica (assembly GCF_963989245.1). NCBI lineage: Eukaryota > Metazoa > Chordata > Actinopteri > Argentiniformes > Microstomatidae > Nansenia > Nansenia antarctica. Next base: position 59,342,088 of record NC_137678.1, on the reverse strand, counting down.
GCCAGGACAACATCATCTGCGTAGCCCTGCACTGGGTTGGGGGAGATGACACCCTCAGGGGCACACTGACACAGCCACTTAATCCACTGGTTGATGGCAATTATGAAATTAACCGCGCTCCATGGACAGCCAGTTTTAATGCCTGTCTGAAGTGGTGTTGGGCGAGTGAGCTGCTTCCCACAGATTACTTGGATGGTGGAGCTTCGGTACACATCTCTCACAATGTCAATGAATAGCTGGGGTAGCTGTATCTCTTCCAGTGATCTAATCATTATATTGTGAGCTAATGTCCCAAAAGCATCTCTAAAATCAAGAAAGACTGTAAAGAGTTTACATGACTGAGGTCATCTATCCCTGTCTTAAGGCAGAACACATGCTCATCCATACCCATCCTGCTGATGTAAGCCTTCTGTTTGGTGGACAAGATGTTAGCATCCTCCAACCAGGGCAGGACTCGGGCCAGTATGCACTTCATGAACACCTTATAGATGGTAGGGAGAAGAGAGATGTCCCTCCATGTTGTTGGATCTTCAGGGATATTGCCTTTCTTTGGGATGCGATGTATCAATGCTCCTTTCCATGAATCTGGAACTCGCTTATTCTCCAAACAGACATTAAAAACAGTTGTTAATGTCTGACATGACTGTGTGGATTTCAGTGCCTCGTATGTCACCCCATCTGAGCCACTGGCCTTGTTGTTGGGAAGGCTGTGCAAAACACACTCCACCTCCTGGGCGGTGAAGTGTGAGGTGTCAGGGAGGAAAGGTGGATTGGGTGACGTCACCTCCCCATGCCAAGGCGGTGGTGGGAGGTCGTCACCTGACCGGTTGTTTTGACACTTTGTATCGTAATAGTTCTGTATGGCTGTAATGTCACTCGGGCAGGGAGGGGGATCGGGATACATACTGTTGTTTAAAATGACTTGGATCGCTTTTGATCTCCTGTGCGACCAAAGATAGGCAAGTTTATTCCTACTCACCCAGCGGTTCCCACCGCGACTCCGGCTCGCGGTCCTCTCTCTCTGCAGCGAGGGCAGGACGGTGTCGCGCATGAAACATAGCTGGTCGCGTATCCAGTCAGATGTAGAGACTGACGTTAGAACGTCAGGACACGGGCGCACTGGAGGGAATTTCTTCAGTACTCTTGCAGAGTATTTCAGGAGTTGCAAGCTGAATGGTTTACCCCCATGGCGTTGCGATGTAAAAACTCCGTTCTTAAAAAATATTCCATTCAGCAGAGCCGCGAGCCGCATCCACTTCCCCGGATCCCTCAAGGAAACATAAATCCTCTCGTGCAGCCGCTTGATGTTCAATCGGTGCCGGTAGCTCTTCTCAAGGGCCTGAAAAGCCATCCATTGCTGTTCTGACTAAGATTATAATCGTTTAATTTGCTGAGTAAAAATGTCTCAAGCTATGCAGTCAGAATTGCACTTAACTGCCAAACCTCAGTCTTAGACCTCAGACTGCACAGATACACTGCACCCACATGTTCTCACCTGAATTCTA
>NC_137678.1:59005583-59335583 GCF_963989245.1 Nansenia antarctica | reverse complement strand
GAGAAAGCTGTCAATATCAGTGTGACTAGGGAAATGGCAGAAAAGGAAGCCCAGCAGTTACATACAACGAGCCGAGTGCATAAGGTCAGTAGTGAGGAGAAAAGGGGCCAGGGTCCATGTTTTCGTTGTGGGAGAACAGGACATCTTGCATCTACGTGCTGGTGTAAGGACCAGGACTGCCATCATTGTGGAAAGAAAGGGCATGTAGAGCGGGCTTGTAGAAACAAAAAGAGCGCTGAAAGGTCAACAAAGTCTGGATACAAGAAAAACACTGATTATGACAAAAAGAAAAGACATGTCCGTACCGTCGAACAGGGAAAGACAGCTAGTGACTCTTCAGAGGAGGAGGAGAGAATACGTTTTCTCAGAGTACTAAACATGGATGAGGGCGCCGATTGCTACTGGGCTACCCCTGAGCTGGAAGGACTTCCAGTGAAAATGCAGATCGACACTGGGTCAAGGGCTTCAATCATCTCAAATAGAGTCTACAAGAAATTCATGAAGCACCTCCCATTACGAGCATCAGACACCAAGTTTCGAACATATACAGGAGAGCCCGTTCCGATGAGGGGTATGACGGATGTGACTGTCCAGTGTAATGGACAAATTGAAAAGCTCCCTGTTTACATAACTAATGGAGATTATCAAGCATTGATGGGACGTCTGTGGCTAGACAAAATAAGGCTGGACTGGCAAGCAGTACGCATGATAGCAAACGGCTCCACAGGCCTACAGGCTGTCTTGGAAAAACACACAGAGGTTTTCCGGAACGAGTTAGGAAGCATGAAGGACATTACTGTAAAGCTACATGTAAAGCCTGAAAGCAAACCGGTGTTTTTGAAAGCTAGATCGGTACCATATGCTATAAGAGACAAGGTGGAAGCTGATTTGGATGCTCTTGTGAAGAGTGGAGTACTGGAGCCAGTCACTACCAGTGATTGGGCGACACCGATAGTGCCAGTGCCTAAGAAGGATGGAGGAATCCGGACCTGTGGGGATTTTAAGGTAACAGTTAACCCTGTGCTATCTGTAGAGCAGTATCCACTCCCTCATATTGAGGACCTGTTTGCTGGACTTAGTGGGGGTCAAAAGTTCAGTAAAATAGACCTTAATCAAGCTTATTTGCAAATGCATGTGCATGAAGACTCACAGGAGCTGCTAACTATCACAACGCACAAGGGCCTCTTCAGGTACCGCCGATTACCTTTCGGAATCACATCAGCACCAGCACTGTTTCAACGTGCTATGGATCAAATCCTCAGTGGCCTGCCTGGTGTTCAGTGCTATTTAGACGATATCCTTTGCACAGGGGCCAGCGATTCCGAGCACCTTCATAATCTGGACGCCACTCTTCAAAGACTAAAGGAATATGGACTCAGGGTTCGCAAGGAAAAATGTGACTTTTTCCGCTCTTCTGTGGAGTACTTGGGACATGTCATTAGTGCCGAGGGCCTACACACGGCCCCATCCAAGGTCGCAGCCATCATGGATGCACCGCCACCCCAGAACGTCAGTCAGTTGCGTTCGTTCCTAGGGCTGCTCAACTACTACGGTCGTTTCATCCCAAATCTATCATCGCTACTAAAGCCACTACATGACTTACTCCGCCAGGACAAGGCGTGGGAATGGAATAAAGCATGCCAGGAGGCTTTTCAGAAATCAAAGGATGTGTTAGTGGGGTCAGAGGTCCTAACCCATTATGACCCGTCACTCCAAATCCAGCTGGCCTGTGATGCATCTCCATACGGGGTGGGTGCAGTTATCTCACACATAATGCCAAATGGGGATGAAAGGCCCATTGCCTTTGCTTCAAGGACTTTAAACAAAGCCGAAGCCAATTATGCTCAGCTGGAGAGGGAAGCGTTAAGCATCATTTTTGGCGTTCGTAAATTCCATCAGTACTTATATGGACGGAAATTTACACTCCTTACCGATCACCGACCTCTTACAACCATCCTTGGACCACATACCGGGATACCGTCTCTCGCCGCAAGCCGTCTGCAACGATGGGCGCTGCTGTTGTCTGGGCATTCATATGTCATAAAGTATCGTAAAGCAGACTCACATTGCAACGCCGATGGCTTATCAAGGTTGCCACTCCCTGTCACCAAACCAGAGTGGCACACTGAGCACGTTGCCTATTTCAGTCAGGTGGATGATGCGCCAGTTTCAGCTGAACAAGTGAAGAAGGCCACACGCAATGACCCGGTCTTGTCAGCTGTCTTGGACATTGTTGTAAAGGGCCACTCTGGCAGCAACGACGGTGCTTTGAAACCTTACCTCGCGAGGAGGGCGGAACTGACGGTGCAGTCTGGATGTTTGCTGTGGGGAAGGAGAGTGGTTATACCACCAACACTACGCAAACCAGTGTTGCAGCAACTCCACTCAGGACACAGTGGAATAGTAAGGATGAAGGAAATAGCAAGAAGCTACTTTTGGTGGCCAAATATGGATGGACAGATAGAGGAGATAGCAAAAGCCTGTTCCTCATGTCAGAAAATCAGGAACAATCCTCAACTAGCTCCTCTGCACCCCTGGAGCTTTCCAGAAAGGCCATGGCATCGTGTGCATATTGATTTCGCAGGACCTTTTGAGGACAGAATGCTACTTGTCGCTGTGGATGCACACAGTAAATGGCCTGAAGTGGCTATCATGAGATCCACCACAACAGGAAAGACAATTGAGAAGCTGGGAGAAATGTTCAGCCGTTTTGGATGTCCCGTTCAACTCGTCTCTGACAATGGACCACAGTTTGTGTCCCAGGAAATGGCTGCTTTCATGCAAGCAAATGGCATACAGCACATAAGATCAGCACCTTATCACCCGTCATCGAATGGCCTCGCTGAAAGGTTTGTGCAAACGATGAAAAATGCATTAAAGGCATCACAAGGGCAGGGAACCCTCCATCAGCGGCTGCACAGATTCCTACTGACGTATCGCAACACGTCACATGCAACTACAAAAGTATCACCTGCCAGCTTGTTGCTACAAAAAGAGCTTAGATCCAACTTTGACCTCCTGAAGCCAACGTCAGTGAAAGAGACAGTTTCACAGCAGCAGAAGAAACAAATCCAACAAAGAGGACAAACCAAGTTCAGAGTTTTCACTCCAGGTGAATCTGTGTTGGCAAGGAATTACTGCAGTGGACCTAAGTGGATTCCTGCCACCATCATTGCACAGACTGGACCGGTATCATATACGGTTCAAACTGCTACTGACATCGTCTGGAGAAGGCACCTCGACCAGCTATTGCAAGCTCCAACACACACCCCGCTGCTTGCCAAGGACCCTCTCGATACACCGCCTCTTGATCTACCTGCAGAAGTTTCAGATTCTTCTATGCCTGAGCCTGAGGTTGCTGCCGCAGCACCTGACTCTCCAATCAGAGACTGTAACACCTCCGCCTGATTCTGCCTCTGGTCCGAGCCCACTACAGAGACACAGAGACCCTGAGGTTCCAGCTGCACGGCGATATCCTGAAAGACAGCGGCGGCCTCCTGATCGTTTGGTCTTATAGCTTGACTTACCCAATTCAACTGGAGCAGAATAATCTCCATGGGTATAGTCAGGGGTTTGAGGTGGTCTACCCTCACCCCAGGATTGTTATTGTTTTTGTTACAGGCATCTATATAGTTATGGTGTTATTTGAAGATTTCTAGCTGATGTTAAATGGGACATTTATTGTAAGGGGGGAGGAGATGTGATGTATTCACTGTTGCTATGGTTTTGTTAACGCTATGCATCCTGGGTATACGCTATGCATCCTGGGTATTTAAGATGCCATGTTGTTCTGTGAGTTGAATCTAACGTGGGGCTCCACAGTAGAGAACAATAAAGACTCAAGTTACAACCGTTGTCTGAGTAGTACATGTTATACAGGTGAGGTTCATAGTCCTCAGGATATAACAAATGGCACATTGCAGAACACAGCCAACGTGTGATGTCTCACCCCAGTGTTTCCTCTATATGCATTTATTCGTGGCGGGCCGCCACCAAAGAATTTCCTCCGCCACCAAATGATTCAGACAGTCCACTTTGATTCAGGCTGCGCAGAAAGGCAGCGAGTTATTATGACCGGAGAACAGAAAAAAAGCAGATTGAAGCTAGATCCCCTGCAGTGGCTGAGAATTTCAAAGCTTTAATGAACAGTAATCACACAACTCCCACATTATGTGAAAACGACTTAGTAATTACCTTTAACAATAAAGTAAAAATGGCCCTAGACTCCCTGGCACCTACCAAACTAAAAAAGGTTGGAGCCAAGAGGAGAGCACCATGGCGTAACAGTAAAATAAATCTCCTAAAGAGAACATGTAGGAAAGCTGAGCGCAGATGGAGAAAGAGCAAATTACAGATTGATCAGAATATTTTTAAAGAACATCTATCTGCCTTTAACTTGGCAATGCGAAATGCTAGAAAAAAATCACTTCTCAAATATAATATCTACAAACAAGAATAACCCCAGGGTCTTGTTCTCGACAATTGATTGCCTTGTAAACCCTGCTCCTAGAACTCTAGACGGCGCAGCCTCTGTCACCAAATGCGAGGAATTTGCAGCCCACTTCAGGGATAAGATAACAAATATTAGAATGTGTATTACTCAGGAAAGACTAGGTTTGTGTAACACTATAGATCCGCCACCACAGAACATGACTATGAGCATGTTCACCATGATTAGTACGGAAACATTAGGTAAAATTGTGTCACAGCTTAAACCGTCTACGTCTCAACTCCTACGACCTCGATTCCTCCTTCACTCTCCAGGAGGGAGAGGAGGGGAGGAGAGGAGGAGGGGAGGAAGGGGGGAGAGGAAGTGAAGAGAAGAAGGGAGGAGAGGAAGAGAGGAAGGGAGGAGAGGAAGGGGGGAGAGGAAGGGAGGAGAGGAAGGGAAGAGAGGAAGGGAGGAGAGGAAGGGGGGAGAGGAAAGGAGGAGAGGAAGGGAGGAGAGGAAGGGGGAGAGGAAGGAGGAGAGGAAGGGAGGAGAGGAAGGGGGGAGAGGAAGGGAGGAGAGGAAGGGAGGAGAGGAAGGGGGAGAGGAATGGAGGAGGGGAAGTGAAGAGAGGAAGGGAGGAGAGGAAGGAGGGAGAGGAAGGGAGGGTAGGAGGAGAGGACAGGAGAAATTGAGAGAAAAGAATCAAGAAAAGGCTCATGTTGTGACACAACCTTCTCCCTGATCTGATCAACAAGTAAATATCCATACAGTATATGATGGTGTAGCCAGCCTTCTTCTTTAGGGCTCCTGTCTCCTTTAAACACCTCCCACACTGGGAGCAGTCGTGTTAACTAGTGTATGTGTTCTCTGATGTTTCTTTAGGGATCCTGCCTGACTGAAACTCTGCCCACACTGGGAGCAGCAGAATGGTTTCTCTCCTGTGTGTATTCTCTGGTGTGTCTTTAGGTTTCCTGCCACACTGAAACCCTTCCCACACTGGGAGCAGGGATATGGCTTCTCTCCTGTGTGTGTTCTCTGGTGTATCTTTAGGGATCCTGCCTGACTGAAACCCTTCCCACACTGGGAGCAGCAGAGCGGCTTCTCTCCTGTGTGTGTTCTCTGGTGTCTCTTTAGGTCTTCTGCCTCACTGAAACTCTGCCCACACTGGGAGCAGGGATATGGCTTCTCTCCTGTGTGTGTTCTCTGGTGTCTCTTTAGTTTGCTCATATAACCAAATCTCTTTCCACACTGAAGACAAGAGTGAGTCTTCTGTCCTCCTTGAGTCTGTGGTTGTGATTTAAGGTGAGTTGGACAAATGAAACTCTCACTGCAATCTAAACAGTGGTGATTCTTCTGTCTTGAGCTCCTCCTCCTCCGTCTGTGTTGTTTATGGCTTCCTGATGCGGTGGAGCTGGGCTCCATGTCTGAGTCTGGGTTGGAGCTCTCTCCTGTAAGAATAGGAACATATACAGGATTAGAAACAACATGAGAACAAGTGCTGCTTCCATAGACTCAGCAGTGCCAGAAGTAACACCACATCTCCGGAGTCTGCACACACTGTGGGAACATGAAGTGTTCAGAGTGTTAGGATACCTGTAATGGAAAACTGTAATATTCCATCCTTGATAGAACTGTGTCATTTAAATTAGGGATGCACCCAATTGAAATTTCTTGGCCGAAGCTGAATTTAAGGAAACATTTGTCCGAAAACAGCAGTGCAATGACCCTCACCACTATACAACAAAGACTTACCATCCGTGTCTTCAATCTCCGCTTCTACTTCGACCTCTTGTTTCACCATCACTCCCTCCTCCCTCATTTCTTCTCCTCCATCTTCTTCTTTTACCATCACTCTCTTCTCCTCCACTTCTTCTTTCACCATCACTCTATTCTCCTCTACATCTTCTTTCTCCAGCTTCACTACCACCACCTCTGGACCCCACTGTGTGATTTTCAGGGCTGGAGAACCACGGCCAGATCCGGGGGACTCTGTGGACTCTGGTTCATCATACATGGTTACATGAGCTGAAGAGGACCTGCATCTAGAAACAACGGAGGCACAAACAGTGCAGAGTCAATTATAAATGACAGCCAACCAGTTCACTGAAAGCCCATCTAGACTGACAGGACAAGTCCTGCAAATGCAATAATCTATGGATTACTGATTGCATTTCTTTGTAATTAAAGGGTCTGGAAAATAGACATTAAACGGTTCCAATTGTATTTTGTGTCCAATACTTTACACAAGAAAAAATGACAATAATCTTCTAGTTAGGCTCAACTTCCTGGTCAGACAGAGGGCTGTATGGGCGTGGACTTTGCACGCTTGACTGGCAGCTCCCTTTCAAGCAAGCTTGCTGCGTTATCATACATGACATTCATCTATTAGATGTGCTTATAGTTCTGCCCTTTAATTACCAACTGTTTAGCTGCTGCTGAAATGTACTGAGCTAATACAATGACTTGGCTAAGATTATAGTTATGCACCTGGCAGTATAATTCATCATATCAATTCAATGACCACCATTAGCATACTGTACACCTGGCACCCTATGGTGAATTATTGAACCAGGGTTAGACAGTAACGCTTGCCCGCTTGCCCGGAGTAAGTAAAAAATTCACCGGATTTGTTTGCGCGAGCCCGACAACGCTGCTGGATCCTGGATATTTTTACCTGTGTGCAGGAAGAACAACAGACGGCGCAGGCGCCAGACCAGACTAGATGATCGTGGAATGAAGATATTATTATTATGCCGTCTGTTGTTCTTCCTGCACACAGTTAAAAATATCCAGGACCAGCAACAAACCCGGCGATTTTTTTACTTGCTCCGGACAAGCGTTACTGTCGAACCCTGTGAACACAATAGGCTACTTGTGGACAGGATTCACAGCATGTGTATGACTTACTGATCAGTTGTACCACAATGGTGTTGTCCTCCTTTTCTAATTCGCTGCCGTATTTTCACAATATCCTCCATGTTTAGTTTCTTCCCACACTGGACGTAGCACTGGCGCATGTCGTCATGACCAGAACAAGCAGAAGCATCCATCATTGCCCAGATGGGGAGTTCACAGTGCAGGGAATCCTACGAATAAAGATGATCAAAATATTAAAACAAGAGTGAAGAAATTTAATCAAAACATATTTTATGTATTTTTTTTTACCAGAAGTGGAAAACAGTAGTCAAGCTATATGTAGGTATATATATATATATGCATTTTGGACACTGACATAATTGTTGTTATTTTAGCTGTTTACCAAAGCATATTCAAGTTACAGTTATAGACAGGGGTGCACATAACTTTTTGGGGCCAGTGCTCAGGGGAGCACCTAGGGATGCTGCTTGGTGCTCCCCGAGCTCACGAGTCACGACCCGTCCCACAGGATGGATAAAAAAGGGATACATGGATAACTTATATTAGCAAAACGACATTTATTCAAAAATAAGATGAACGAACAAATGATTGTGTGCAAAACAAAAGAAACAAATGAAAAATCAAATGACTGCTCTTTAAGCATGAAAGTCTGTCAGACTCCTTTAAACACAATGAAATCAACTGACATCTCTTTAAGCACTAACTGAATGTCTGTTCTTTAAATACAATGAAATCAACTGATATCTCCTTAAGCACTGCTCTGTTCTGTAAACACTGAAATCAACTTTCAACAAAAAGTTACAGCCTAAGCATTTACTTATGCTACAAGCTTAATCATCATCATCACTGCTCTCTTGACTGTTGTTAATACTGTCCTCAATTTCAACCATGGTAGAGGATGTTGTCTATCACTTTAAATAGCTCATTATTTTGATTGTGCAACAAAGTCTTTTTTTTTTCCTTCTAATATAATTCCCAACCATATTCCCTGGGTCAGGGGTCGAGGTGCGATAATGAAGCTGTAAAACAAACGTCTGAACGTTTGAAAGCTTCAGAGAAAAGAAACGTGAAGTGCCTTGGTGTTGTTTTTCCTTTTAGCGACGAGTCGTTCGGGACTGAATTTTCACGTGTCGGCGTGATAACCACGCGATGCGCGATACGCGGAATGAAAGTACAAGTTACGATACTTTCCGAATGTTTTCGTGAGGGGAGTCGCCGTGGTCGTCGTCGGTGGGTACATTGTGGTCATGAAAGGATATGGTATTGGTATTAACGGGCAGTCAGCAGTTAGCAGTAGGAGTTTTGAGGAAGTCAATTCCTCTCCCAGCGCTTCCAGCTGTTGGTGCGCAAGAGCGCGTTCATGCCGCTGATCCTCCGCGCAACATGCATTTTGGCGACGCATGCGCACTGGCGCACCAGTTATGTGCACCCCTGGTTATAGAATGAATATGGCCTTAAAGTGCAGACTAAATACCCTCTTTAATTTGAGGGTATTCCTATCCAGATTGGAGGAAAGGTCTAGGAATTACAGCTTTTTAATATGTGGCCCCCTCTTTTTCAAGGGAAAACCAAAAGTTTAGCAAATAGGCTGATCATGCCATGATTTTCAAATACCATTTACAGGCCACAGGATAAGAGTGCAGACGAAATGAATGTAGCAAATGAAAAGGTAAGAGATTACAGATTTGAATAGATCAGGTTTGCATTGTTACATTTAAAATATATAGGGGTGTAACGGTACAGACACATTTCAGTTTGTGGTTTTGAAGTCACGGTTCAGTACCTTTTCAGTACAGCAGTGTAAAAGTAAGTAATTAAGTAAGTAAGTAAGTAAAGCTTTACATAGCGCCTTTCGAACATGAAATGCAATCTTTTACTGAACAAAAAAAAGTGCCATGGATAAGTGGTGGAAAGTGTTTGTGCTTGTTTATAAAGGGCTGGTAACATTTGCTGTCTGAAATGCGGACGAGAGGGAACTAGTAGGCCTACGTCATGTCATGAGTAATTCACTAGGGTAATGTTACAGAGTTGGCTGGTTAACTATTCAAACAAAGCCACATCTATGAACATGATTGTATTTGATTGTAATGAATAAGTATGTAATAATGATCTTGTATCACTAACGCAGCTCTCTACTGACCATTGTATCTAGCAGCTCTCTGCTTCATTCATCAATCACTCCAACTCGTACCGTCAGGTCGGCGCCTCCGTTGTTGTTCAAGCTAGTGTCGCTTTCCCAGTCTTTGTGTAATAAGTGAACATGTTGTAATGTTTGCCCTCTAGCACAGTTATAAACTTAATAAATGACTCGTGTTGTCTTCAGTCTCAGCACTGTGTGTGTTTATTGATCCGCCATCTTAGTTCCACATCCCGTTCGTTGGGCTTCTTCTTCTTCTCAGTTTGAAGGTTTGCGACCAACTTAAGGCGCATTACCGCCACCTAGCGGACGGTGTATGGACCTGTTCATTGGTCTCACGGGAATAGCTGACGTCTCTCTCCTAACCTAAGGCATCATATTTGTATTTTGTTTGTGTATCATATTTGTATTTCAAAAAACTGTAAAGCACTTTGAATTGCCCCTGGTGTATGAAAAATGATATACAAATAAACTTCAGACGTCATAAAGACGTCAGTTATTCTCACGAGACCAGGAAACGGGATGTGGAACTAAGATGGTGGATCCATAAACGCACACAGTGCTGAGACTGAAGACAACACGAGTCATTTATTAAGTTTATAACTGTGCCAGAGGGCAAACATTACAACAACTTCACTTATTACACAAAGACTGGGAAAGCGACACTAGCTTGAACAACAACGGAGGCGCCGACCTGACGGTAGGAGTGGGAGTGATTGATAAAATGCTGGTGGAAAGCGCCACTCTGTTTGTATCCATATTAGGTGGTGGGCCGAATGCGTTTATCGCGAAGTTTATCTTTTTCCATCTACAGAGTAAACGATCTCTTACATACGTTATTAAGTAATTCTCTTAAGTCTATAACAATTTTGTTTGCAGCTGTATTATGTCGGAGATTTTCACAAACTTATTTTTTAATAGTCTGTCTGCTCAGGCACATCGCTGGTCGCTCTAGTTGATAAACCAATCAGAATTTGAGTACGGCTTCATTAGGACCCCGAAATGTAAACAATGGCTGTTAATCCTAGCAACTGACTGTATGTTAACCCTAGCAACCGCGGGGAAATAACGAGATGTGATGAATTATGGAGTGTTGTATGCATTTAACAAACCGAACGGACAATATTACAGCATTTTCAGATGCAAGTTGGACCAAATGTGTACATTGTTCTCTACAGTGGGTGAATCTTCACACTGCAGAAAGCCAAATTGCAGAAAGGGCTGTAAAAATATATATATAACTATAGGTATTATATATATATTTGGGAGGGGGGGCTCCCCTGGTGCTAGGAAAAAAAATACTAAAAACAAGAAGGGAAAAGTGCTGGTTTACATAAATAAAGGCTATGTACACTATCCACTATACTATACTATACAAATAAAACACTGTGCTGTACTCTATGCTATGCTATACATATCCTAACATTTCCTATCTCTGAACCTTATGTACCCGAGGGTTGTCATATTGCACATAGTATTATTGCACATTCATTTAAAGTGTCGCAGTTTGCAGGTTTGAAATGTTCACAGTTGTGTTTCAGTATTGCACTTGATTACAATCTAGTAGCTGCCATCAAATTGTCTAGATTGTCCAGGGCCTAGAACCTAGGTATTTGCTGTGTTCAGGGCCTGAATGGCCCTAGGGTAGAAGCTGAGCTTCAGTCTATTTGTCCTTGCGGACATGGTCCTGAACTGCCTGCCCGAGGGCAGCCGAACAAAGTGTTCGTTCCCAGGGTGGGATGGGTCTCTGGAGATCTTGGAGGCCTTCCTGAGGCAGCGTGTGTTGTACAGCTCTTCCAGAGAGGGGAGGGGGGCGCCGATGATCTACTGGGCCGATCTCACGACTCTCTGTAGCGCTTTCCTCTCTGCGGCTGTGCAGCTGGAGAACCACTATAACCACAATATTGGCTACCATAGACAATGCTATATGCAGTATGCCAACATACGAAACATTGAAAGAGCCCGCAAGAGAAGGGAAAAATCAGTACAGGAGGCTGCAGGTGTGTTTTATAGCAATATTATTTATAAGAACAATATGATATAAACAAGCTAAGATTAATATGATATGACATTAACATTATTAACAATATGATATAAACAAGCTAAGATATGATATGAACAAGATATGAACGAGGCATCAATGGGTCAGGGTCAGCCCTGTCAGGTCAGGTCCAGAAGATGTGCAGTGCAGTCCAGGGCTGAGCATCTGGGGTTACCTGGGGAAACAGATTAGGAGAGTTGTAAATAAACTAGGCTATAACTTTGGAAGCATTACTATTACAATGCATAGAGTATCATGTCTCTCTCTCTCTCTCCCTTCCCTCCCCCCCTCCCTTACAATGTAGTAGAAGCAGAAGGTCAAACTGAAAATGATACACCACCAAAGCCTAGACTTCTCCGCTCAAAGACTACCACTACGTTCAGCCTAAATAAAAAACCACATCTTCTTCCCGCCCAGTGCATAATATGCAGACGGGACAAATATTTCAGTTTTAGAGCTTGTATACTGCTCCTGCAAAAAAACAAAATGTGTGAAAGGGAGATGCACATGCAAATCTAACAACCTACCATGTACAGACATGTGTCTGTGTTTGCACTGCGAAAACACACTAGTGTTATAAATGTTCTCTAAACACTTGAATCTTTGTCTAGTCTCGTCAATTATAGGCAAGGCAAGTGAAGATACATTTAGTCTTGGGTTTTGTCTTACCAGCTCACCTCGTAAAAGTGAGACGATTGACAATATCAAAAACATGCTTGCACATACTGTAACGTACTCACACACAAGTTAATGTTACTGGTCCCAATTTGGCACAATTATTACTGAAATGATTGAGAATAGACATAGTTGACATTGGTAACTTAGCTATTGTACCCTTTAAAGTTAGATAGCTTGTTAATTCATTAGCTTCACAATCGCGGGTGACGTTTGGTTGGATTTTTCACTAAAATAGCATATTAGAACATGTTTGTATTGACACAACATGACATGGACTTGTTCATTAATTATGTGATATGAATTAGTATGACGTGCACATCTTACCTGAAACATTACTTGACAGTAAAGTTATCCGAAACAACTCAGTCTTCTCGTCTTTCCAGATAATACGTTGTTTACTTCCTAGTTCCGTATTTTGAAGGAATATCATTGGCAGACGTCAAGTCAGGTGACGCTTTAACTGGTTTTGATTGGTTAGCGGCATAGTAGCCCCAATCATTCTCCTTATTAACTTATGGATCGTAAGTTTACTTTTCATAAAACGTTGATCGACCAACGTCTACCAACTGACGGAAACATGTTCCAAAAAAAACTATTTAGCTTATATGAAAAAATATAAGTATAGTCTGTAGTTGTAGATCGATCATTTCACAAACGAAAGCAGATAGACAGCTTCGGCCCACCGCCTATATGATGTTAGACTTGGATAAAAGTTGATGACGTTGACAGCGAGAGGAACTATTTATTGTGATTTAACTGCTTTCCAATATGTAGTTGGATCACCGCCAGAATCAGAGATGGTGTTTAAATAGTAACTTGATTTAGACTTTATAATCATGGCAGTACATCTATTTCTGAGCTGAAGGATAGTCTATCAGTAGCTCTGGCTTCAGGACAAGCGTGGTTTCTTCCTGAATTAATTCAGAGAGCTCAGTAAAGTAGCATGGGTTTCTACCTTTTAACTGGAGACAGCTTACCGGAATACACAAAGAGGGGAAAGTGCAGCTCAGCATCAGGAATATAGGAAACACTGGGTAGATCTCACAGATACTAGGGTTGGGCGATTTGACGGTTGTACCGTAAACCCCGGTTTTTGAAAATAGCAACGGTTTTTGTCAATACCACTATAAAACTGTCATAAATCGTTTTATATAAAATAAACGCCTTAATAAAAACGGCAATGCATTTTACACACATTGTTCTCATTACCGTAATTCCTAAACAAAATGTGCTATCAAAACAATTCCAACGGTTCCATGTAGGGTAATACGGCAATTCAAAGCACGAAGCGTAGGGTATTTTCCTTTTGGTCTCTTGAAAAAGAGGGGGCTACATATTAAAGAGCTGTAATTTCTACACCCTTCCTCCAATTTGGATATTAATACCCTCAAATTAAAGAGGGTATTTAGTCTGCACTTTAAGGCCATATTCATTCTATAACTGTAACTTGAATATGTTTTGGTAAACAGCTAAAATAACAACAATTCTGTCAGTGTCCAAAATGCATATATATTTGTATATATGGACCTACATATAGCTTGGCTACTGTTTCCCAAATATATTACATTTCTTCTCTCTTGTTTTAATATTTTGATCATCTTTATTCATAGGATTCCTTGCACTGTGAACTCCCCATCTGGGCAATGATGGATGCTTCTGCTTGTTCTGGTCATGACGACAGGCGCCAGTGCTACGTCCAGTGTGGGAAGAAACTAAACATGGAGGATATTGTGAAAATACGGCAGCGAATTAGAAAAGGAGGACAACACCATTGTGGTACAACTGATCAGTAAGTCATACACATGCTGTGAATCCTGTCCACAAGTAGCCTATTGTGTTCACAGGATTCGACAGTAACACTTGTCCGGAGCAAGTAAAAAAATGGCCGGGTTTGTTGCTGGTCCTGGATATTTTTAACTGTGTGCAGGAAGAACAACAGACGGCATAATAATAATATCTTCATTCCACGATCATCTAGTTTGGTCTGCCGCCTGCGCCGTCTGTTGTTCTTCCTGCACACAGGTAAAAATATCCAGGATCCAGCAGCGTTGTCGGGCTCGCGCAAACAAATCCGGTGATTTTTTTATTTACTCCGGGCAAGTGTTACTGTCGAACCCTGGTTCAATAATTCACCAGTACAGTGGTGTACAGTATGCTAATGGTGGTCATTGAATTGATATGATGAATTATACTGCCAGGTGCATAACTATAATCTTAGCCAAGTCATTGTATTAGCTCAGTACATTTCAGCAGCAGCTAAACAGTTGGTAATTAAAGGGCAGAACTATAAGCACATCTAATAGATGAATGTCATGTATGATAACGCAGCAAGCTTGCTTGAAAGGGAGCTGCCAGTCAAGCGTGCAAAGTCCACGCCCATACAGCCCTCTAATAGAAGATTATTGTAATTTTTTCTTGTGTAAAGTATTGGACACAAAATACAATTGGAACCGTTTAATGTCTACTTTCCAGACCCTTTAATTACAAAGAAATGCAATCAGTAATCCATAGATTATTGCATTTGCAGGACATGTCCTGTCAGTCTAGATGGGCTTTCAGTGAACTGGTTGGCTGTCATTTATAATTGACTCTGCACTGTTTGTGCCTCCATTGTTTCTAGCTGCAGGTCCTCTTCAGCTCATGTAACCATGTATGAACCAGAGTCCACAGAGTCCCCCGGATCTGGCAGTGGTTCTCCAGCCCTGAAAATCACACAGTGGGGTCCAGAGAATGTGGCAGTGAAGCTGGAGGAAGAAGATGTAGAGGAGAATGGTGTGATGGTGAAAGAAGAAGTGGAGGAGAAGAGAGTGATGGTGAAAGAAGAAGATGGAGGTGCAGCTGTAATGCAGAAGGGTGTGATGGTGAAAGAAGAAGATGGAGGAGAAGAAATGAGGGAGGAGGGAGTGATGGTGAAAGAAGAGGTCGAAGTAGAAGTGGAGATTGAAGACACGGATGGTAAGTCTTTGTTGTATAGTGGTGAGGTTCATTGCACTGCTGTAAAATCAATGCTGCCAGTGGCAAGGCAAGTTTATTTGTATGGCACATTTCATACAACAGGGGCAATTCAAAGTGCTTTACATCCATTATTTAAAAATACAGCAAGAGGAGCATAGCAAGAAAATAAAAACGACTGAATAAAAGCAAATATAAGAGGTAAATAGATAAAACATTTAACAAGACAATAGTTCATGGATAAAAGACATTGATAGAAGTGTTTAATCATAACTGCTGCAAAACATGAAGGTTTTCAGCTTAGATTTAAATAGGTTTAGGGTTTGCGCCTGTTGATTTCTTCAGGGAGTTTGTTCCAGGAGCATGCAGCAGCGTGACTGAAAGCTGCTGCACCGTGTTTTGTTTTTACTCTTGGAATTATTAGCTGATTAGTCTCAGCTGACCTTAGGGGCCTTGCGGGAATATAGGGTGGGAGGAGATCTGATATGTATTTTGGTCCAAGACCATTTTCTGTGAGAGACTGGTAGCCAGTGTAGGGATCTCAGGATTTGTGTAATGTGTTCAAATGTATTCATTTTTGTTAGGACCCTAGCAGTTGCGTTTTGGATGAGCTGCAGCTTACGAACAGACCCTTTACATAGGCCTGTTAGTAGACCATTACAATAATCAAGTCTACTCGAAACAAATGCATGGATGAGTTTTTTTTCAAGGTCTTATTTGGACATTCATTCAAACCTTTATTTAAACTCGTAAGTTACTGAGGTTGCCCTCATTTGAAACCTCTCATTCTTGTTATGTTTTTCAGGTGATAGTAGGCTGATTTAGTTATCGAGTTTATGTTGAAGTTTAGAGTCTAGAATTACAATAAGATTTCTGACCTGTTTTTTAGTTTAGAGAGAGAATCAAGTTTTGCACTGACTTTCGATCTTTTGTCAGGTTTACCGAATAAAATTATCTCTGTTTTGTCCTTGTTTAATGAAGAATGGACAGACTCTCACATGTTCATTCTTCCCACGGGCAGTTCAGTTCAAACCCTGTATGTCTGATATGTTTGGAGACCATGGCGATTATTAAAAGCGGCAATGTAAAGCGTTACAAGACTAAACCCATCTTTTGAGCAGAAACATACACACTCAAATCTGAACCGAGGACATAGAAAATACACGACAGGGCTCGACAGTGCGACTGTTTTGGTCGCATTTGCGAGTGAATATATTTCTGTGCGACTATTGAAATACATTCAATAGCACCAGTGCGACTAAAAGACTGCTGAAGTACTGTCATGCGCAGTCAATCTTATGTGTATAAGCGATGAGGGAATGAAAACAGTGTCGCAGAAATGCTTCACGCCTGTCCTATATGCGCTTAAAATGCGCATAATGGCTTGACGCCAGCTGGTGAAACCGTAAACCACTCGCGTGAAACGGCTATATGTATACTTTGTGGAATAGGTTCATTGTTATTGTTTGAGGCTAACGGTAAGTGATACATGGCTTGTAAATATACTTTAATTTTAGGACGTGCTCAAAAGCAAGGACTGTGTGATCATCTAATTATGTGTAGTTATGTGTTTTTAGCATGTTGATGTTCTATCAGCATGTTGTTATGTTATTAAAATACAATTTAGACGTTCGTAGCGCTGTGTTTTGTTAGCCGCTAGCTGTTAGCAGCGTTTGCTTCCGGTTTCATGACAAAGTTTAACCCTATATGTGCCTGAGGTCTAACAACATTCAAATGACTAACTTCGTCATCTTTTTTCGGATTTCAATGTATGACACATCATTTGAAAGCTTATGATCTGTAGTTCCAATCCACAACACGTCACATTTGAAAGTGTTTATGTAATTTTTTTACATTTGAAAGTGTATATTTTATATTATACAATATACCAGTCATATTCTGGAATGTGTCTAAATGTTAAAGTTCCATAAGTATAAGCAAAATAAAGTAAAAAAAACAGTTTGTAAATAAATAGTAGCATTAAAAAAAAAAACGAACGGTGAACCGTGACCCAAAAACCGAGGTTCATACCGAACCGTGGGCCAACTGAAATTAATATTCTTACTTCCCCTTTACATTGTGTGAGTCCATTTTTATTACAGCCAAGAGCCGGTTATGGTAATGTTGATATGTTATGATTATGATAATTTGTTGTCGTCATACGAAAACTGCACAATTTTCATTGTGCTCCTGAAATTCTTGGTGTGCTACTATATGTGTCAACATGGCAGCACAGTGCTGCTACCTGGGGAAAAGGGAAGCGTCACGCCCTGCACGATGCAGAGCCCAATATGATCCATCCACCAGAATTCAAACACATTCATTCACTGCCCAACAACGTGCTAATGAATGTTCCCTTCAAGTTGCTTGCATTTTGCGTCAACATAAAACACATTTACTGACGGTCATGAGTGGTAGCTGAAACCTTCCTTGTGGGGAAACAAAAATAAGAGTTTTGTGAAAAGATCAAGCAGATAGCGATGTACCTATGTAGGTGTACAGATACCTACGTCAGCATCATCAGCCACAAGGGAAACCGAAATATTAACCCAGGACATGCTAGCAAAACAGAAGAGAGAGGGAAACTCAAGCTACACTTTATATTTCGTTTTTTAATTTATTTTTCAAAAATGTGCACTTTATTTTAAGATGAACATTTTTCAAAAGCTCTGTTATGTATCTTTACATTTAAATGCAGCCCTTATTTTACATGAGAAAATAACATTTATTAGTACTTATTAATCTCTCCACTTCAAAGTGAAAATCTACAATATTGTTGAAATATTATTGAATTGTACTTTAATATGTATATTTACTATATGTATATATGTTACGGTACATGTGGGAATACGGTACATGTGGGAAAACTAGGGTTAGGGTTAGACTTGGTACATGCTAGCATGTCTAACCCTACCCCTAATCCTAACCCTACCCCTAATCCTAACCGTAGCACCCTAGCACCTAACCCTAGTTTTCCCACATGTACCGTAACATATATAAACCCCTCAAAAAAAGTTCCGAAACGTTATTTTGGTTGATTAATCCTCCCCTTTAATAATACCAATTGGTATTGTATTTTATATCGTTGGAAAGCCTGATTAGTCACCTGTACAACGAGGTACAACTTATAATAATAATAATAATTAATAATTCATTAAATGTATATAGCGCTTTTCCGAGGCTCAAAGACGCTGACAATATAGGGGATATGGGAAACACAAAAACAACAAGTAACATGGAACACAGAGTCAGAGTGGCAGTATAGGTGAGACGAGAGAAGGGCAGGGGGAGGTGGGGGGCAGGTGAGATGGCCGGGAGTCCAGGGCAAAACGACAGGAGCAGCAGGAGGGCGAAACCAAGCTGAAGATGAAACCAGAGTACAGGTGGGAGCAGGTCAGTGGATAGGCTGGGAGCGACCAGCAGTTGGTGGGCAGCGAGCCGTGTAAGCGTGAACCAGAGCGACAGCGCGGTGCCGCCGTTGCCGTTGTCATCTGTATTGCCAGCCTGGGACCGAACCCGCGCGGCCGGCCAGCCTAGCCGTGCCATGCCAGCGACCAAATCCCGCAGTAGTGAGTGAGGGTTGGGAAGGACTGACCCTCACCTGCGGAGATGGCAACCCCCAAACCGGGGAGGGAGTGGTGGCTACCTCCCGGGACGAGGGTAGTAGCACAGCACGGCCAGGCTAGCGATGTCTGAGAGCGGCGCTGAAATGCAGCGGGTCGGTCAGCAACACAGAGCCGGGGGACAGGAACGATGGTGTCAAGAAGTGTGAATCCAGTGGGAGTTAGGGGTCCAGTGATGGGGTTAGTGGTGGCGGTGAATACTGTAGTCCGGTAGTGGAGGCGGTGAATACTGTAGTCCGGTAGTGGAGGCGGTGAGTACTGTAGTCCGGCAGTGGAGGCGGTGAGTACTGTAGTCCGGCAGTGGAGGCGGGGAGTACTGTAGTCCGGCAGTGGAGGCGGTGAGAGGCGGGAGATGGCGGGGGGGGAAAGCAGCGGAGGTCGGCGAAAAAAATCAAACAAAACAAAGTGAAAAAATACTTGGAAAAGAAAACAAGAAAAATAAAAAGCGGAGACCTCCGGGGGAAGACGGGCACACAAAACAAGGTAGACGCCGAAAACAAGAAACTATAGACACTTTAGGACAGGACACAAAAAGACAGGACAGGGAAACAGAAGCGGCAGTCACAACGCGGACGCCAGCGATGCTCTGAACTAGGGCTGCAACGTTTAGTCGACATAATCGACGACGTCGATCATAAAATCTCGTCGAAGTGGAATTTTAGTGTCGACGCATCGTATATATTTTTTTTTTTAAAAGCACCCGGGAGCCATGCAAGAATCAGCTGGGTAAGTTTAAGCTAACGTTGTTAGCCAACTGGCTAACGTTATATTGTTAGGGTCGTAATGTTTATGTTAGCTTTACTGTTACATGTTGGAAAACAACGTCTCATGGACAGGGCTGTACATGCTATGAGCGTTTGTGCTATTCATTTATTTGCCCTGTGGCACGCGTGTGACAGACAGAGGCGCTTGTATGTAACGTTACGTAGCAGGGGTTTTCCATGTTGAAGCCAGGAGAACGCGAGATGAAATGAAGTGAGGGGTGGTCGCTATTAAAATACCAGGTAGTCATGGTGGATGATCATGAATGATGCTTGATAAGTGAATGCTATTTCAATTATGTTGAGTCCGGGTGACATTCACAGGTGTGCAGACTTGAGAAGGTGAGGTACAACATGCACTGGAGCCCGCGGCCACTGCCGCGGGCACACGACTAATCGAAAAAATAATCGACAGATTAGTCGACTACCAAAATAATCGTTAGTTGCAGCCCTACTCTGAACCCAGAAACGCAGCTACGGCAAACGCAACTGGACAAACGACTGTAGGGATCATGCATTCATGGAATGAACAACACAGCTAAACATGTGGGTAGCGGCCCAAAAATATTTGCCAAAATCCCCTATATTCTTCTGTTGGTATTCACTCTCGTTTTGAGTTGCTTGGTGGATTGGATGATTGCACTCTCCCACAGTAATAAGGAAAAAACAACACATATTGGCCATTTTTACACTTTATTCATTTTACACTGTCAGGGACCTCAGTAGCGTGTGGAAGATCCATACGCAGTCACAACAGCTTGGCACCTCCTCCTCATGCTGGTCACACACTGCTGTGGGACGGCATCCCATTCCTCAACCAGGATTTGCCGCAAGTCAGCCAACATGGTTGCGTTGGTCACTCTGGCACATACAGCACGCCCAAGCTGATCCCACAAGTGTTCAATTGGGTTGAGGTCTGGACTCACGGCAGGCCATTCCGCCCTCTCCACTGCTCTGTGATTATCCTGGCTCTGTGGGGGCGAGCGTTGTCCTCCTGGAGGATGGAGTTAGGTCCCAGAATCTGGAGATATGGGATCGCCACTGGCCCCAGAATATCATTCCTGTCAATTAGGTACCATTCAGGTGCCAGTCACACACCTGTGACTGACATACACCTGCCAGCACTTGAAGCTCAAAACGAGAGTGAATACCAACAGAAGAATATTGCAGGGGATTTTGTCAAAAAAAATTGGCCCGCTACCCACACGTTTAGCTGTGTTACTCATTCCACGAATGCATGATCCTTACAAGTTGTAGCTCGTTGTAAAGGTGACTAATAAGGCTTTCCAACGATATAGAATAAGAATCGACTGAAATAACGTTTCCAAACTTTTTTTGAGGAGTTTATATATAGGCACTGAATCATAACGTAATCTAGACATTATAATGTTCCAGACCTTTGCTTGAGGATATTTTCTCTAATTGGACCTTGTTGAATTTTAGCTGAATACCCCTGATATAGTCGTCCGGTGAGAGGGCTATGTATGTCATCTGCATATTTGTGGTAGGCAATTTTGTTCTTTTTTATGATGTGTCCCAATGGAAGCATCTAGAGATTGAATAGGAGGGGGGCTGACCCTTGGGGAACCCCACATGTCATTTTTATTTGGTCGCACACAAAGTTGCCAATGGAGACATAATAGCTTCTGTCCTGTAGGTAGGATCTAAACCAGTCTAGTAGCACTTGCCCTGGCAACTGAAGGGCGCAGTTCAGCCAGCTTTGATGAAACGCCTCCTAGGATTACGGTGCTAGTTGTCCGTCTTCCATTCCGTTTCAAAGCCTTCTAAATCATCCGAATCAGTTATAACATTGTCATAATAATAATAGTAATAACTTTTATTTGTATAGCGCTTTTCCTGCAAACGTTGCATCATCAATATCACTCCCTTCAAAACTAACTTCAGAAACTTCTCCGCTGTTGCCAAGATATCGTGAAAAAATATATAATCTGCACGTGCGTAGATACTCCCACGTGTATATGTTGATGCATTCCATTGGCCAAGAGACCAGAAGAATGTGGAAAAAATACACATACTACAAAATGTCGTATCCGCTTTCCCGGCTTGAAAGGTAGAACAACGCAACAGCGCCCCCGGTTTAAATGAGTTAACCATTGTGTTACTCCCCCAATCCACTTGGTCATACAATTTGACCTTTTGACCCTTGTATTATGTTGGGACAAACTCACACGTATATGACGTACAGGCATGTTTATATTATTTTATTTTGTTACACTTTTTCTTTAACAATATATTTGAGAAACCAGAGAGACACCATCATGTTTTGCAGTATAAACTATAGTTATATATCTATTTAAAATAATATTCTTCTTTTTGACAACTTTGCTCAATGTTTTGCACAAAATGTGTTTGTAACCCTGTATATGTTCATATTCTTACAGATGAGCAGAGCTCCAACCCAGGTTCAGACAGCGAGCCCAGCTCCACCACATCAGGAAACCATAAACAACACAGACACTCAGGAGAGAAAACACACCACTGCTCCCAGTGTGGCAAGAGTTTCAAGCAGGCAGGACACCTGAAGACACATCAGAGAATACACACTGGAGAGAAACCTTACCAGTGCTCCCAGTGTGGCAAGAGTTTTAGTCGTGCAGGAGACCTAAAAACACACCAGAGAATACACACAGGAGAGAAACCATACCAGTGCACACAGTGTGGCAAGAGTTTCAATCAAGCAGGACAACTAACGATTCATCAGAGAATACACACAGGAGAGAAACCATACCACTGCTCCCAATGTGATAAGAGTTTCAGTACAGGAGGAAGCCTGGAGACGCATCAGAGAACACACACTGGAGAGAAACCTTACCACTGCTCCCAATGTGATAAGAGTTTCAGTACAGCAGGAGACCTGAAGAAGCATCAGAGAATACACACCGGAGAGAAACCATACCACTGCTCCCAATGTGATAAGAGTTTTAGTACAGGAGGAAGCCTGAAGATTCATCAGAGAACACACACCGGAGAGAAACCATACCACTGCTCCCAGTGTGGGAAGAGTTTCAATCAAGCAGGACAACTAACGATTCATCAGAGAATACACACAGGAGAGAAACCATACCACTGCTCCCAATGTGATAAGAGTTTCAGTACAGGAGGACACCTGGAGACGCATCAGAGAACACACACTGGAGAGAAACCTTACCACTGCTCCCAATGTGATAAGAGTTTCAGTACAGCAGGAGACCTGAAGAAGCATCAGAGAATACACACCGGAGAGAAACCATACCACTGCTCCCAATGTGATAAGAGTTTTAGTACAGGAGGAAGCCTGAAGATTCATCAGAGAACACACACAGGAGAGAAACCATACCACTGCTCCCAATGTGGGAAGAGTTTCAATCAAGCAGGAGACCTGAAGAAGCATCAGAGAATACACACCGGAGAGAAACCATACCACTGCTCCCAATGTGATAAGAGTTTTAGTGAAGGAGGAAGCCTGAAGATTCATCAGAGAACACACACCGGAGAGAAACCATACCACTGCTCCCAGTGTGGGAAGAGTTTCAGTCGAGCAGGACAACTAACGATTCATCAGAGAACACACACCGGAGAGTAACCATACCACTGCTCCCAGTGTGGGAAGAGTTTTAGTGAAGGAGGAAGCCTGAATATGCATCAGAGAATACACACAGGAGAGTAACCATACCACTGCTCTGTAAACGATCGTAGCTCTACGTCGGGTATTACCTACTGGTTATGCAAAGTTATTAGAGGCATGTGAGCCGCACTGCCTATACTGTAATTCATGCGAAGTGAATGTGGCTCGTAATAAAATTAACGATGTTGTTATCAGCCGAGAAAATGAGTTAAGAAATGATTTTCTTTTACAACTTGAGTATAAGCATTTGCCTGGTTAGTAATCAAACGTTAAATCACCCTTCTCTGCCCTCTCCCGCTTCCAGACGAACGCCTTCCCTATATTTTAGCACTTGGCTTAATTCAGCCACTTTTCTTTGAGCCGCTATTCACCTGAGTTCAATTTAAAGTATATTTGGTATTTATAGAAGGAAGCACGTACTACGCAATGTTAAACAAGCACAGCTCGTTTTATAAATAATGCTTACGTCCGTTTAGAAAAATGTGCTCACGTGAAAGTCAAAGATGACGTTCAAGTACCTTTTTATAAATGAGGCCCCAGGGGTGGCCAACCAGTTGGAGACTAAGAGCCCCAAAGAATTGTTGGGGTACCAGAAAGAGCCACATCATACATGCAGGCCCACAAAAGCTCTCACTCACACACACGCAATACATTTCCAATAGGCTATGAGACCAGTGGTGTCATTTCAGCAAAAGCCAAGGTATGGCAAGGTACAGAATAGGGGGGGTTTCAAATCAGTTGTGCAATAGTCTATTTTGGTGAGTTGTTTCTATACAATTGACTTATATTACATTAAGGTAATTGTAGAATCAGCTTGTCAGTAAAACGATGGAATGGATCAATCTATTGAGGATTGTGATCTTAAATACGTTGTGTCATCTCAGGATAGATTAGGTGCGCAGCATACACGATTTGACAACGTTCAACACGGGTCGGAAACAAGTTACAGAATTTTAAAGATCAATGTTATAGAGAATAATAAAACATATATGAAGAACATACATCTCATACTGTCCTGGCTGAAAACTAACAGTGAGAGATGTTTTTCCAGCCAGGCCCAGTATATCAGCTCCGGCAAGGCACTCCAAGGTCGGTGCCCCTAGGAGTCAGATAAGCTTAGCAAAACATGACAGTCACCAGTTCTGATCCTGTACTGACACACAGAGTATATTAGGAAGAAATGCACCTAACATTTTAACCATCCTTACACTTATAAGAAAATCAGCCATAAATCATGCGGGAGAAAAGTCCCCCCTCGGTTCCTCCGCTAGTCAGGGTCCGGTTGATTGAGTACCGACCCCCTCCCTGGAACTCTAACGGTCATTCATGGTCAAGGATATAGAAACACAGGTGGTGTTCAAATCTCTACAGAGACCTCCCTGTCTCGTTATCGCGAAATGCACCGGCTAGTTTCTCACCTCCTTGACCATCAGATCGACCCCTACATTACGACTAATTTAAACAAAACCTTACTGTTCTGTTCCCTTAATTGACCCTCCTCGAGAGTAGAATAGATCTCTCCTGCTAGATGATAGTTACTCCAATAACACTACCAAAACAAGTAATTTGTTTTTAGAAAAGTATTTTTCAACAGCCTGATTAGTAGACATTGGTCAAAGGCCACAGCCTACCCTGTCTAATCTTTAATGCATACACTTTTACTGTAAAAAAAAAAAAAAAGGGATTAGCAATCTCATAACCATATTGTTTACATCCTATTAACCTACACCACATTCCCATTCACCAGAGTCACCTAGGGAAGAAAGGTTAATCAATTTGCATTTTATTTTTATTTTCCACAGTCCAATATTCCCAATGTTCGAGATTCAATCTTTAATCTTTCGAAGAGAGGTGGATCTCCCCCTTCCTCCTGTAGCCTCGTCTCGGCTCTCCCTGTAGACTTGTCTCGGCTCTCCCTGTAGACTCGTCTCGGCTCTACCTGTAGACTCGTCTCGGCTCTCCCCGATCAAGTCCTCTGCTGGGCCGTGTGAGAACAGGAGGCCTGGTTGTTCTCCCCCCCCCCTGGTTTCATCGGCCGCACTCTTCCAGCTCCAATCAGATTGTTGTCTGGAACACAGGACACAAACCAACCAAGCAGTATCTTCGAAAATTCAAACACCACTGTATTCTTTCTCAAAACATGTTTTTGTTCAATACTGCTATTTTTCTAACTTTCAGGCTAAACTCTTATAACCTCCCCCCTGGTTTCAACACTCATATCTTTCCCTGCAGACACACCTGTGGGTATGGTACAGTGGGGGACATATTGAGACATCAGCTGTGATTTCCCAAAATGTCATCTTCACCCCGAATAGGCCCCCACACTCTAAACAGTGTAGATCTGTAGTTCGAAGGCTCTGCACCAGTGACCCATGCCATTATTGTCCCTCCTTTGGAGTGTTGAAACCCAATACTTTACAATTTCCCCAGAAGCAATTGTCAGATTGAGATACTGAGATGCAACGATCAAATTTGTAAGACAATGCCATCAAAAGTTCAACTTTTTAGTTCCATTTAACTTCAATTACACCAGATGCACATTTTAGTCACACTCGATTATTCCTGCAGGACCTGTGTGTGTGTCCTTGCAAGATACAGCCCAATCTCCCTGGCCCAATGGCCTGCATTGCCACAATAGTGACACACATCAGTCATTCTCTCTCACCCCTCTGCCCTGACGCAATCTATAGCTTGTGTGCTCAGATGTCTGTGTTTTCTGTTTGTTTTTGTTTTTCAAAACCAATGGGACCACTTGTCAATTTGGCTCCCATATCCATTAAGATTACATATCTTATTAAAGTGACACAGATCATACTCTTACTGACACACGACAGAGGGGTCTCCTACAAAGATTGTTGGCCTGTGTCATAGTTCTTTCGTCTACAGACTTCCAGCCAGTGTTCTAACAGGTCCCATTCTGGGACATAACGGTACGCCACACTCCCTCCTCGGCCTTGTGGGCCAGATGAGGAGACGGCGCTCTCCCCCTCCTCTTCAGACTCATTGTAAACACACCACACGTGGTCCCATGCTCCCCCCTCCACCGAGGATGAATTCTGCATGTTAGCTTGTGCTAATTTCTCCTCTGCCTTAATCACTTCATGATGATAGACACAGCTAGTCAAACTCATTTCTGAAACAGCTTGTAGTGACATTCTAAGACTAGACTAGCCCGTGTAGAGAGGCAAGCGAGGAAGAGGGACAGTGAACTGTGTGTGTGTGTGTGTGTGTGTCGAGTCTGTGTGTTGAATCTGGCCAAGGTTATCAGACACAGAGTCCTTTTTTCCTCTGAGAATAACTCAACTCTTAAACTTGGTTGGGTCACTGAATCAATGTATGACACACAACGTCTATATCAACTTCCCCAAATCTCCCTTATTATTCTTAATCACCAATTGTATTGACAAAGGAAGCACCAATTACCCACAAGCTTGTTTTTTTCTTGTTATGTAGACTGTTTGTTCTACAAGATCCCAATATCACAGTAAGACAGTAGCCTATCCTGTCCGCTTTATTCCCAATTGTATGGACACAGAAAACTCCCCACAAGCTTGTTATGATTAGTTTTCAGATTTCGCCCATACTAGACAAAGCCACCACCTGTATTATGCATTTGTCGTCAGGGAGACTGTATCATATCTCCTGTTTCGATAGACCACTGGACTTACTATAGGCTTGTCAATAGACAAACTATAGATTTACCAGCAGACAACTAGACTTTATCAATAGACAACTATAGACTTCAGCTCTAGACCACTATAGACTTTATTGATAGACTACTATAGACTTTATCAATAGACTACTATAGACTACTATAGACTTTATCAATAGACTACTATTGTCACGCCCTCTACCTCTAGGTAGTGGGCAGTGCCTCTCTCTCTCTCTTTCCCTCTCTCCCTCTCTCTCTCTCTCCCTCTAATTGGCAGGAGTGGCTTCAGGTGTGCAGCTGTCCGGCTGTTCTTCATTGTCTCATCGTTAGCCCTGTATAAAGACCCGGTCCAGCCTTCACTACTCTGCCAGATCGTAGCTTCAGTTTACCGTATGATACACTTCCAGCTCCCCTACCTAATTACTACCCTGCCTGTACCTGCCTCCTACTTACCCCTGTTTTGCCTTTACCCCCCAGTACCCCTACCGGACTCCTGCTACCTGCCCTCCTGCCTGCCTGCCCTACCTGCCCCACGCCTGCCTGCCCTACCTGCCCTCCTGCCTGCCCGCCTGCCCTACCTGCCCTCTTGCCTGCCTGCCCTACCTGCCCCCCTCCTACCTGCCTGCCTGCCCTACCTGCCCTCCTGCCTGCCTGTCCTACCTGCCCTCTTGCCTGCCTGACCTCCCGGCCTGACCCCCCGCTTGCCCTACGACCATTCTCTGCCAACCCCCTTAAATAAATCATACTTTATTTTACCTTAACCTGTCTGTGTCTGTGTCTGCGCTTGGGTTCCCTATCTGACCGTCACAGTACGATCTGGCCATGGAACTGAACCCAGCAGACACAGCGTCGGTCCTACAAGCCCTCACAGAACAGGGCAAACTGCTGGGGCACCACTCTGATACCCTTATGGCCCTGGAAGGGCAGTTCTCTACCCGTACTAAACACCTGGAACGGCTAGAGGAGGCGGTTGTGGAGATGATCAAAAACTTTAAGAGACTCACTTCCACGGTCATCGGATCCGACACCACTCACAGCCCCCCTGCTCCTTCCCCTGTTCCTCCTATGCCCGTTCACGCACCATCCCACTCTCTACCCACGACTCCACTCCCCGAGCGCTATGGTGGCGACCTCGGTTCTTGTCGTTCGTTTTTACTACAGTGCTCCTTACTGTTCGGGCTACAACCCCAGGCTTTTAGCTCGGAACGCACTCGTATTGCGTACCTCATTGGACTACTGAAGGGTCCCGCTCTCGACTGGGCTGCGGCGGTCTGGGAGAGACAGACAGTCACCTGCGATTCTTACCAAGACTTCGTTGGGGAGATGCGCAGGGTCTTTGACCATCATGTCTCTGGTCGGGACGCCGCCAGACGCCTTCACTCCCTCCGTCAGGGGACCCGTAGTGTGGCTGAACTAGCCATCGAATTCCGTACCCTCGCGGCGGAGAGCGGGTGGAATGACGAGGCTCTCCAGAGTTCCTTTTCACAAGCGCTTAGTGAGAGACTTAAGGACGAACTTCCCGGGACGAACCAGAGAGTCTGGAACAACTCATCACTTTGGCTATTCGCCTTGATAACCGTTTTCGGGAGCGCCGTCGGGAACGGTCTGAACATCAGGTAGTGCCCACTTTCTCCTCCTCAGCCCCGCCCCGATCCTCTCTCCTGTCCGATGCCGGATCCTCCCGAGTACGAACGGAGATGGCCGAGCCTGAGCCCTTGCAACTCGGTAGGGCTCGCTTAACAGCAGAAGAACGTACTCGCCGAGTGACTTCCAAGGCTTGCCTATACTGTGGGCTTATGGGGCATTTTCTGTCGTCTTGTCCTCTCCGCCCGTTAAACGAGCAGGCTCGACCGTATTAGACGAGGTACGTTCGAGCCAGACCTATATATCTTCCCCTCTCTCTCGTCCCCAACTTCAGGCCCATCTTCTGTGGCAGGGCCAATCCCAGCCCTTTTCTGTCCTTATTGACTCCGGGGCAGATGAGAGTTTTATGGACATTGATGTGGCACGGCAGCTGGGGATTGAACTGGTCCATTTAGAGACACCTCTCAAAGCTAAGGGACTCAATGGCACCTCCTTAGCCCAAATTGAGTTTAAAACCCCCCTTGTTACCCTCTTCCTGTCAGGCAACCATCGGGAGGAGTTGAGTTTCCACATTATTGACTGTCCCCTCACACCCTTGGTACTCGGCTATCCTTGGCTCAAGACCCACAATCCGCAGATTGACTGGCCCACGGGCCAGGTTAGTTCTTGGAGCCCTCACTGTCTCACCCATTGCCTTCGTGCTGCTCGGAGCTCAGACCCCACCAAGACACTTCCGCTTCATGAGCCTCCTGACCTAACCTCTGTGCCTGTGCAGTACCACAACCTCGCTCCGGTGTTCAGCAAACACCATGCCCAGTCACTACCCCCCCACCGCCCTTATGATTGCGCCATCAACCTCCTTCCCGACGCACCCCTTCCTAGTAGCCGGCTGTTCAATCTGTCCCGGCCGGAGCGTGAGGCCATGGAGACCTACATCCAGGACTCATTATCCTCCGGTGCTATTCGTCCTTCTTCCTCTCCTGTGGGTGCTGGGTTTTTCTTTGTGGGGAAGAAGGACGGCACTTTGAGGCCCTGTATCGATTATCGAGGCCTTAATAACATCACGGTCAAGAATAAGTATCCTTTGCCTCTTATTAGCTCTGCCTTCGCCCCCCTCCACGGCTCCACCATCTTCACCAAACTGGACCTACGCAACGCTTACCACCTGGTCCGCATCCGTGAAGGGGATGAATGGAAGACGGCTTTCAACACCCCCCTAGGCCATTTCGAGTACCTTGTCATGCCTTTTGGCCTTACCAACGCCCCCGCGGTTTTCCAAAACCTCATAAATGACGTTCTTCGAGACATTGGAATATTTCTTTTTGTCTACCTGGATGACATTTTAATTTTTTCTAAGGACCTACACTGTCCGGCGTATCCTGGACGTACGCCGTCGGGGTCGGGGCTGCCAGTACCTGGTGGATTGGGAAGGTTACGGCCCGGAGGAGCGGACCTGGATCCCTCGCGGCCAAATCCTGGACCCTACACTCATCACCTCCTTCCACGAGGAGCACCCAGACCGCCCTAGAGTTGCGCCAGGTGGCGCTCTTAGAGGGGGGGGTACTGTCACGCCCTCTACCTCTAGGTAGTGGGCAGTGCCTCTCTCTCTCTCTTTCCCGCTCTCCCTCTCTCTCTCTCTCCCTCTAATTGGCAGGAGTGGCTTCAGGTGTGCAGCTGTCCGGCTGTTCTTCATTGTCTCATCGTTAGCCCTGTATAAAGACCCGGTCCAGCCTTCACTACTCTGCCAGATCGTAGCTTCAGTTTACCGTATGATACGCTTCCAGCTCCCCTACCTAATTACTACCCTGCCTGTACCTGCCTCCTACTTACCCCTGTTTTGCCTTTACCCCCCAGTACCCCTACCGGACTCCTGCTACCTGCCCTCCTGCCTGCCTGCCCTACCTGCCCTCCTGCCTGCCTGCCTGCCCTACCTGCCCCACTCCTACCTGCCTGCCTGCCCTCCTGCCTGCCCGCCTGCCCTACCTGCCCTCTTGCCTGCCTGCCCTACCTGCCCCCCTCCTACCTGCCTGCCTGCCCTACCTGCCCTCCTGCCTGCCTGTCCTACCTGCCCTCTTGCCTGCCTGACCTCCCGGCCTGACCCCCCGCTTGCCCTACGACCATTCTCTGCCAACCCCCTTAAATAAATCATACTTTATTTGGAATGGAATGGACTTTATTTGTCATTGCTACAGTACAGGTACCAAACAACGAAATTTAGGAGGGGTGGCTCCCCTGGTGTTAGGAAAGGGGATTTTTTTATTTTTATTTTTTTTTTAAAGCACAAAATCACAAGGTAAGGTAAGGAGCTGGTTTACATAAATAAAGGCTATGTACACAATCCACTGTACTATACTGCACAGATAGTCAACTAGGTTTGTCATATTGCACAAAAGTATATTTTCACGTTATTTTAAAGTGTCACAGTTTGCAGGCTTGAAATGTACATGTTTGTGCCTCAGCACTAGCTGCCATACACTCCGTCCGGACTGTCCTGGGCCCAGAACTTAGGCCTTTGCTGTGTTCAGGGACTTGACGGCCCAGTGGTAGAAGCAGTTCTTCAGTCTGTTTGTCTTAGCGGCCGGGGTCCTGTACCTCCTATTCGAGGGCAGCCTGATAAAGTGTACGTGCCCAGGGTGGGTCGGGTCCCTGGAGATCTATTTTACCTTAACCTGTCTGTGTCTGTGTCTGCGCTTGGGTTCCTATCTGACCGTCACAACTATAGACTTTATTGATAGACTACTATAGACTTTATTGAGACAACTATAGACTTTATCAATAGACTACTATAGACTTTATTGAGACAACTATAGACTTTATCAATAGACTGCTATAGACTTTATCAATAGACTACTCTCGAGACCCACAGCGTATTACAGTTAACCCACACAGCGAATTACAGTTAACCCACACACTACCCACAAGCTATCCTGTTGTATCTCAAATCTCAATTCTTGACAATACATATAGGATTAGCCATGAACCAAAGAAACATAAAGTCTGTTTTTACTGTTCTCAATTTACGTGTTGAATATTCTATATCAGAGGTTCTTTATCTGATCTGAGCGACTTTTTAGAACTCACTTTTTAGTTGATCTTTGCTGTAAACCCGGACTGGAGCCACCTGTCACCACGGAGTTCCTCTCCTGTGTCAGGAAGGGAGTGGAGGGGTGCACGTCTTTGTTTTTGCTGTCCGCCGGCTCACTGTTACCACGATGTACCAGTTCGAAAGTTCAGTCGCTAAATCCGGGTCACGGCACCAATTGTAGAATCAGCTTGTCGGTAAAACGATGGAATGGATCAATCTATTGAGGATTGTGATCTTAAATGCGTTGTGTCATCTCAGGATAGATTAGGTGCGCAGCATACACGATTTGACAAGAAAATAGAACGTTCAACACGGGTCGGAATCTCTGTACTTGATTTATTAAGACAGTCAGCGAATGGTCCATCAGCACAGTATCTCAGCATTCGGCATTCAACGACCATTCCACGACATTCCACGACATTCAACGACATCATTATGACATACAGACAGGCTTAAATACTCTCTCGTGTGTATGTGTATGTCTGAGTGACATAAGCATATATGTTTCTAGAAAACCCCATAAGATCTAACATAATGAATAAAGGAGACAGTTACACTATGTAGGTGGTAATCTACATCTTTCCTAGCAGGTGGACCTGGTTCAATCTCCTTAGAAACAAAACATTACAGATGTAGCTAATCTCAACTCTAAATCAACTGCACTGTTAAAACACTAGTATTGTAAGACCTCACCTGTGTCCTGTACTTGTCTCTGCTGCCCTTTGACCAAAAGAGGTCTATGTCCATTTTCCTTTTTCTCACTGGCATATTTGTGTTACAGCTCACCTATTACAAGTGAGACGATTGACAATATCAAAAACATGCTTGCACACACTATTATGTTTGTGTTGTGCTAATAAATGTAGATCCACACAGGTATACAAACTGAGCTCCATTTACTTGCCATGTGCCATTCATTCTGACAACACACACACACCGTCGTAAAGCTCTAACAGACGTACGTAACGTGACGTCGTAAAGGGCAACAAAGTTCTGCAAAGACAATGACACTGTCGTACATAAGATTTCCCCCCCCTTTCCAAAACTCAAACAACTAAAGTAACAGTCAAACAGGAGTAGGGCCTGAA
The DNA here is from genome assembly GCF_963989245.1 of Nansenia antarctica. NCBI lineage: Eukaryota > Metazoa > Chordata > Actinopteri > Argentiniformes > Microstomatidae > Nansenia > Nansenia antarctica. The sequence continues at coordinate 59,303,048 of NC_137678.1, read as the reverse complement.
GGCCTATATGTGAAATTTAGTGACATAGTCCTGGAGGTGTGCAGGGCGAGCCCGTTCCCGCTGTGGCCTATCGACCTCCCCCCTGGGCTGTGACCCTGCGAGGAAGCCAGGGTTAGGTGGAGGAGGGTGAGGAAGAGGAACAGCAGGTAGAGGCTGAGCGGGTGGAGGCCACATAGGCAGTGGCTGCGGCGGAGCCTGGGGCGGCCTAGCTGCCCTTAGCAGTACAGGACTCGAGGCCTTTGAGACAGTTCTATCTGTCTCTGCTGCACCGGCTGCTGGCAGCAGTGTGGCCATGGCAGGCCCAGGAGGACCAGGCACCCTCCGCAGTCGGCTGACGTGCCAGCGGGATCCGTCGCTCAGCAGGAACGTGGCTGGCCCCAGCTGACGTGTCACCTGAAGGGGCTGAGACCAGAAAGATGCCATCTTGTTATGTCGCTGGGGCCTACGGGCCCGAACCCAGTCGGACACCTTGATGGTGGTGGTCTTTACTCCACGTTTCTTGTCGAAGCGTCGCTTCATCTCCCCCTGATGTGTGGCCACTGCTGCTTGAGCAGCATCTCGGGTGCTGCCTGCTGCAGGTGTCACTGCATCCCGGGACCTGAGTCTGTTCAGTGGCAAGTCCATCTCACGGCCAAGCATGAGGGATGCTGGAGAGGTCTGCGTTGTTGCATGCTGACTAGCTCTGTAGTGCAACAGTGTTTGGTTGAGTGCGGCCTGGAATGTGCACCCCTGGAACAGATGTGCTCGGATCCCATTTTTAAGGCTTTGGTTGAAACGTTCCACCCCCCCGTTGGCCTGAGGGTGGAAGTATGCCGTGCGGATGTGCTTGATCCCCTTGGTGCGGAGGAAGTCCGAGAACTCTGCTGAGATGAACTGGGGCCCATTATCTGTGGTGATGGTGAGTGGCAGACCCCATCTAGCAAACAGGCCATCCAGGATGTCAATAATGGTCCGTGTTGTGACCGTTCCTGCTGGGACCACTTCAGGCCATTTGGAGTGGAGGTCGTATGCCACCACCAGAAAGCGTTGGTGGTGCGGGACCCCTCGGCCATGGATCTCTCCACAGATATCAAGCTGGAGATGCTCCCATGGGCGGGGCGGCCACGGGGTAGGCTGCAGGGGTTTGAGGCTGGCAACCCACTTTTCCCGCTGAGCAGACATGGTGCACAGTCCTTGACCATTGTTTCGATGTCACGGTCGATGCCTGGCCACCACACCAGGTCGCGGCATCGTTGCTTGACCCTCACTATGCCCAAATGACCTTCGTGCGCCATGGACATGACACACGCACGCAGGCCACTTGGGATCACAGTGCAGAGGCCCCTGGAGACACAGACGTCCCCCCAGCATGAGAGTTCGTGCCGTACTCTAGCGAACGGGGCCAGATCCTCCGGCACCCGTGATGGCCATCCGGTGCGTATGTAGGTGCGCAGGGTGGATAGCAAAGGGTCCTGTTCCGATTCCCGCTGCAGCTCCTCTAGTGACACTGCTGTCTGCAGGGGCCCATGCAACATCTGGATGAGCTCTGGCTCTGTGTCGTCATCCGGAGAGACAGTTGGGGTGGGGGCCTCGATAGACCGAGAGAGGAGGTCGGCCACTACGTTGTCCCTCCCCGGGGTGAACCTGAGCTGGTAGTCATACTGCCTGAGCCGCTCCCCCCACCTGTGCAAACGGAGAGGCCTGTGCCCACTGCCTGAGGCTGACAGCAGTGTGGTCAGGGCCTGGTGGTCTGTACGGAGGGTGAACCGCCGGCCGTATAGATAGAGGTGCCACCTCTCACATGCCCAGACACAGGCTAGAGCTTCGCGTTCGCCGACTGAATACCTCTGTTCGGTGGGGCTAAGAGCCCTGGAGGCAAAGGCAACTGGCCGCTCGACGCCGTCCTGAACCTGTGAGAGCACGGCACCCACCGCCCCGGCTGAGGCGTCACAGGTGACGAGGGTAGGGCTGGACGGGTCAAAGTGGGCCAGGATGGGGGTTGTGGTGAGCTGGATCTTCAGCGAGTGGAACGCCCTTGAGCATGCTGCAGTCCACTTCCATGGCTCCTCTTTCTTGAGCAGTTGGCGAAGGGGAGCTGTGGTCTGAGAGTAGTGGGGCAGGAACCGTAGGTAATAAGCTGTCATGCCCAGGAATGAGGCTACTTGGGAAGCAGAGGTGGGCTCCGGAATCCGGTGTATGGCGTCGACATTGGACAAGAGAGGTGTGATGCCCTTTGCTGTGAGGCGAAACCCCACAAAGTCGATGGCGGTAGCGGCGAAGGAGCATTTCTCTGTGTTCAGGGTCAGATTATTGTCCAGGAGGGCTGCAAACACCCTGTGAAGCCGCTCGTTGTGTGTTGGCACATCTGGGGCATGGACCACGATGTCATCCAAGAACACCGCGACCCCAGGGATACCAGCAAGGATGGTGGTCATGACCTTCTGGAAGCAGCTGGGGGCGGAGCTAAGCCCGAAAGGCATTCGGGTGTACCGGAAGACCCCAGCGTGCGATACAAAGGTTGTCAAGTCTCTGCTGGCTGGGTGGAGGGGAACCTGGAGATAGCCCTGGCGCAGGTCGAGCTTTGTGAAAACCGTGGAGCCGTAGAAGTGGGTGGTCAGCTCCTCTGAGGTAGGCAAGGGATATTTATCTGGAATCACCGCCTTGTTGACAGACCGCAGGTCCACACAGACTCTCAACCCCCCTGACTTTTTCTTAGCGATGACCAGGTTTGAAATCCAGGGGGCGGCGTTGACCGGCTCGATGATGCCTGCCTGCCGCAGCATGTTGAGTTCCTTTGTGACATCATCCCTCAGAGCGAGAGGGATCCGGCGCAGGGGCTGCATGACTGGTGACACCTCTGTGTTCACCAGGGGTCTGTGTGTGAAGGCTGTGAGGCAACCCAGTCCATCGAACAGCGCTGGCCATTTCTGCTCCCAGGTGGAGGTGACATGTTGAATGGCTGACCCACTGTCGTCATGCAGTGTGAATCCCAGGCCCGTGAACAGGTCGAGGCCCAGCAGATTAGCACCACGCTTAGCGATGTGGAATGGGAATGCAGACATGTGCTTAGATCCATAGTGCACTGGTACCTGAAGGATGCCCACAATCTCTATCTTAGAGCTATCATATCCGCACAGAGGAGTGGAGGGCTGCTGCAATGGCAGGTGGGCAAAGAATTTGTTGTAGGTGCTGAGATTGAGAAGAGACGCAGCCGCGCCTGTATCCAGTAACAAGGGAAGGCTGACCTCACCCAGCTGCACTGTGCATGTTTTAAAGCTCACATGGTTTGTAGACACCGTTCTAATTTCAGTATGGTCGCTGCGAGTTGAGCGGGGTCTGGACTGTGGGGGATGAGCCGCAGGAGCAGACCTGCACACTTTAGCAAAATGGTTGGGCTTCAAACAGTTCCTGCATGTCTGCCCTCGAGCTGGGCAGTTAGGAGCCCGTGCGTTGTGTGAGCTAGCCCCACAGTTATTACAGCTATCAGAGCTACGTGTGTTCCCCTGTCTGCGAGCTTGCTGCACTGGGAACCACGCATCTGTGTCCTCTTGGCTGTCCTGGTAGGCAGGCTGAAGCTGTTGCGTGAGTGAGGCCGTGGAGGCGGAGTCGGAGCGTGAGCTGGCAGTCAGCATGCTAGTACACTGTAACGCTGATTCTACCTGCATGGCTTTAGCTAGAGCATCATCTAGTGTTAGCTCATCTGGCTCCAAAAGTAATTTCTCCCTGATTTTCTCACACAATGTCCCTTCAATAAGCTGATCCCGTACGATTTGATCGTGAATCACCCCGTAGTTGCATTTTCGCGCCAGATCCCTGAGATCGGTCACGTAGCTCAGAACAGACTCACCCGGGCGTTGAAGCCGTTTTCGTAGCTTGTACCGCCGGAGAAGCACCCGTTGTTTGCCGGCAAAGTGATTAGTGAGGAGAGCGACAGCTTCCTCGTAGGTCTCAGCGCAGCCGAGGGCTCGAAATATCCTCTGACCCTCCGTACCGAGACAGTGACGGAGCAGCGCCATTTTCCGCTTGTCGGAAAGTTCTGTGAAGTCCATGGCGTCTAGGTAGACAGTAAAGTCATCCAGCCATCCTTCCCACGGAATCGGAGGCTCGCCGGGCAGAGACAAGAAAGGTGCCGGTGGTGGCAAAGTAAATTCAGCCATCTTCGTCGCCAATATTATGTTTGTGTTGTGCTAATAAATGTAGATCCACACAGGTATACAAACTGAGCTCCGTTTACTTGCCATGTGCCATTCATTCTGACAACACACACACACCGTCGTAAAGCTCTAACAGACGTACGTAACGTGACGTCGTAAAGGGCAACAAAGTGCTGCAAAGACAATGACACTGTCGTACATAACACACACACATATAACTTACTCACACACAAGTTAGTGTTACTGGCCCCAATTTGGTACAATTATTACAGAAATGATTGAGAATAGAGAAATGGTTGACATTAAACTAGCTGTTGTTGTACCCTTTAACATTCGCTAACTAGCTTGTTGGGGTTAGCTTCACAATCGCGGGTGACGTTAGGTCGGGTTTTTCCCTAAATAAAATGTTATTAGAACATGTTTGTACTGACACAACATGACATGAACTTGTTCATTAATATATTACATTTGAACCAACAGTATTATGGCGTTTATACAGTTAGTTTAACCCACCTGAATGAACGAGAATCGTGGACAAGGTTTTAACATTAACGTTACTCATGGCTTGTTTATTGAGGAACTGATGTCCCGCTCCAGTGTTGCCAGATTGGGCTACTTTTGGTCACTCTGGACGGGTGGATTCGGCAGCTTTTAGACTGGTTGGGCTGGAAATTGTCAATCCCGTCTGGCAACCCTGCGCTCCACTACAGCGCCTGGCTGGGGGGGTGAGATGTATGGAAGCATATAGCTGACTAAATTCAAATGCTAATGCGATATGAGATTGCAATTGCATGTTCCACTTTTGCATGCATTCTTTCAGACAATATTCAAATTCAAATGCAATTCTAATGATTTGCATTTTCATTTTCATGTACCCGATGTGCACATTCGCTGTCAATATTAAAATTATAATGCAAAGCCATTTGACAAGTCATGCGCTGCTTTGTAGCTGACAAAATTCAAAAGTTCATTCTAATGTGCAAATGACTTTGCAATCCCAAAATAGCATATTCATTTGCCACTTTTGCCTGCGTTATTTGAGTCAATATTCAAATTGTAATGCAATAATGTGATTCGCAATTGCATTTACATGTTCTAGTAAACACATCCGCTTTGTAGCTGACAAAATTCAAACTCTCTATGCAATTTGGTGATACGCAATTGCATTTACATGTTCTAGGAAACACATCCGCTTTAAAGCTGACAAAATTCAAACTCTATGCAATTCGAACGCATCCGGGTACTTTGCTCTCCCGTCATGTCCACGCCCCTTTTTGGGTTTAATCCGATAAAATAAGAAAACCGTAGTGCTTTTTAGATATTAGGAGCCCAAATCCGATGGCCAGTTAGGCAAACTATTATATAGTGTCGTTGCCGATCAATGATCGGCGTCGTTAGCAGAGTCTTCTTCATAAGATATGCTTTTAACCGTAAACTCAATGAACCGGGAGTTCACCCGCTGCTGCTCGCAGCACCGCTTGCTGCTGGATGAAACTCCCGTTGACAGCGGGGGGAGAGAATAGTTCTACCGGGGAATTAACTCCGCGCTGTGTCGACCGTGATCGGAGTGTAGTATCGACACCATTCAAATGGTTATGGATTCCCTGTCCTCTCCCCTATCCGGACACGTTTGAATTGTTATCCTAACCCACGGTAAATCACAGTTATTAACCCGCAAAGGGTGCCTCCGGGCACCGTCTTTGCCCGTGAATAACACCGGCTATGAAGGTGGTACAAACACAATACTCCTTTGCTAACTTCACCATCGGTATACGGTCATTTTGAGCCCTTAACCACCGCGCTGACACCCCGAGAAGATATGCTTTTAACCATAAACTCAATGAACCGGGAGTTCACCCGCTGCTGCTCGCAGCACCGCTTGCTGCTGGATGAAACTCCCGTTGACAGCGGGGGGTGGGAATAGTTCTACCCGGGAATTCGCTCCGCGCTGTGTCGACTGTGATAGGAGTGTAGTATCGGAACCATTCAAATGGTTTTGGATTTCCTGTCCTCTTCCCTATCCGGACACATTTGAATTGTTATCCTAACCCACGGTATACCACAGTTATTAACCCGCAAAGGGTGCCTCCGGGCACCGTCTTTGCCCGTGAATAACACCGGCTATGAAGGTGGTACAAACACAATACTCCTTTGCTAACTTCACCATCGGTATACGGTCATTTTGAGCCCTTAACCACCGCACTGACACATCGAGAAGATATGCTTTTAACCGTAAACTCAATGAACCGGGAGTTCACCCGCTGCTCTAAGCAGCAGCACGTCATGGAGGATATCAGCGGGGGGACAGACAATTTCTACCCGGGAATTCGCTCCGCGCTGTGTCGACCGTGATAAGAGTGTCGTATCGACACCATTCAAATGGTTCTAGATTCCCTGTACTCTCCCCTCTTGGGACACGTTTGAATTTTTATTAACCCGCAAAGGGTGCCTCCGGGCACCGTCTTTGCCCGTTAATAACACGGGCTATGAAGGGGGTAGAAACACAAGACCATGCTCCTAACTCCACCATCGGTATACTGTCATTTTGAGCCCTGAACCACCGTGGTGCCACCCCGAGAAGTGAACCGGGAGTAAACTCAATATACCGGGAGTTCAACATGCGTCAAGTGCTTAACTTCACCCCGAGCAGTGTCGACATCGATGGCTGTCTTCAATCGACTCCACTCAAAGTGATTTACGATCCCGCCCCTCTCCCCTGTCCGGACACATTTGAATTTTCACCGTAAGCCACCGTAAACGAAGTTATTAACCCACAAAGAGTGTGCCCCGGGCACCGTCTTTGTCCAATAATAACACCGGCTAGGAAGGTGGTAAAAATACAAGACTATGCTGGCTCACTTCAACATCGCTATACGGTCATTTTAAGCCATCAACCACCCCGCTGGCACCCCGGGAAATAATTTTTCGAACCCCGAGAGCATGCATAAATGTCTATCCGAAAAGAGTACACTCTCCTCGGCCTCTGCACGCGCCTCTCCTCGGTAACGTGGAGGTACGAAAAGCTTACAGCACCGTGTATTCCCAGGCGGCCTCCCATCCAGGTACTAACACAGCCCTCCAGTACGAAGCCAGATGTCTGAGGCCCTGAATATATTGTTCTTTCAGCCTCAGTAGACGGGCCTCCAACTCCCTCCACGGAGGGAGCGGGGAACATAGGATCCTTTTTCTGGAGCGGGGAACATAGGACCCGGGGAACATAGGACCCTTTTTCGGAAGCGGGGAACATAGGACCCGGGGAACATAGAACCCTTTTTCGGAAGCGGGGAACATAGGACCCTTTTTCGGAAGCGGGGAACCGGGGAACATAGGACCCGGGGAACATATGTACGCTCCCGTTCGAAGCTAGCATTAGGTGCGAGGCTGCTCGGTTAGCCCATTAGCGGGAACATTATTTGTTTCACAAAATAGGCTGATTTAGTTGACCATGAACATCAGACTATATTACGAATGTTCATCTAAAATACTCTATACTGAGCACTGGGATAAGAACATGAACCAGAGAACAGCAGTAAATGCAATAACCCACAGTCGTCGCTGATGATGTTGCTTTTTCGATTAGGATACGCTTACGGGATTAAAGGGCCGGGCGCCGGGCTAAGAGACAGTGAGGAGAGGGATTTCCTGAAATCCAAATGTCCCGCGAAATTCGGACCAATCACAAAACTGTTTTGCAAGCGCGTCGCCTCGCGCCTGTTGAGAGCGATTCAGTCTCGATTGCAGTGCGAACACAAGCGACGAGGTTAATTGCAACATTGTAACATTTTGTAACTTACTACACACTAAATCGTAACGAAATGTAGGTCTGGAGGCGGCCTAAATCTAGCTTCAATCTGCATTTTTTCTGTTCTCCGGTCATAATAACTGAATTAATTAGTGGCGGAGAAAATTCATTCGTGGCGGCCCGCCACGAATAAATGCATATAGAGGAAACACTGAGTAACTTATATACAGTATATGAACCTAACACAAGAATGTAAACATATTGCAGGGTTATAGAACATTGCACTATTCCCTTGGTTATTGCTCAGTAGTTTCTCGTATTGCACAGTGGGGGGGGGTTACAGAGGGAATTTCTGTTTAGTTTTTCTTAGACCTTAGCCGAGTTTAGTGCACTTATGGCCCTGGGGAAGAAACTGAAATTTAGTCTGTTAGTCCGGGTGGGCATGGTACTGAAGCGTTTGCCTGAGTGCAGCCGTGTGAAGTGTTTGTTGCCAGGGTGACGCATGTAGGTGTGTAATAATAATAATAATATCTTAGATTTATATAGCGCCTTTCTCAAACCCAAGGACGCTTGTTGGGAATAGTGCAATAATGTTCTACTACAACTGTACTAAGCTCCGAGGACGTGTGTTGTTGTTTTTAAAACTATGAAATCTTTTCACAAAACCTGTCAGATCCCTTGTTGCCTTTAAGACATCCACCACCACCTCAGGGTTTAAATGCCTGCCTGGATTTCCGTGGAGGGGAAATCTTCACTTAACGAGCCAAATTCCCTTTTTGAGACGAGATTTTACGACGCTGTCTTAACGACGGGCTTAATAATAATAATAATAATAATTCATTACATTTATATAGCGCTTTTCCGAGGCTCAAAGACACTGACAATATAGGAGATACGGAAAACACAAAAACAACAAGTAACATGGAAGACAGAGTCAGCGAACGGGGAGGTGGTTAGGGGTAGGGGAGGCTGTATGCATATCAGGGGGGTGGCAGGGTTAGGGGAGATGGGTAGGGGTAGGGGAGATTGTATGCGTGTCCAGGGGGGGGGCGGGGGTGGCCGAGATGGGGGAGATGGCTAGGGGTAGGGGAGGCTGTAGGCATGGGAGAACAGGTAGGTTTTGAGGTGGGATTTAAAGGAAACTGTTGAAGATAGTAGTATATAGTATCCCTTTTAGAGAGCTTCAGCCTTGGATTCTTATCTCAGGCTCCCCCCCCCCCTGCTGGCCCTCCCTGTTTAGACAGCAGGGGTCAAGGGTCGTGGCGAGATGGAAACATAGGAGGGTCTTTGTTTGAGCAAAGAAACAGGTGTTTCTATGGCAACAAAGGTAGGGTTCTAAGAAAAGGAGTGCTCAGGTATTTTTTTAAGTCGAGAGCTTAACAAATGACCCAGTGTTCTTTCACTGCGTGTGTGTGTGTGTGTGTGTGTGTGTGTGTGTGTGTGTGTGTGTGTGTGTGTGGTGTGTGTGTGTGTGTGTGTGTGTATGTGTGTGTGTGTGTGTGTGCGTGCGTGCGTGCGTGTGCACGCAAACACTCCGGTTTGCATTTAGAATGCATTTGTTAGGTTTATGATGAGTTATGGCGCTTTTCCATCAGCGGCCCGGCTCGCTTCGGGTCGGGTCGGTTCGGGTCGCTTCGGCCCGCTTTTGAACAGTTCTGGTTTTCCACTATACACAACAGACCAGCGAGTAGGAGGAGTAGGCGATAGTAGGCCGAGTTACGCGTCATAACAGCGCGCCATGGTGGTGACGTATATTTTCACGAGACACAACACAGCAACAACAACAGCGACATGGAGGAACTTGAAGCTATCGTATACTTTTTCCTCGGCATGTGGTATATTACTAACCGTGATTTTTTTGGAGAGAAAGAGAAAGAGAGAGAGGAAGCTATGTACACATAATAAAGTCATGTTTTTTGAACCCTTAAAACCACTGCCTTCACTTGTCTGCTTTATGAACTGTAGTATCATTGTGTGCCGTATTATTCACGGACAAACACGGTGCCCTTTGCGGGTTAATAACTTCGGTTTACCGTGGGTTAGGATAACAATTAAAACGTGTCCGGATAGGGGAGAGGACAGGGAATCCAAAACCATTTGAATGGTATCGATCCTACACTCCTATCACCGTCGACAGCGCGGAGCGAATTCCCGGGTAGAAATATTCTCTGCCCCCGCTGTCAACAGGAGTTTCATCCAGCAGCAAGCGGTGCTTTGCGGGTTAATAACTTTGGATTACCGTGGGTTAGGATAACAATTCCAACGTGTCCGGATAGAGGAGAGGACAGGGAATCCAAAACCTTTTGAATGGTATCGATCCTACACTCCTATCACCGTCGACAGCGCGGAGCGAATTCCCTGTTAAAACGTTTCTCTGCCCCCGCTGTCAACGGGACTTTCAACCAGCAGCAAGCGGTGCTGCGAGCAGCAGCGGCCGGGTGAACTCTCGGTTCATTGAGTTTACGGTTAGAAGCATAACTTCTCGGGGTGTCAGCGCGGTGGTTAAGGGCTCAAAATGACCGTATACCGATGGTGAAGTTAGCAAAGGAGTATTGTGTTTCTACCACATTCACAGCCGGTGTTATTCATGGGCAAAGACGGTGCATAATAGCGATTTTTGTGTTATGCTTGTTGTAAATAAAAGTTCTATGATGCATTGAAATGACATTAAACTAAGATAATACGATGGTCAGCATAATTTTTCGAATCTTTATTAATAAGCTATTACAGAAACTGTAGTGACATTTTCCAAGAGCGAATGTGGTATTTCAAGATGGCGGTTAGCGAAGAAATCTATGAACATGTGATGACGATTTCCATTGACCAATCAACGGTGTGCAGCGTCACACGTCACACGCAGCCTGGCAAAAAGTTTCCGGGTCTAAATTTGGACCCTGGTATCGAAGGGTAGCTAAAGAAGCGAGCCGAACCGAGCCGAGGCGACCCGGGCCGACAAATGGAAAAGCGCCAAAGAAGCAGGCACGATAGCGGAAAAGGGGCTTTAGTTAGCTTGTGCGCTTGTGTTACCTAAATGGGCAGAGTTGAGCCTCAGAGCTGTGGCTGACTCACTGGATGCTTACCGCTTCATCCAACATATTACATAAACTCAGATGCTTAATATAACTCAAGAGCTCACATAGGTGACACAAGGAGGGAGAATGATGTGTCTGTGTGGGATGATCATGCTAAACGGTTTTAACTCATGCATGTACTGTATAGTCTTCAACTCTAGAGAGAGAGATTTCACATCACTGCTGTGATTTCGTGACGATAGAATTATAAGGTTACAATGGTTAATCTCCATTTTTGTCAAATTTCTTTTTTTTTACATAATCTAATCCATTAGGTGTTTATTAATGCCTGTGTGGTGTTATTTTTAAAATGTTGACATTTTTTAGTTAGTAATTAATAAAATACAAAGGTTCCATCTCACAGAACAAAATGGAATGTAAAAACTTTGACGCTCAACATCTCTGAACTGCCCTAAACGGAGATAGAACCTTATCATTCTAAGCTCACGATTTGATGTTCCCTGAATATTGTTTATTGATTATGGGACAGAGCGTTTGAGGTGACGGCCCCAAAGCTTTGGAATGCCCTCCCCCTTGGCCCTCCCCCTTGACCTTGGGAATGCCCAACCCCTTTGTTGCTACACAAAGCAATTAGATTAAATTAGACAATATGTAATTGATTTCATGTTTAATGTTAAGAGTCAGGCCAGGGTACTTGAGGAATGAGCTTCATTTCAAAGCACAAATCTCGGTTGGAGCCTAGGTGAGGAAAAAGCTGTCTGATGCCCCCTGGTGGCCGCTAGAGGAAAAGCATCAGTAACACTAATGAGATCGTGTCTGTTACAGTTTCTCAAATACTTCCACAACTTTTCTGAAAGCATGGCTCGTTTTCTCAAAACTCTAAACACAAATCCAAAAACTCGCACACAAAACTGTTGTCTTCTCAAAATGAAAATGTGTCTTCAAATATACACTCAGTCACACCATCAAATGAATAGACACTTGTAAGAACCAATTGAACACTGATGTGCTCAATGGAAAACACTGATCAACAGAAAACAGTACTATGGTAAGATTATCAGTAGGCCTTTTGCATGTTCAGTGTTACACTACATACTGTACGTACAGTAGCCTGTTGTAAAACTCTTATACTCAAATATAAAACACACAAGAATATAATGTTGTTGTTGTTTTTATTCTGAAATACTGTACACATCTCAGCAATGACAGTTGGATTTGTAAAATGTTCTTCATACAGAACAAACAATAGAAAATATTAAATAGGTATTCTGCATATACTCTCTATAACCTGTTCACAGATAAATGCACAGTTAATGATCGAGAACATTGAGAGACAGAGGCGTCTGATTGGCCAGCGGGGCTATGGGGTTAAAATGATATCGCCGACTACTGGTGTGGAATGCTGAATGACAGCGTTTATAATGCATTATACAACAGTTAGTTCCGACCAAGTCATTTGATTGGACAAGAGGCAGCACTGGGACTTTTAACTATATGTATCACTCCGCCGCACAGATGTTCTACTAAATGACCGTTAATTAGACTACATGTTAATTAGACTACATGTTAATTAGACTACATGTTTGTGTTCAGGTTTCTAGGTGTTAAGCATATTTGAGTTGATAGACAAAGCCATGTTAATGCGACTATCTTGTCATCATCATAATGTGCCTGAGTGTGACGTACAAGTGGTGCGCGAAATAAGAAACGGTTCTTCTCTAGGCCAAACTGAGGACGACGTGGTCGTGTTATTTTTCTGTCCGTGAATGAACAACTACTTTGGTTGACTATAAACGTGGAGACTTCTGCTGTATGAAATGTCTCACGCAACAACAGGTTATGACAGGTAGTAGTTTAATATAATAACAGGTTCTGGGCCCAGTCAAGGTGGCCAAAGGTGGTTCAGGTTGTTATTCGACGGTGACGAGAAAAACTTGGAGTTCTGGGAGACGAGGTTTCTGGCGCACATGGAGCTGCGCGGCCTCAGTGAAGTGATCCAGGGAGAAGGGTCCAGCTGCGGACATCAAATCTATCACCCGGAAGCTTGATGGACCATATTTGGTTAACAGGATATGACATGGGTTAACAGGATAAAGGACATCGACTCATTTGTATGTTACAACTATCCATGTTAGTGGTGAAGGTATGTTTTGAAAAGAAATTGTCATGAATTCATTGTCTAACGCTATCTGTAAACTACATCACCAGGCAGGAAACGCTTGCCTCAGGCTGATTCACCAAATGGCTACTATGAAGGTATGTTTTTTTCAAATCATTTATGCAAGAAATGTTTATACTAAGGATAGTTGATTGTTGAAGTGCCTGGATGAAAAGGTAATGTTGTGGCTTATATGCCTTGTTGTGATTTTAATAGATAGCTGGAACTCAGCCATATGTTTTACGTACCATTTTCTAGCATTGACTAATTTTAGATGCACTTGAATTCTACAGGGAAAGGAGGTTTTCATTGCTGACCTTCATGTAACCGCAATGTGGGTCCATCCCCACAACTGTGATCCCATGAGCCATTTCCCAGTAAGTCAAATGATTGAGCCGGTATTTGAATAAGATAAACAGCTATGTAGACAACATTGTATCCAGCATTACAATTGGCATGCCCTTCATGGGACATCAGCACATTAGCTGTGTTGGTCCTAAATACCTTCTTTTTTTTTTTTACTTGATTTCATCAAGGTAAATTAAATGGTTTCCTAACACTAAGCCAAAAAAAAACACTACATGTATGAGAAAGGACTTCATCAAATGATCATGTAATTCATAATCATGCACACCCCAGTTAAGTGTTGGATAAAAATGATAAATGCAGTACATGGTTTTGAACAGGAACATGCTGATCAGAAGGATGCCCTTATCCTTCCACTGTGGGTTCCAGGCCACTTTGTCCTGTGTGTAAGTGTACTATACCCATATATATATATATATATATATATATATATATATATATATATATATATATATATATATATACAGAGCATAACTTTATATGCAACATATGACATCCACAGTAGTAGATTATAAAGACATACAATGTAGTTGAGCATTTCTCAGCTTTAACCTTCATATGCCATTTGCTTGTGAGTTTGTGTCTATTGTATTACCCCCAAAGTGTCCTTTTTGCTTATTGTCCAGAATGCGTTATTCCCTGTAGGTAATGAGGCCACACCAGAAAGAAATTTTCTTTCTAGATTCGCAGTATTTCAAAACTCCAAGGGGATTCACCTCTGAAGCCTACAGAACACTATTAAGGTTGCCCCAAATATTTTTTGCTCTGGCAGTCACGTTCCCCTGACCTGCCTGGCGGTCTCCTGACCTGCCTATGATGACACATTTCCAACACAACGAAAGAGAGACACAGAGAAATCCTCCTCATTTAACTTTTGCAAATAAGCATGATCGACCGACTTGCATGGTGTGAAGTGGTTCTGAAGCAGCAGTGGTACGAATGTTGTTCCTTTTTTCTCTCCTGTAGGAGGTGTGTACTTCTTTGTTTGACTTAGTTTTGTTCTTGGTTGCCCAGGGGTGTTGCTGAGAAAATTGTTGCGGGATCCTGGACAGAGAAGACTGGTCTGGATTTGGAGGTATTGTTTGAATGTTACTATCATATTATAGCTATAGTCATAATTACCTACTATTCTCTAACTGTAACTTTTCTTCGTACAGGGGCTTCCGAGGCAGACCAGTGGCAATGACTGTGGTGTCTTCATGATAATGGTGAGTTATGGTAATGCCACCAAGTGATATGGCACACTTGATTGTTCCTTAAAACCATCAAAAAATGTGTAAATGTATGTAACAATGACTGACCACCACTTAGACCTGACCAACATTCTGTTTGTGCATTTGCAAATAAAAAGCTGTGCAATAAAAGGTATTAAGGAACATTCATGTGTGCAGACCTCTCGTATCACTTTCCTATGGAGTTATCAGCCATGTACATTTCATTGGATGTGTGTGACTACCTTCTCACTGAGTTATAAGCTGTCACATGGTAATCTTGTCTTTGTGTCTTTTCTCATTACAGTATGCCTGGTATTTCGCCATGGAGGCTACCTTTGACTTCAGCATTGTAAGTATTAAGAAAACAAGAACCCATTATATCAATATGCTATAAGACTTTGAATGCAAATTGAGTAACTGCTCTTTCTTTAGGATGACATGTCTCTCCTGAGAAGGTGGTGGTGTATTGTCCTGGTGGAAAACCTTGGGCTGGAAGGGTATGCTGCAGTGCTACAAAAATAATAATTGTATTTGTACATTTATTATCAAGAGGATTTTGGGGTAACACCTGGCCCTACAATTCAACCTTCCGGTGAAGAGAATGTGTGTTAATTTCAGATTTGGAAGGAAGTTTGCTCACTTTAGTGAGGAAGGCAGAGCGACCCTTCACGACAGTGCCCCACCTGTATTCAGGACCTATTCAAGTCTTAAAAGGAGGCATGCAAGCAACACCATGGTCAGTGCATCTCTCACTAAGTATCTATGACCGTGTGCCTGTTTCTGAATGGGCTACTGCTCCTAAAACACATACTCCATGCAACTTTATGGCACATGCAATATGTTTAGTGGTACTGTGTCATTCTGAATCCAGCCTGGATCTCTTTTTGAAGTAGTTAACCCTTTCATATAAAACATACTGGCAATAATGGTGGACTCTGTACAGATGCCACTGGACACTGACGAGGACCACGCGTACTTCAAGAGGCCTTACAGCTTTCCTCCTAAAGAATTGGTTAGTGTGAATGAAGTTTATTGCATACAAACATACTATCCACCATTCACAGCTGTACACATAGTCATGCTTATGTGTGTATCCATTTAGGAAAGTGATGTTACCATGGACAAAGATGTCAGAAGCCTGGATAGTGAATCTTTGCCTCATTGGATGTTTCCAGTTGCAGGGCTTTGTGTTTAGAAAACAAACAGACAGAAACAAACTGAAGTTGCTATAGATGTGGTCATTTGCTGCCATTGTAAGGGCAGGCCTGTAATCTCGCCCGGCAGGAAACCAGAACAAATTTGGTTGTGTAGCCCCTCCAATGGTGACATTAGTGTAAATCATCTACATTTTACTATAACTGGTAAACGTGTGGCTTTAATCACTTCATGACACAGGCAACAGTCCACGCCATTGCAGCTGTAAACTGTGTTTCCAATGAGAAAGCCATGGAAATGTATACATGTGGACCACAGTATGACTTGAGGTAAGCTGGAAACATGAGGAGAGTGCTAATACAATTTCCATGACAGTTTGCAACCACTGATGAATGTGAGTTTCTTAAATTATTTATTAATCACTTCTTTATAACATTTTGTCTCAACAGTGAGAAGCAGCTATAGCGCATCTCACAAGATGCGACTCAATGCGCTTCAATCAAGACATCAAGTGCTCTTTCAACATTGTCTCTATGGTCTTTCAGCTTCCTTTTCTGTTCTTTGCTCAAATGTTCGACCATATAATGGTGAGATACAAATAAAACTTGAATTAATTTGATCCCTTGTACACTTTTTTGGGCATTTGTGTTGCAACACACCTGTACATTCTGCACTCTACCCTGTTAGGCCCTTATTTTACTCTAGACAGAAGGGTTGTAACACTTGTTATTAATTCCATTTGGTATACCTCATAAACTTTCTTGCATTTCTGGTGTTTGCATTTTACATATTCTAAATATATGCTATCTACATTGACTCATCAGAAAGTAAAGACTAATTCACAGAGTGTATGAAGATTCCAGTAAGGGTTTTGTGAAGGAGCCCTAGTGCTGTTGACTCATCAGAAATAGAATGTTTTATTTAGCTCATCAGTGGGCACTCGGCACCATGGACACCTCCAGCCCATTACCTTGCACCACGGTTCCTGCCCTGCTCCATGGATTACAACGATGATAAACGATCGCCTGACCCTTGCCTGACTCCACCAAGTCCTTTGCCTGACCCCTCAAACCTGTTTGACCTAATAAAGTCCCACACCTGGGGTCATTGACATTCATTTATTTATATACAGTTAGGTCTGGAAGTATTTGGACAGTGACACAATTTCCATAATTTGGGCTCTGTATGCCACCACAAAGGATTTGAAATGAAACAATCAAGATGTAATTGAAGTGCATACTTTCAGCTTTAATTCAAGGGGTTGAACAAAAATATTGTATGAAACGTTTAGGAATTGCAAACATTTTTATACACAGTCCCCTATTTTCAGGAGCTCAAAAGTAATTGGACAAATTAACATAATCATAAATAAAATGTTCATTTTTAATACTTTGTCGAGAATCCTTTGCAGGCAATGACTGCCTGAAGTCTGGAACACATGGACATCACCAAATGCTGGGTTTCCTCCTTTGTGATGCTTTGTCAGGCCTTTACTGCAGCAGTCTTCAGTTGTTGTTTATTCGTGGGTCTTTCTGCCTTTGGTTTTGTCTCCAGCAAGTGAAATGCATGCTTGATTGGGTTGAGATCAGGTGATTGACTCTGGCCATTGCAGAATATTCCACTTCTTTGCCTTAAAAAAGTCCTGGGTTGCTTACACACTATGTTTTGGGTCATTGTCCATCTGTATTGTGAAGCACCATCCAATCAACTTTGCTGAATTTGTCTGAATCTGAGCAGACAGAATATCCCTAAACACGGATAGCGGACACAATTCATCTGTCTGCTTCTGTCTTCTGTCACATCATCAATAAACACTAGTGACCCAGTGCCATTGGAAGCCATGCATGTCCATGTCATCACACTGCCTCCACGTTTTTTCACAGATGATGTGGTATGCGTCGGATCATGAGCCGTTCCAAGCCTTCTCCATACTTTTTTCTTCCCATCATTCTGGTACAGGTTGATCTTAGTTCCATCGGTCCAAAGAATGCTGTTCCAGAACAGCGCTGGCTTTTTTAGATGTTTTTTGTCAAAGTCTAATCTGGCCTTTCTATTCTTGAGGCTTATGAATGGCTTGCACCTTGTGGTGAGCCCTCTGTATTTGCTTGTGTGAAGTCTTTCTTTTATGGTTACTTACTTACTTACGCCTATCGCTCCTTTTGGAGGAGCATAGGCCGTCGACAACAGTTCGCCAGGGTCCTCTGTCCTGTGCTTTGCTTTCCAGCTGTTTCCATGTTAGTCCACTCTGTGTGATGTCTGTCTCCAAGTCCCAGCGCCAGGTGTTCTTGTTAGACAGTAAATTCTGTTGGAAATCGCATATAAGATACGTTAGATCCAAAGTATCAAGGAGTATTGCAGTATTGTGCAGCGCAAAACATATTCTGGAACAGAGGATGTTGTATACTCTATATTGTTGTCTTGTCTTACCCTATTTGAGTTACTGTGTGGAGATATGGGGAAATGCATATAAAAGCACTTAAAACCCATTGATTACACTACAGTCTCAACCATCCGATTCCTGGGGACGCACATGCGGGATGACCTGACCTGGAAGGACAACACAAAAGGCACCATCAAGAGGGCACAACAGCGGCTATACACCCTGAGATGCCTCAGGAAGGAACACAGCAAGCAGGAGATACTGGTGACCTTTTACCGCGGCGCAGTGGAGAGCATCCTCACCTACGGCATCTGCAACTGGTTCTCCAGCTGCACAACAGCGGAGAGAAATGCGCTACAGAGAGTCGTGAGAACAGCACAGAAGATCACCGGCGCCCCCCTCCCCTCTCTGGAAGAGCTGTACAACACACGCTGTCTCAGGAAGGCCTCCAAGATCTCCAGGGACCCGACCCACCCTGGGTACGTACACTTTACCAGGCTGCCCTCGAAAAGGTGGTTCAGGACCCTGGCCGCTAAGACTAACAGACTGAAGAACAGCTTCTACCACAGGGCCGTCCAGGCCCTGAACACAGCAAAGACCTAAGTTCTGGGCCCTGGACAGTCTGGACGGATTGTATGGCAGCTGCTGGACTGAAAAAATCAGGTGTAGTGCTGAGGCACAAACATGTACATTTCAAGCCTGCAAACTGTGACACTTTAAATAACGTGAAACAATACTATTGTGCAATATGACAACCCTAGTCGTCTATCTGTACAGTATAGTACAGTGGATTGTGTACATAGCCTTTATTTATGTAAACCAGCTCCTTCCCTTCTTGCGATTTTTTTTTAAAGTTTTTTTTAATTTATTTTTTCCTTTTCCTAACACCAGGGGAGCCACCCCTCCTAAATTTCGTTGTTTGGTACCTGTACTGTAGCAATGACAATAAAGTCCATTCATTCATTCATTCAAAAAAGCTATGAGAATTGTACATAAGGTCGGATATCGTGATCACACAAATAACTTGTTCCTAATGTCAAATGCCTTAAAGCTCATGGACTCATTCAAATTTAAATTGGCACAGTTAATGTATAAAGCAAAGACTCAAGAACTCCCAGGTAACATTAACACATGATTTATAGAGAGGGATAAGGGATATCATTTGAGAGGTAACCACAACTTTAACAAGGGTTATGCTCACACCCATCTCAGGAGCAGGTGCATATCATTCTACAGAGTTACCATATGGAATGGACTAGAGGAAAATATGAAGGAAAGCAGAAATATTGCTCTATTCGAAAAAAGAAAAATATTTTTTGTTAAATACCAAAATGAGGAAAGGGAAGGTTGTTAATCTTCTGGAAACTAAGGTGTGGTTTTCTGTCTTTTTTACATTGTGGATACTGATGTTTGTTATTTATTTATTTAGTGTATTATTTACTTGTTTCAGTATTAAGAATGGACAATTATGTTTATTTATTTATTTTGTGTTGTATCAATATTAAGAATGAAAAAGTATTAGAACGGATGATACTGAAATATATGTATTAATTAATTGGATTATATAATGTAAGCATAATTGTTAAGTATAAACAGGGGTAGGACAGGATAAGCCTAGGCTTATTCCTACTCCTTTTCGAACAATTGATAGGAGTGTACTCTACATATTAGTTATTAGTTTTTTTTAAAAATCATGTTCGAAATAAATATTCATTCATTCATTCATATTCATTATATGACTGTAACTTGTGTATGACTGTAACTAAGATGTTTTGGTAAACAGCTAAAATAACACAAATGCTGTCTGTGACCAAATATATATGGGCCTAACTGTAGAATCCATTGCTGGAAATGTGTTTATTTGGTTTGTTTGAAAAGCATTAAGTGAATAGGACGAAAATTATCTGTCATATCCATAAATACTTGACATACGAAAATTATCTATCTCATAAATGATCTATCTCATATCAAAATATCCATAATTACGATCGGTCATATCCATAAGTACTTGAAATACAAAAATGCATCTATCTCATACTTGAAATACGAACTTGAAATCTTCCTCTGCTACCGTAGTAAGGCGGTGACGTAGTCCGAACCAAATGGGTCGACATGCATCCGGGTGGCGAATTTGCGAAACCTAGGATGGTATGGGGAAGGCAGGGCAATACCGCTACCTGATTGGTTGGCGAAAAACATGTTTATTGACTGGGCAACACAGTGTAAATACAGAGTTCAAGTTTAAACAACTCCTAAAGTTCTGAAATGTATTTGTGGGTATACAATGTGACAAATTGAATGTTAACAAGCTGGTTATTATCAGAATAAACAGCCTGGGCCATATTCCACTAAAGGTGGCTTAATATAGCGGCGCTATAATTAAATGCGGCGCTCAGGGACCTCGAGATTGGTATTCAAGCCTCAGGTGATTCCTCGAATGAGGATCAGCCTTGTGTCATCAGTGTTCACAGAAGACAGGCTTACAAATCTTCGATATGGGCGCGTGCACGCAGACATAAAAAGCCCTGAAGTGTCGATCTGTCGAAATGAAGATACTCCACTCTGCAGGGGTACTACATTTGCGCAGCATTCCGAATTATTGATTTTTATGAAGACGGAAAAATAAGATGTAAAATAGTGCAATACTGCCGCAATTAACAAGGCGAGGGAAATGGTTTGGCAAGAAATTGCTGACCGATTAAATGCGTAGGTCATACTAGCCCCAGTTATTGTTATATGTTCATATTTTAATAAATGAATATTACTACTGTGGTGATATCCGCAGCAGGCTACAAACCGTCATATTGCCACAATGGCCTAGTGGTATTGACTGCTGCCATAGCATTTATTCGTCATTTTATATCAGTGGTTCGAATCCCTCTTCAGCGGCACTTTTTACTGCATTTCGTTGTCTGAATCTAATCTAAAATCTCATCTAAAAAAGTATTGTAGGCTATAAAATTATGGTGCAGGCTAATTTACAAGAACTGACACGATTACAATGGTGTTTGAAACCTTTGCATGAAATCTTCGGTTAAATGTAAAATAAAATAAAATGAATGACTTAGTCAAGTCTCGAACTCGCAACCTTTGGAACTCGAGTCCGCAGTCTTAACCACTACGCCAACCAGACCGCTGTGATGACGGTAATGCAAGTTGAGACAATTACTTCTTTTTTTTTTTACACTCTTTTCTTTATTGATCTATCGATTTATCTATCACACTTTCAAAATATCAAGTTATCTATCACACAATCAAACTATCTATCGATCGATCACACTTTCAAAATATCAAATTATCTATCACACAATCAAAATATCTATCGATCGATCACACTTTCAAAATATCAAATTATCTATCACACAATCAAAATATATATCGATCGATCACACTTTCAAAATATCAAATTATCTATCTATCACACAGTCAAACTATCTAATCAAACTATCTAATCTATCTATCTCGTGTGAAGTGGGAATTAATATTTCCTAAAAGACACATGAGGAACTTTCGTTCAGGGTTTAGTTTCCGCCTGTGAGCCTTTTTTGACGCACGGATGACTATAGCCTGTGTTTTAGCCTGGTCGGGACCAGGCTAATTATATCTGACTCAGAAGGAGCTCAAACAAGCAGCGAATTATTTGAGCCACATTGATGGCACCGAACGCAAGCTAACATTTTCGAGGCTTAGAACTTTATCGAGGCTTAGAACTTTATCGAGCTTTGTGGAATAGGGCCCAGGTCTCACACATCACACATAGAGATTACAGGGACAGTCTAACCCTAACCCTAACCCTAACCTTAACCCTAACCCTAACCTTAACCCTAACCCTAACCCTGACCTTAACCCTAACCCTAACCTTAACCTTAACCCTAACCCTAACCCTAACCTTAACCATAACCCTAACCTTAACCCTAACCCTAAATGTGGCCTAACTAATTAATGCAAGTGCAATTCAAAATGGAATAATCCCGAGAGAAGCCCTGACAGGCGCACATAACAGAGAACTTTAGGAGTTGTTTAAACTTGAACTCTGTATTTACACTGTGTTGCCCAGTCAATAAACATGTTTTTCGCCAACCAATCAGGTAGCGGTATTGCCCTGCCTTCCCCATACCATCCTAGGTTTCGCAAATTCGCGTCCGGGTGTAGGCGCGGTATGATGACGTAGTCCGAACCAAATATGGGTCGACATGCGCCCGGGTGAAGCTCGTGTCTGACGCAGCTGGATATACTTACTTGACCAGATCGCTTTTCGACTTTTAGGATCTCAAAATGGCAGAGATACAGCTGTTGAAAGGGTTTATCTCCAAGCGATTAACAGCGGCAGCTTTTGAGATATTCGGGGCGATGGAAAAAACTAGTGATGGCGAGATGAAGCTTCTTGAACTGTTGAAGCTTTCCATCAAATTGCGTCACACTTGGACCGAAGCTTCATGTTGCTTCATTTGCTCTACTGCGCCATCAAGTGGACAATAAATGTATAGCAGGCAGAGTGATAATGACACCGTGGATTTGGTGTGTGAAGCTTTGAATTGAATAAATGTGCTTGTGTTACTAGGAACAACAACATTTTATTCATTTTTATTTAAATCTGTCGAGTGGAATAGTTGTAATTATTCCACGCCTAGCGCAGAAAACGTGATATCAGACAGTCTCACCGTTGCTGGACAGGAAGTCTGCGGCGGCGGAGTTAACCCGGCGCTGGCTGGCGGCGGAGGTGGGCACCACGCTGAAGGAGGCGTGGCGGGACCGCTTCTGCTTGGCGCTGCCCAGAGCTGCTGCTGGGGGAGGGGCCACAGGGGCTTCTGGGGGAAGAATGGCCAACACAGCCTCGGAATCCTCTGGAAAAAACAACAACAAAAAGAACAGTCGGTTAGATTAGATTAAACTTTATTGTCATTGCTGAGTACGACAGGCGCTGTGCATTAGCTAATCAGGTGATGTTGTTTGAACCCTTTGTACTACTGCATTCACTTCAGTCACTGCTTTATGCCTGAAGAAGGTCTATGACCGGAAGCTTGCAATAAAATAATGATTTCTGCACAGATTTAAGTGTGTGGATGCTGCTTTTTTCACTCTATTTGATTCTCTTCAGTTCCAGCACCTCAGCTAAGTCTGATCACGGATAAGCGGTGGTATTTTTTTACTATTTTGAGTACCAGAGTACCAGACAACGAAATGCAGTTTAGCACCAACCAAAAGTGAGAATAGTGATATAAGAACATGATATAAAAACATGAGTGATACTGATGGATACAGTATGGCAAGTACGGTAGTTAGAGGTACAGATATGAGCTAGTTAGTTAGCTCTGTTTTAGTATTGGTAACATAGTTAGTCTTGCTTGTTGTTAGTATTCGGTTGTTAAGTCTGACGTCAACTGTGACGTTTAGCAATTTCCGGGTCCAAACCAGAACTTCCCTGCACCAGAGTACCAGTGTACTACAGCACCAGAGTACCAGTGTACTACAGCACCAGAGTACCAGTGTACTAAAGCACCAGAGTACCAGTGTACTAAAGCACCAGAGTACCAGTGTACTAAAGCACCAGAGTACCAGTGTACTAAAGCACCAGAGTACCAGTGTACTAAAGCACCAGAGTACCAGTGTACTAAAGCACCAGAGTACCAGTGTACTACAGCGGTAGAATGACAGTTCAATCGTATTTTAGACTGGGATCTATTCATACAACAAGGGACACAGCAGCACTTTCCTGTTTTTCCCATTTTGTCTGGGTCTTTGAGCCTCGGAAAAGCTCTATACAAATATAATGAATTATTATTATTACTGAGGCATTTCGAAGAGATTTCGAAAACACAGTAGCGTTTTTTTGGTGGAATTATTTCTCAATGACAGAAAGCCCTCTCACACAAATCTGTCGAGTGGAATAGTTGTAATTATTCCACGCCTAGCGCAGAAAACGTGATATCAGACAGTGAAAGAATAAGGAACGGTTCCCCACCCTGGCTGCTACTGCTGCAGTGTTTCTCTGTGCTCCCTCTACTAGTGTAGATAGTGAGAGACTGTTCAGCACAGCTTCCAACATACTGGATGAAAAGAGGAACAGGCTGCTAGGAGAGAGAGTAGAAATGCTCATCTTCTTAAAGAAGAACCTGCCTATGTATTTGAACTTGAAGCCTAAGGATTTTAATTTGGAGGACTGAGTGCTGCTATGTGACATGTCTGCACTAATGTGCAGTGCACTTTATTTTGCTCCAGCTCTTTTGTTTTTGTTTTTTAAAGTGGAGTTTGTTTACATTTGTGATAACATTTCCTAACATTTAAAATATCCTTTTATTTATTTTACCAAATTCAGGCTGCACTTCTAAAATATTATTATTCCCTCAGGTAGGCCTACATCTCATCGTTAGTCTCAAATGGGCCTTATTTTGTTTGTAAATGTTTACTTGCTGTTGCACTACTTGTACGGTTTTATATCTTAAAGTTATTTTGTTTGTAAATGTTTACTTGCTGTTGCACTACTACTACGACTGTTTTATATCTTAAAGTTATTTTGTTTGTAAATGTTCACTTGCTGTTGCACTACTACTACGACTGTTTTATATCTTAAAGTTATTTTGTTTGTAATTGTTTACTTGCTGTTGCACTACTACTACGACTGTTTTATATCTTAAAGTTATTTTGTTTGTAAATGTTCACTTGCTGTTGCACTACTACTACGACTGTTTTATATCTTAAATGGATATTGCACTGATTGGCATCTGTGAGAGCCACATTTCAGGTTTTATAAGGGGTTGATTTTCTTGTCACCATACCAGGTAGACAATAAAAAAAAGTTCTATAGCATTCACTCTCTGTTGGTATTTTTTCCTGTTTTACAAAGGTTTTGAGCAGTGCCAGACTAAGTGTTAGCAATAATTTTACATGCGGTGAGTATGCGGCTCAAAAAACATGTTTTTTTGTTTTGTTTTTTCAAACGCCGTGGTATCGGATCGGTACTCGGTATCGGCAAGTACTGCACGGTCAGGTATCGGTATCGGGATCAAAAAATGGTATCGGAACAACACTAATCGTAACCACGGCCGAGTTGATTAGTGCCACTAGCTTTTCGGCTTGCCCCTCAGAACAGAGTTACAAGGGGTAGTGGTTCCCTTATCTTAGTCTTATAGTCTTCCCTTATAGTCTTCTTATAGTCTTCCCTTATGAAATAACCCTTCAAGACCCTGATACGTCATCAGTAGCATCATAGAAAAGCATGGACGCTCATAATTCGTTCACAACTTAAGTTTCACGCTATCAATCCATCAAATCAAACGACACCACCGTGGTGGGCTGCATCTCGGGGGGGGGACGAGGCGGCGTACAGGGATGAGGTAGAGCAACTGAGCAAGCTGTGCAAGGTTAACAACCTGCTGCTGAACAAGTCAAAGACCCAGGAAATCATCGTGGACTTCAGGAGGAAAAAGTCTGAGGTCCAGCCCCTGCTCATCGACGGAGAGAGCGTGGAGTAGGGCTGTCCCAAACGACTATTTTTCTAACGATTAATCTAACGATTATTTTGTCGATTAGCCGGTTAGTCTAACGACTAATTTAACGATTAGTCTAACGATTATTTTTTTGCTGTTCGATTAATGGATCACTTAATTTTCCCCAAATAAATGTCAAAAACTTCTCTTATCAACATTTCAGTATTTTATTCAATTATTCTTGCACTGCAGGGCAATATTCCACACAATAAAAAAAGATCCCCTCTTTCTTACAGTCCAACATAAAATATAATATTATAAAATATAAAAGTTAATTTCAAGTAAAAGGAAAAGTGCAAGGAATGCAGTAAATTCTGTAAAAAAGTGAAATTCTAACCGGAATACCGTATACTCTCAGTAACAATCTTTAACAATAACAATCTCAACATAAAATATAATATTATAAAATATAAAAGTTAACTTCAAATGTGTTGATCATCTCACGAAAGCCTTGACCCTCCACAATAGCAACAGGTCTCATGTCCTTGACGATCATCTGTAAGATGCTGTTAGAAAGCTGAGCAGCCATCTGGGGTGTGCATGGAGTTGTGCTCTTTTTGTGGAAAAAGTTTTCCACACTGCTTTGCTTCCTGAAAATAAAAAAAGCACACATTTCTTATCATGTGTAGGCCCCTTAATTTCCACCTCACTGCTATGTTTAGCCAACATGGCCATTTAGAAGTCTGTCCATCACCACAACACATAGCTAGCTAACTTTACTCTCGCTGCTATGTTATGATTAGCTAAATTGATGCTAACGTAGCATGCGAGCTACGAGCTAGATAACGTACAGTAGGTGCGAGCACCACAATAACAATAGGCTAGTAAGGCTACCGTAGCTAGCCAGCTACATAGCTAACGTTACTCTCGCTGCTATGTTATGATTAGCTAAATTGATGCTAACGTAGCATGCGAGCTACGAGCTAGATAACGTACAGTAGGTGCGAGCACCACAATAACAATAGGCTAGTAAGGCTACCGTAGCTAGCCAGCTAGTAGCTATCCATTTTTCACTGATAAACGGACGGAAAAGTGAACAGAAATACAACGCTGACTTACGGTGCTAGCTTGCGGCTGTCTTCACAAAGCGCTCCAGGATGCTTTCGCTTGAGGTGCTCGTTCATTGCAGTCGTACTGCTGTGATAGGCCAATTCATTTTTGCACAGTTTACAGACCACCACATTGCCATTGGTTTCTTTTTTTGTAAAGTACTCCCATACTTTGGACGATCGTGGGCGAAGTCTTTTAGCCGCCGGCTCTGCCTCCGTGTTTGCACTGGTCGCAGCCATCTTGTTTTTTACGACTAACCGACGCATTTTACGGCAACCGACGTATTGACGTAATCGATGACGTCGATGACGTCGAATAATCATAACAGCCCTAGCGTGGAGAGAGTCTCAGCCCTCCGATTCCTGGTGGTGCACATACAGGATGACCTGTCCTGGAAGAACAACACAGCAGCCACCATCAAGAAGGCACAACAGCGGCTCTACTTCCTGAGAGTCCTCAGGAAGGAACACATCAAGCAGGAGATAATGGTGGCCTTCTACCGCGGGCCGCGGCGCAGTGGAGAGCATCCTCACCTACGGCATCTGCAACTGGTTCTCCAGCTGCACAACCGCGGAGAGAAATGCGCTACAGAGAGTCGTGAGAACAGCCCAGAAGATCACCGGCGCCCCCCTCCCCTCTCTGGAAGAGCTGTACAACACACGCTGTCTCAGGAAGGCCTCCAAGATCTCGAGAGACCCAACCCACCCTGGGTACGAACACTTTGCCCGGCTGCCCTCGAAAAGGCGGTACAGGACCATGGCCGCAAGGACAAACAGACTGAAGCACAGCTTCTACCCCAGGGCCATCCAGGCCCTGAACACAGCAAAGACCTAGGTTCTGGGCCCTGGACAGTCTGGACGGATTGATGGCAGCTGCTGGACTGAAACAATCAGGTGTAGTGCTGAGGCACAAATATGTACATTTCAAGCCTGCAAACTGCGACACTTTAAATGAATGTGCAATAACACTATGTGCAATATGACAACCCTAGTCGTCTATCTGTACAGTATAGTATAGTGGATAGTGTACATAGCCTTTATTTATGTAAACCAGCTCCTTCCCTTCTTGTTTTTTTGTTGTTTTTTTTTCTTTCCTAGCACCAGGGGAGCCCCCCCCTCCTAAATGTCGTTGTTTGGTACCTGTACTATAGCAATGACAATAAAGACCATTCATTCATTCATTCATTCATTCATTCATTCATTCATTCAAACAAGTCATCAAATAATAAACAACAATGCTTCATTACCAGGCCACTTCGTGGCAGAATAGCTGTGCTCTGGAGGCTAGCAAGCCGTGCTTCTACCCTGCCAGTCTGCACTGATATCAGAGGAGTGGTACCAAGTACAGCAAATTCACGGCTGAACTTAGGCCTAAGTAAAAAAAGATTTGGGCATCATAAGGCATCAAAGGGGGGAAATGCAATTGAAATAGGTCAAAATGCAGGACTGTCATGCACAAATCAGACTTAAAACAATGTTGTAATGTTAGCTAGCTAGCTACAGACATGAGCATACCACAGTGTGCGCTCCGGCGCTCTCAGAGCGAAACTCTGAAACAACTCCGTTTGGAGTGTGCCTCTGAAACAACTTTGTTTGGCTACCTGCCTACCTGCAGGCCCCCAAACTTCAGCCCGTTCACTCCGCTCCTCCACCTCTGTTGGCCGACCGGCCCCACCACCTCTAAGCCAACACGGCAGTCACGCTGCCCGGTCACATCTCCACACCTTAACTGCTCCTCCTGAGACATCTATTACCCCCCAGCACTGTGTCTCCTGAGACACCTGCTTCCCCCTATATTGTGTCTCCTAAGATTTCTACTTCCCCCTTGTACTGTTTCTCCAGTGGCTATTTAAGGGGAAAAAGGGAATAAATAAATAATAATAATAATAATAATAATGATTATTATTTCTTGCTTGCTTCTTCTATCACGACAACTGCCAATGGCCAGGGGCCTGAGCTAGATTAGCCTACTCTTCCTGCAACAACTGGTGAATTGATTATTCACTTGCTTAGTCAAATGTATCGATTGTAAGTCGCTTTGGAAAAAGCCATCTGCTAAATGGCAAAACTGTAAATGTAAATGGAGTGTGCAGGGTTCCCACACCTTCTTTTTTGTAATCAATTATTTATTGCAAAACAGTACACATGAAAAACTCACATTATTACACCAAACAAAATAAGTGTCTGTGCTGATTTTTCTTTTCTTTTTTCCTTATCTTACCCACCCGCCACTATAAACACATGAGTAACCCCCCCCCCCATAGTTCTTCATTACACTATATTTGGTATATCATAAAATCATAATAATACAACAATTAGCCTACAGGTTACATTCACATACAACACAGCCTACAAACACAGTCACTCCATCAACTCTTTTATCCTATGTATTGCAGAGGTCCATGTTTGAATTGTCCTTTCTTTAGCTCCATGTATTCTGGCTATAGATTGTTCCATGTATAGCAGGGGTCCCCAAACTACGGCCCGCGGGCCGAGCACGGCCCATCCCCACACTTGGACCGGCCCTTTGAACAACGTGTAATTTTTAACTGCAATTGCGGCATTGCACCGACGTGGTGGCGGGGGCGCTGTTTCGCAAATAATTGGACATACATTTCCACCATAAATTGATGCAGAAAGGGCACAAATTGCATCTAAATTCACCAGAATGCAAGAAATTAAGTGTTTGATGCTCGTTTAAGGACCCCCAGACAGCCCTGCTTCATGGGTCCCCCCGTGTATGATGAGGGTCCTCCCTCAAGTATCAGACTGTAAAACTGATTATATTTCATTGACATATCACTATAGGTATAAATTCCATCAAAATTCAACTGTTTAGACTTTGTTTGCATCCACCAGTGCTCTCCTGCGCACAATTGCTTTGCGCAACCGCCTCCATTCCACTCCGTTCCATATTATTTTATGTTAGAGACCAACCCAGGCCCCCCATCACAGAAAGGAAAAATGATGTGGCCCTCACAGTAAAAAGTTTGGGGACCCCTGATGTATAGTATGTCCAGGAACAACAAATTCAAGGACCCAACACAGCATAGTTTGAGACAGATCTAGATGAGAATGTATATAGGCTAATAGGAACCATCTGCTCACAGACAACAATTAAAAAGAGAGGCTTTAATGTGTGAACACTAGATGGTCTCTTGCCTTCTCTACCACAGCACAGAAAAACAATATATTGTGAAATATGTGTAAAGTTAAGCAATACAGAGACTACTAGGTGACGAGCTAAGTAAAACATGTTTTAATATATATATCATTTTATTTTTATTTTATTTTAAATGAGAGAGAGAGAGGGGGGGGGGGGGGAATTCAAGCACTTTCAATGACCCATGTCTATTTTCCAAACCTTTAAGACCTTGATTTTTTTTCTCTCCAATTGACAAACTTTCAAGGATTTCAAGGACCCGTGGGAACCCTGAGTGTGCCTCTGAAACAACTCAGTTTGGAGGGCCATGTAGCCCTATTCACCCTACCCCTCTATCCTAACAAGAACCGGGACACCCTACCCCTACGCGTGAACACGCACAAATAAATTGTAGGAGCAAGGGATGTGTTGGGATTGGGCCTTACCATCTACGATCTAGAACAGCTACATTATTAAAGTCAGTGTGTCTAGCTACAGCTACATTACAAGGTTGCTCACTTTATATAATAATACAAGGTTTCTCACATGATATAATAATAGCTATTGAAACGCCTCCTTACAGTTGTAAAGTAAAACGTAGTTCGCTAGCTACTTAGCACTCTCCATAGCTTGACATTGAGAGCTAGCAGCATATCCATGGTGTTTCCGTGTTCAAACGGGTTTAGGACGCAGAGGCATGTTGGTGTTCAGCCCGGCTAGCATCCCATATGCCTCAGTCACAAAGAGAACTTGGCTTTACATTCAACGAAGTAGCAGCTAGTTGCAGCCTTGAGTGTAGTAGTGTAATAAAAACTAACCTGTTCTATGTAGCTTTATCTCCGGTTGAACACGGATGCTTAGCATCGTGCGTAGACGGTGGTTCTCCTCCTTGCAACGGGAGACTTCTCCTTGGTACTCTGACATCGTTTTTTCCATCGCCCCGAATATCTCAAAAGCTGCCGCTGTTAATCGCTTGGAGATAAACCCTTTCAACAGCTGTATCTCTGCCATTTTGAGATCCTAAAAGTCGAAAAGCGATCTGGTCAAGTAAGTATATCCAGCTGCGTCAGACACGAGCTTCACCCGGGCGCATGTCGACCCATATTTGGTTCGGACTACGTCATCATACCGCGCCTACACCCGGACGCGAATTTGCGAAACCTAGGATGGTATGGGGAAGGCAGGGCAATACCGCTACCTGATTGGTTGGCGAAAAACATGTTTATTGACTGGGCAACACAGTGTAAATACAGAGTTCAAGTTTAAACAACTCCTAAAGTTCTCTGTTATGTGCGCCTGTCGGGGCTTCTCTCGGGATTATTCCATTTTGAATTGCACTTGCATTAATTAGTTAGGCCACATTTAGGGTTATGGTTAAGGTTAGGGTTATGGTTAAGGTTAGGGTTAGGGTTAGGGTTAAGGTTAAGGTTAGGGTTAGGGTTAAGGTCAGGGTTAGGGTTAGGGTTAAGGTTAGGGTTAGGGTTAAGGTTAGGGTTAGGGTTAGGGTTAGGGTTAGACTGTCCCTGTAATCTCTATGTGTGATGTGTGAGACCTGGGCCCTATTCCACAAAGCTCGATAAAGTTCTAAGCCTCGATAAAGTTCTAAGCCTCGAAAATGTTAGCTTGCGTTCGGTGCCATCAATGTGGCTCAAATAATTCGCTGCTTGTTTGAGCTCCTTCTGAGTCAGATATAATTAGCCTGGTCCCGACCAGGCTAAAACACAGGCTATAGTCATCCGTGCGTCAAAAAAGGCTCACAGGCGGAAACTAAACCCTGAACGAAAGTTCCTCATGTGTCTTTTAGGAAATATTAATTCCCACTTCACACGAGATAGATAGATTAGATAGTTTGATTAGATAGTTTGACTGTGTGATAGATAGATAATTTGATATTTTGAAAGTGTGATCGATCGATATATATTTTGATTGTGTGATAGATAATTTGATATTTTGAAAGTGTGATCGATCGATAGATATTTTCATTGTGTGATAGATAATTTGATATTTTGAAAGTGTGATCGATCGATAGATAGTTTGATTGTGTGATAGATAACTTGATATTTTGAAAGTGTGATAGATAAATCGATAGATCAATAAAGAAAAGAGTGTAAAAAAAAAAAGAAGTAATTGTCTCAACTTGCATTACCGTCATCACAGCGGTCTGGTTGGCGTAGTGGTTAAGACTGCGGACTCGAGTTCCAAAGGTTGCGAGTTCGAGACTTGACTAAGTCATTCATTTTATTTTATTTTACATTTAACCGAAGATTTCATGCAAAGGTTTCAAACACCATTGTAATCGTGTCAGTTCTTGTAAATTAGCCTGCACCATAATTTTATAGCCTACAATACTTTTTTAGATGAGATTTTAGATTAGATTCAGACAACGAAATGCAGTAAAAAGTGCCGCTGAAGAGGGATTCGAACCACTGATATAAAATGACGAATAAATCCTATGGCAGCAGTCAATACCACTAGGCCATTGTGGCAATATGACGGTTTGTAGCCTGCTGCGGATATCACCACAGTAGTAATATTCATTTATTAAAATATGAACATAACAATAACTGGGGCTAGTATGACCTACGCATTTAATCGGTCAGCAATTTCTTGCCAAACCATTTCCCTCGCCTTGTTAATTGCGGCAGTATTGCACTATTTTACATCTTATTTTTCCGTCTTCATAAAAATCAATAATTCGGAATGCTGCGCAAATGTAGTACCCCTGCAGAGTGGAGTATCTTCATTTCGACAGATCGACTATTCTGGGCTGCGTATGTCTGCGTGCACGCGCCCATATCGAAGATTTGTAAGCCTGTCTTCTGTGAACACTGATGACACAAGGCTGATCCTCATTCGAGGAATCACCTGAGGCTTGAATACCAATCTCGAGGTCCCTGAGCGCCGCATTTAATTATAGCGCCGCTATATTAAGCCACCTTTAGTGGAATATGGCCCAGGCTGTTTATTCTGATAATAACCAGCTTGTTAACATTCAATTTGTCACATTGTATACCCACAAATACATTTCAGAACTTTAGGAGTTGTTTAAACTTGAACTCTGTATTTACACTGTGTTGCCCAGTCAATAAACATGTTTTTCGCCAACCAATCAGGTAGCGGTATTGCCCTGCCTTCCCCATACCATCCTAGGTTTCGCAAATTCGCCACCCGGATGCATGTCGACCCATTTGGTTCGGACTACGTCACCGCCTTACTACGGTAGCAGAGGAAGATTTCAAGTTCGTATTTCAAGTATGAGATAGATGCATTTTTGTATTTCAAGTACTTATGGATATGACCGATCGTATTTATGGATATTTTGATATGAGATAGATCATTTATGAGATAGATAATTTTCGTATGTCAAGTATTTATGGATATGACAGATAATTTTCGTCCTATTCACTTAATGCTTAGTTTTTCAAACAAACCAAATAAACACATTTCCAGCAATGGATTCTACAGTTAGGCCCATATATATTTGGTCACAGACAGCATTTGTGTTATTTTAGCTGTTTACCAAAACATCTTAGTTACAGTCATACACAAGTTACAGTCATATAATGAATATGAATGAATGAATGAATATTTATTTCGAACATGATTTAAAAAAAAAAAAAAAAAACTAATAACTAATATGTAGAGTACACTCCTATCAATTGTTCGAAAAGGAGTAGGAATAAGCCTAGGCTTATCCTGTCCTACCCCTGTTTATAC
Source organism: Nansenia antarctica (assembly GCF_963989245.1). Taxonomy (NCBI): domain Eukaryota; kingdom Metazoa; phylum Chordata; class Actinopteri; order Argentiniformes; family Microstomatidae; genus Nansenia; species Nansenia antarctica. Next base: position 59,269,473 of record NC_137678.1, on the reverse strand, counting down.
TTAACAATTATGCTTACATTATATAATCCAATTAATTAATACATATATTTCAGTATCATCCGTTCTAATACTTTTTCATTCTTAATATTGATACAACACAAAATAAATAAATAAACATAATTGTCCATTCTTAATACTGAAACAAGTAAATAATACACTAAATAAATAAATAACAAACATCAGTATCCACAATGTAAAAAAGACAGAAAACCACACCTTAGTTTCCAGAAGATTAACAACCTTCCCTTTCCTCATTTTGGTATTTAACAAAAAATATTTTTCTTTTTTCGAATAGAGCAATATTTCTGCTTTCCTTCATATTTTCCTCTAGTCCATTCCATATGGTAACTCTGTAGAATGATATGCACCTGCTCCTGAGATGGGTGTGAGCATAACCCTTGTTAAAGTTGTGGTTACCTCTCAAATGATATCCCTTATCCCTCTCTATAAATCATGTGTTAATGTTACCTGGGAGTTCTTGAGTCTTTGCTTTATACATTAACTGTGCCAATTTAAATTTGAATGAGTCCATGAGCTTTAAGGCATTTGACATTAGGAACAAGTTATTTGTGTGATCACGATATCCGACCTTATGTACAATTCTCATAGCTTTTTTGAATGAATGAATGAATGGACTTTATTGTCATTGCTACAGTACAGGTACCAAACAACGAAATTTAGGAGGGGTGGCTCCCCTGGTGTTAGGAAAAGGAAAAAATAAATTAAAAAAAACTTTAAAAAAAAATCGCAAGAAGGGAAGGAGCTGGTTTACATAAATAAAGGCTATGTACACTATCCACTGTACTATACTGTACAGATAGACGACTAGGGTTGTCATATTGCACAATAGTATTGTTTCACGTTATTTAAAGTGTCACAGTTTGCAGGCTTGAAATGTACATGTTTGTGCCTCAGCACTACACCTGATTTTTTCAGTCCAGCAGCTGCCATACAATCCGTCCAGACTGTCCAGGGCCCAGAACTTAGGTCTTTGCTGTGTTCAGGGCCTGGACGGCCCTGTGGTAGAAGCTGTTCTTCAGTCTGTTAGTCTTAGCGGCCAGGGTCCTGAACCACCTTTTCGAGGGCAGCCTGGTAAAGTGTACGTACCCAGGGTGGGTCGGGTCCCTGGAGATCTTGGAGGCCTTCCTGAGACAGCGTGTGTTGTACAGCTCTTCCAGAGAGGGGAGGGGGGCGCCGGTGATCTTCTGTGCTGTTCTCACGACTCTCTGTAGCGCATTTCTCTCCGCTGTTGTGCAGCTGGAGAACCAGTTGCAGATGCCGTAGGTGAGGATGCTCTCCACTGCGCCGCGGTAAAAGGTCACCAGTATCTCCTGCTTGCTGTGTTCCTTCCTGAGGCATCTCAGGGTGTATAGCCGCTGTTGTGCCCTCTTGATGGTGCCTTTTGTGTTGTCCTTCCAGGTCAGGTCATCCCGCATGTGCGTCCCCAGGAATCGGATGGTTGAGACTGTAGTGTAATCAATGGGTTTTAAGTGCTTTTATATGCATTTCCCCATATCTCCACACAGTAACTCAAATAGGGTAAGACAAGACAACAATATAGAGTATACAACATCCTCTGTTCCAGAATATGTTTTGCGCTGCACAATACTGCAATACTCCTTGATACTTTGGATCTAACGTATCTTATATGCGATTTCCAACAGAATTTACTGTCTAACAAGAACACCTGGCGCAGGGACTTGGAGACAGACATCACACAGAGTGGACTAACATGGAAACAGCTGGAAAGCAAAGCACAGGACAGAGGACCCTGGCGAACTGTTGTCGACGGCCTATGCTCCTCCAAAAGGAGCGATAGGCGTAAGTAAGTAAGTAACCATAAAAGAAAGACTTCACACAAGCAAATACAGAGGGCTCACCACAAGGTGCAAGCCATTCATAAGCCTCAAGAATAGAAAGGCCAGATTAGACTTTGACAAAAAACATCTAAAAAAGCCAGCGCTGTTCTGGAACAGCATTCTTTGGACCGATGGAACTAAGATCAACCTGTACCAGAATGATGGGAAGAAAAAAGTATGGAGAAGGCTTGGAACGGCTCATGATCCGACGCATACCACATCATCTGTGAAAAAACGTGGAGGCAGTGTGATGACATGGACATGCATGGCTTCCAATGGCACTGGGTCACTAGTGTTTATTGATGATGTGACAGAAGACAGAAGCAGACAGATGAATTGTGTCCGCTATCCGTGTTTAGGGATATTCTGTCTGCTCAGATTCAGACAAATTCAGCAAAGTTGATTGGATGGTGCTTCACAATACAGATGGACAATGACCCAAAACATAGTGTGTAAGCAACCCAGGACTTTTTTAAGGCAAAGAAGTGGAATATTCTGCAATGGCCAGAGTCAATCACCTGATCTCAACCCAATCAAGCATGCATTTCACTTGCTGGAGACAAAACCAAAGGCAGAAAGACCCACGAATAAACAACAACTGAAGACTGCTGCAGTAAAGGCCTGACAAAGCATCACAAAGGAGGAAACCCAGCATTTGGTGATGTCCATGTGTTCCAGACTTCAGGCAGTCATTGCCTGCAAAGGATTCTCGACAAAGTATTAAAAATGAACATTTTATTTATGATTATGTTAATTTGTCCAATTACTTTTGAGCTCCTGAAAATAGGGGACTGTGTATAAAAATGTTTGCAATTCCTAAACGTTTCATACAATATTTTTGTTCAACCCCTTGAATTAAAGCTGAAAGTATGCACTTCAATTACATCTTGATTGTTTCATTTCAAATCCTTTGTGGTGGCATACAGAGCCCAAATTATGGAAATTGTGTCACTGTCCAAATACTTCCAGACCTAACTGTATATAAATAAATGAATGTCAATGACCCCAGGTGTGGGACTTTATTAGGTCAAACAGGTTTGAGGGGTCAGGCAAAGGACTTGGTGGAGTCAGGCAAGGGTCAGGCGATCGTTTATCATCGTTGTAATCCATGGAGCAGGGCAGGAACCGTGGTGCAAGGTAATGGGCTGGAGGTGTCCATGGTGCTGAGTGCCCACTGATGAGCTAAATAAAACATTCTATTTCTGATGAGTCAACAGCACTAGGGCTCCTTCACAAAACCCTTACTGGAATCTTCATACACTCTGTGAATTAGTCTTTACTTTCTGATGAGTCAATGTAGATAGCATATATTTAGAATATGTAAAATGCAAACACCAGAAATGCAAGAAAGTTTATGAGGTATACCAAATGGAATTAATAACAAGTGTTACAACCCTTCTGTCTAGAGTAAAATAAGGGCCTAACAGGGTAGAGTGCAGAATGTACAGGTGTGTTGCAACACAAATGCCCAAAAAAGTGTACAAGGGATCAAATCAATTAAAGTTTTATTTGTATCTCACCATTATATGGTCGAACATTTGAGCAAAGAACAGAAAAGGAAGCTGAAAGACCATAGAGACAATGTTGAAAGAGCACTTGATGTCTTGATTGAAGCGCATTGAGTCGCATCTTGTGAGATGCGCTATAGCTGCTTCTCACTGTTGAGACAAAATGTTATAAAGAAGTGATTAATAAATAATTTAAGAAACTCACATTCATCAGTGGTTGCAAACTGTCATGGAAATTGTATTAGCACTCTCCTCATGTTTCCAGCTTACCTCAAGTCATACTGTGGTCCACATGTATACATTTCCATGGCTTTCTCATTGGAAACACAGTTTACAGCTGCAATGGCGTGGACTGTTGCCTGTGTCATGAAGTGATTAAAGCCACACGTTTACCAGTTATAGTAAAATGTAGATGATTTACACTAATGTCACCATTGGAGGGGCTACACAACCAAATTTGTTCTGGTTTCCTGCCGGGCGAGATTACAGGCCTGCCCTTACAATGGCAGCAAATGACCACATCTATAGCAACTTCAGTTTGTTTCTGTCTGTTTGTTTTCTAAACACAAAGCCCTGCAACTGGAAACATCCAATGAGGCAAAGATTCACTATCCAGGCTTCTGACATCTTTGTCCATGGTAACATCACTTTCCTAAATGGATACACACATAAGCATGACTATGTGTACAGCTGTGAATGGTGGATAGTATGTTTGTATGCAATAAACTTCATTCACACTAACCAATTCTTTAGGAGGAAAGCTGTAAGGCCTCTTGAAGTACGCGTGGTCCTCGTCAGTGTCCAGTGGCATCTGTACAGAGTCCACCATTATTGCCAGTATGTTTTATATGAAAGGGTTAACTACTTCAAAAAGAGATCCAGGCTGGATTCAGAATGACACAGTACCACTAAACATATTGCATGTGCCATAAAGTTGCATGGAGTATGTGTTTTAGGAGCAGTAGCCCATTCAGAAACAGGCACACGGTCATAGATACTTAGTGAGAGATGCACTGACCATGGTGTTGCTTGCATGCCTCCTTTTAAGACTTGAATAGGTCCTGAATACAGGTGGGGCACTGTCGTGAAGGGTCGCTCTGCCTTCCTCACTAAAGTGAGCAAACTTCCTTCCAAATCTGAAATTAACACACATTCTCTTCACCGGAAGGTTGAATTGTAGGGCCAGGTGTTACCCCAAAATCCTCTTGATAATAAATGTACAAATACAATTATTATTTTTGTAGCACTGCAGCATACCCTTCCAGCCCAAGGTTTTCCACCAGGACAATACACCACCACCTTCTCAGGAGAGACATGTCATCCTAAAGAAAGAGCAGTTACTCAATTTGCATTCAAAGTCTTATAGCATATTGATATAATGGGTTCTTGTTTTCTTAATACTTACAATGCTGAAGTCAAAGGTAGCCTCCATGGCGAAATACCAGGCATACTGTAATGAGAAAAGACACAAAGACAAGATTACCATGTGAGCTTATAACTCAGTGAGAAGGTAGTCACACACATCCAATGAAATGTACATGGCTGATAACTCCATAGGAAAGTGATACGAGAGGTCTGCACACATGAATGTTCCTTAATACCTTTTATTGCACAGCTTTTTATTTGCAAATGCACAAACAGAATGTTGGTCAGGTCTAAGTGGTGGTCAGTCATTGTTACATACATTTACACATTTTTTGATAGTTTTAAGGAACAATCAAGTGTGCCATATCACTTGGTGGGATTACCATAACTCACCATTATCATGAAGACACCACAGTCATTGCCACTGGTCTGCCTCGGAAGCCCCTGTACGAAGAAAAGTTACAGTTAGAGAATAGTAGGTAATTATGACTATAGCTATAATATGATAGTAACATTCAAACAATACCTCCAAATCCAGACCAGTCTTCTCTGTCCAGGATCCCGCAACAATTTTCTCAGCAACACCCCTGGGCAACCAAGAACAAAACTAAGTCAAACAAAGAAGTACACACCTCCTACAGGAGAGAAAAAAGGAACAACATTCGTACCACTGCTGCTTCAGAACCACTTCACATCATGCAAGTCGGTCGATCATGCTTATTTGCAAAAGTTAAATGAGGAGGATTTCTCTGTGTCTCTCTTTCGTTGTGTTGGAAATGTGTCATCATAGGCAGGTCAGGAGACCGCCAGGCAGGTCAGGGGAACGTGACTGCCAGAGCAAAAAATATTTGGGGCAACCTTAATAGTGTTCTGTAGGCTTCAGAGGTGAATCCCCTTGGAGTTTTGAAATACTGCGAATCTAGAAAGAAAATTTCTTTCTGGTGTGGCCTCATTACCTACAGGGAATAACGCATTCTGGACAATAAGCAAAAAGGACACTTTGGGGGTAATACAATAGACACAAACTCACAAGCAAATGGCATATGAAGGTTAAAGCTGAGAAATGCTCAACTACATTGTATGTCTTTATAATCTACTACTGTGGATGTCATATGTTGCATATAAAGTTATGCTCTGTATATATATATATATATATATATATATATATATATATATATATATATATATATGGGTATAGTACACTTACACACAGGACAAAGTGGCCTGGAACCCACAGTGGAAGGATAAGGGCATCCTTCTGATCAGCATGTTCCTGTTCAAAACCATGTACTGCATTTATCATTTTTATCCAACACTTAACTGGGGTGTGCATGATTATGAATTACATGATCATTTGATGAAGTCCTTTCTCATACATGTAGTGTTTTTTTTTGGCTTAGTGTTAGGAAACCATTTAATTTACCTTGATGAAATCAAGTAAAAAAAAAAAAGAAGGTATTTAGGACCAACACAGCTAATGTGCTGATGTCCCATGAAGGGCATGCCAATTGTAATGCTGGATACAATGTTGTCTACATAGCTGTTTATCTTATTCAAATACCGGCTCAATCATTTGACTTACTGGGAAATGGCTCATGGGATCACAGTTGTGGGGATGGACCCACATTGCGGTTACATGAAGGTCAGCAATGAAAACCTCCTTTCCCTGTAGAATTCAAGTGCATCTAAAATTAGTCAATGCTAGAAAATGGTACGTAAAACATATGGCTGAGTTCCAGCTATCTATTAAAATCACAACAAGGCATATAAGCCACAACATTACCTTTTCATCCAGGCACTTCAACAATCAACTATCCTTAGTATAAACATTTCTTGCATAAATGATTTGAAAAAAACATACCTTCATAGTAGCCATTTGGTGAATCAGCCTGAGGCAAGCGTTTCCTGCCTGGTGATGTAGTTTACAGATAGCGTTAGACAATGAATTCATGACAATTTCTTTTCAAAACATACCTTCACCACTAACATGGATAGTTGTAACATACAAATTAGTCGATGTCCTTTCGAAGTCCAGGTCATATCCTGTTAACCCATGTCATATCCTGTTAACCCATGTCATATCCTGTTAACCAAATATGGTCCATCAAGCTTCCGGGTGATAGATTTGATGTCCGCAGCTGGACCCTTCTCCCTGGATCACTTCACTGAGGCCGCGCAGCTCCATGTGCGCCAGAAACCTCGTCTCCCAGAACTCCAAGTTTTTCTCGTCACCGTCGAATAACAACCTGAACCACCTTTGGCCACCTTGACTGGGCCCAGAACCTGTTATTATATTAAACTACTACCTGTCATAACCTGTTGTTGCGTGAGACATTTCATACAGCAGAAGTCTCCACGTTTATAGTCAACCAAAGTAGTTGTTCATTCACGGACAGAAAAATAACACGACCACGTCGTCCTCAGTTTGGCCTAGAGAAGAACCGTTTCTTATTTCGCGCACCACTTGTACGTCACACTCAGGCACATTATGATGATGACAAGATAGTCGCATTAACATGGCTTTGTCTATCAACTCAAATATGCTTAACACCTAGTAACCTGAACACAAACATGTAGTCTAATTAACATGTAGTCTAATTAACATGTAGTCTAATTAACGGTCATTTAGTAGAACATCTGTGCGGCGGAGTGATACATATAGTTAAAAGTCCCAGTGCTGCCTCTTGTCCAATCAAATGACTTGGTCGGAACTAACTGTTGTATAATGCATTATAAACGCTGTCATTCAGCATTCCACACCAGTAGTCGGCGATGTCTCTCAATGTTCTCGATCATTAACTGTGCATTTATCTGTGAACAGGTTATAGAGAGTATATGCAGAATACCTATTTAATATTTTCTATTGTTTGTTCTGTATGAAGAACATTTTACAAATCCAACTGTCATTGCTGAGATGTGTACAGTAGTGATGGCGAGATGAAGCTTCTTGAACTGTTGAAGCTTTCCATCAAATTGCGTCACACTTGGACCGAAGCTTCATGTTGCTTCATTTGCTCTACTGCGCCATCAAGTGGACAATAAATGTATAGCAGGCAGAGTGATAATGACACCGTGGATTTGGTGTGTGAAGCTTTGAATTGAATAAATGTGCTTGTGTTACTAGGAACAACAACATTTTATTCATTTTTATTTAAAAATAACAATTTCCCCACAGTGCTGGGCTTCAGGCGGTTTCTTTTTTTTGAGACGATTTCACCTGCTTTTGAAAATATCCTTTCACAGGGCACAGATGAAGCTGGGGTACATAGATAATTAACGGCAAGTTTATACAAATTAGGATACACATGTTTGTGTTCTTCCCAATACTGTAGTGGGTTCTGCATCCTTTCGATGTTTGGTTCAGCCAGGTAGGTATGGACCTCCACTGTTGCATCTGCAGTTACATTTTGGGTCCTCGCCTGCAGGACTGTGGTGTCTAAACGACGCCACAGTTTGTTACCTAAAACAGACAAACAGGCTGTCAGTGTCAGTGAATATATACAATAAGACAATTAGAATGTATCCAGTATACATTACCTTGAGTCACAGGCTGCGAAGCTTCTGATATGGGGGGTTGTGATGACGAGGAGGAGGAGGAGGAGCCAAATCCGAGCCACTTCCCGAATCGTACGTCATCAACACACGCCTCGGTACGCGCTTCACAAAAATCTGCCTCTGTTACTCGATACACGCTCCGAAGCGTCGGCTTCATCTCGCCATCACTAGTGTACAGTATTTCAGAATAAAAACAACAACAACATTATATTCTTGTGTGTTTTATATTTGAGTATAAGAGTTTTACAACAGGCTACTGTACGTACAGTATGTAGTGTAACACTGAACATGCAAAAGGCCTACTGATAATCTTACCATAGTACTGTTTTCTGTTGATCAGTGTTTTCCATTGAGCACATCAGTGTTCAATTGGTTCTTACAAGTGTCTATTCATTTGATGGTGTGACTGAGTGTATATTTGAAGACACATTTTCATTTTGAGAAGACAACAGTTTTGTGTGCGAGTTTTTGGATTTGTGTTTAGAGTTTTGAGAAAACGAGCCATGCTTTCAGAAAAGTTGTGGAAGTATTTGAGAAACTGTAACAGACACGATCTCATTAGTGTTACTGATGCTTTTCCTCTAGCGGCCACCAGGGGGCATCAGACAGCTTTTTCCTCACCTAGGCTCCAACCGAGATTTGTGCTTTGAAATGAAGCTCATTCCTCAAGTACCCTGGCCTGACTCTTAACATTAAACATGAAATCAATTACATATTGTCTAATTTAATCTAATTGCTTTGTGTAGCAACAAAGGGGTTGGGCATTCCCAAGGTCAAGGGGGAGGGCCAAGGGGGAGGGCATTCCAAAGCTTTGGGGCCGTCACCTCAAACGCTCTGTCCCATAATCAATAAACAATATTCAGGGAACATCAAATCGTGAGCTTAGAATGATAAGGTTCTATCTCCGTTTAGGGCAGTTCAGAGATGTTGAGCGTCAAAGTTTTTACATTCCATTTTGTTCTGTGAGATGGAACCTTTGTATTTTATTAATTACTAACTAAAAAATGTCAACATTTTAAAAATAACACCACACAGGCATTAATAAACACCTAATGGATCAGATTATGTAAAAAAAAAAAAAATTTGACAAAAATTGAGATATAACCTTATCATTCTATCGTCACGAAATCACAGCAGTGATGTGAAATCTCTCTCTCTAGAGTTGAAGACTATACAGTACATGCATGAGTTAAAACCGTTTAGCATGATCATCCCACACGGACACATAATTCTCCCTCCTTGTGTCACCTATGTGAGCTCTTGAGTTATATTAAGCATCTGAGTTTATGTAATATGTTGGATGAAGCGGTAAGCATCCAGTGAGTCAGCCACAGCTCTGAGGCTCAACTCTGCCCATTTAGGTAACACAAGCGCACAAGCTAACTAAAGCCCCTTTTCCGCTATCGTGCCTGCTTCTTTGGCGCTTTTCCATTTGTCGGCCCGGGTCGCCTCGGCTCGGTTCGGCTCGCTTCTTTAGCTACCCTTCGATACCAGGGTCCAAATTTAGACCCGGAAACTTTTTGCCAGGCTGCGTGTGACGTGTGACGCTGCACACCGTTGATTGGTCAAGGGAAATCGTCATCACATGTTCATAGATTTCTTCGCTAACCGCCATCTTGAAATACCACATTCGCTCTTGGAAAATGTCACTACAGTTTCTGTAATAGCTTATTAATAAAGATTCGAAAAATTATGCTGACCATCGTATTATCTTAGTTTAATGTCATTTCAATGCATCATAGAACTTTTATTTACAACAAGCATAACACAAAAATCGCTATTATGCACCGTCTTTGCCCGTGAATAACACCGGCTGTGAATGTGGTAGAAACACAATACTCCTTTGCTAACTTCACCATCGGTATACGGTCATTTTGAGCCCTTAACCACCGCGCTGACACCCCGAGAAGTTATGCTTCTAACCGTAAACTCAATGAACCGAGAGTTCACCCGGCCGCTGCTGCTCGCAGCACCGCTTGCTGCTGGTTGAAAGTCCCGTTGACAGCGGGGACAGAGAAACGTTTTAACAGGGAATTCGCTCCGCGCTGTCGACGGTGATAGGAGTGTAGGATCGATACCATTCAAAAGGTTTTGGATTCCCTGTCCTCTCCTCTATCCGGACACGTTGGAATTGTTATCCTAACCCACGGTAATCCAAAGTTATTAACCCGCAAAGCACCGCTTGCTGCTGGATGAAACTCCTGTTGACAGCGGGGGCAGAGAATATTTCTACCCGGGAATTCGCTCCGCGCTGTCGACGGTGATAGGAGTGTAGGATCGATACCATTCAAATGGTTTTGGATTCCCTGTCCTCTCCCCTATCCGGACACGTTTGAATTGTTATCCTAACCCACGGTAAACCGAAGTTATTAACCCGCAAAGGGCACCGTGTTTGTCCGTGAATAATACGGCACACAATGATACTACAGTTCATAAAGCAGACAAGTGAAGGCAGTGGTTTTAAGGGTTCAAAAAACATGACTTTATTATGTGTACATAGCTTCCTCTCTCTCTTTCTCTTTCTCTCCAAAAAAATCACGGTTAGTAATATACCACATGCCGAGGAAAAAGTATACGATAGCTTCAAGTTCCTCCATGTCGCTGTTGTTGTTGCTGTGTTGTGTCTCGTGAAAATATACGTCACCACCATGGCGCGCTGTTATGACGCGTAACTCGGCCTACTATCGCCTACTCCTCCTACTCGTTCCTGGTCTGTTGTGTATAGTGGAAAACCAGAACTGTTCAAAAGCGGGCCGAAGCGACCCGAACCGACCCGACCCGAAGCGAGCCGGGCCGCTGATGGAAAAGCGCCATAACTCATCATAAACCTAACAAATGCATTCTAAATGCAAACCGGAGTGTTTGCGTGCACACGCACGCACGCACACACACACACACACACACACACACACACACACACACACACCACACCACACACACACACACACACACACACACACACACACACGCACACACGCAGTGAAAGAACACTGGGTCATTTGTTAAGCTCTCGACTTAAAAAAATACCTGAGCACTCCTTTTCTTAGAACCCTACCTTTGTTGCCATAGAAACACCTGTTTCTTTGCTCAAACAAAGACCCTCCTATGTTTCCATCTCGCCACGACCCTTGACCCCTGCTGTCTAAACAGGGAGGGCCAGCAGGGGGGGGGGGGAGCCTGAGATAAGAATCCAAGGCTGAAGCTCTCTAAAAGGGATACTATATACTACTATCTTCAACAGTTTCCTTTAAATCCCACCTCAAAACCTACCTGTTCTCCCATGCCTACAGCCTCCCCTACCCCTAGCCATCTCCCCCATCTCGGCCACCCCCGCCCCCCCCCTGGACACGCATACAATCTCCCCTACCCCTACCCATCTCCCCTAACCCTGCCACCCCCCTGATATGCATACAGCCTCCCCTACCCCTAACCACCTCCCCGTTCGCTGACTCTGTCTTCCATGTTACTTGTTGTTTTTGTGTTTTCCGTATCTCCTATATTGTCAGTGTCTTTGAGCCTCGGAAAAGCGCTATATAAATGTAATGAATTATTATTATTATTATTATTAAGCCCGTCGTTAAGACAGCGTCGTAAAATCTCGTCTCAAAAAGGGAATTTGGCTCGTTAAGTGAAGATTTCCCCTCCACGGAAATCCAGGCAGGCATTTAAACCCTGAGGTGGTGGTGGATGTCTTAAAGGCAACAAGGGATCTGACAGCTTTTGTGAAAAGATTTCATAGTTTTAAAAACAACAACACACGTCCTCGGAGCTTAGTACAGTTGTAGTAGAACATTATTGCACTATTCCCAACAAGCGTCCTTGGGTTTGAGAAAGGCGCTATATAAATCTAAGATATTATTATTATTATTACACACCTACATGCGTCACCCTGGCAACAAACACTTCACACGGCTGCGCTCAGGCAGACGCTTCAGTACCATGCCCACCCGGACTAACAGACTAAATTTCAGTTTCTTCCCCAGGGCCATAAGTGCACTAAACTCGGCTAAGGTCTAAGAAAAACTAAACAGAAATTCCCTCTGTAACCCCCCCCCACTGTGCAATACGAGAAACTACTGAGCAATAACCAAGGGAATAGTGCAATGTTCTATAACCCTGCAATATGTTTACATTCTTGTGTTAGGTTCATATACTGTATATAAGTTACTCAGTGTTTCCTCTATATGCATTTATTCGTGGCGGGCCGCCACGAATGAATTTTCTCCGCCACTAATTAATTCAGTTATTATGACCGGAGAACAGAAAAAATGCAGATTGAAGCTAGATTTAGGCCGCCTCCAGACCTACATTTCGTTACGATTTAGTGTGTAGTAAGTTACAAAATGTTACAATGTTGCAATTAACCTCGTCGCTTGTGTTCGCACTGCAATCGAGACTGAATCGCTCTCAACAGGCGCGAGGCGACGCGCTTGCAAAACAGTTTTGTGATTGGTCCGAATTTCGCGGGACATTTGGATTTCAGGAAATCCCTCTCCTCACTGTCTCTTAGCCCGGCGCCCGGCCCTTTAATCCCGTAAGCGTATCCTAATCGAAAATGCAACATCATCAGCGACGACTGTGGGTTATTGCATTTACTGCTGTTCTCTGGTTCATGTTCTTATCCCAGTGCTCAGTATAGAGTATTTTAGATGAACATTCGTAATATAGTCTGATGTTCATGGTCAACTAAATCAGCCTATTTTGTGAAACAAATAATGTTCCCGCTAATGGGCTAACCGAGCAGCCTCGCACCTAATGCTAGCTTCGAACGGGAGCGTACATATGTTCCCCGGGTCCTATGTTCCCCGGTTCCCCGCTTCCGAAAAAGGGTCCTATGTTCCCCGCTTCCGAAAAAGGGTTCTATGTTCCCCGGGTCCTATGTTCCCCGCTTCCGAAAAAGGGTCCTATGTTCCCCGGGTCCTATGTTCCCCGCTCCAGAAAAAGGATCCTATGTTCCCCGCTCCCTCCGTGGAGGGAGTTGGAGGCCCGTCTACTGAGGCTGAAAGAACAATATATTCAGGGCCTCAGACATCTGGCTTCGTACTGGAGGGCTGTGTTAGTACCTGGATGGGAGGCCGCCTGGGAATACACGGTGCTGTAAGCTTTTCGTACCTCCACGTTACCGAGGAGAGGCGCGTGCAGAGGCCGAGGAGAGTGTACTCTTTTCGGATAGACATTTATGCATGCTCTCGGGGTTCGAAAAATTATTTCCCGGGGTGCCAGCGGGGTGGTTGATGGCTTAAAATGACCGTATAGCGATGTTGAAGTGAGCCAGCATAGTCTTGTATTTTTACCACCTTCCTAGCCGGTGTTATTATTGGACAAAGACGGTGCCCGGGGCACACTCTTTGTGGGTTAATAACTTTGTTTACGGTGGCTTACGGTGAAAATTCAAATGTGTCCGGACAGGGGAGAGGGGCGGGATCGTAAATCACTTTGAGTGGAGTCGATTGAAGACAGCCATCGATGTCGACACTGCTCGGGGTGAAGTTAAGCACTTGACGCATGTTGAACTCCCGGTATATTGAGTTTACTCCCGGTTCACTTCTCGGGGTGGCACCACGGTGGTTCAGGGCTCAAAATGACAGTATACCGATGGTGGAGTTAGGAGCATGGTCTTGTGTTTCTACCCCCTTCATAGCCCGTGTTATTAACGGGCAAAGACGGTGCCCGGAGGCACCCTTTGCGGGTTAATAAAAATTCAAACGTGTCCCAAGAGGGGAGAGTACAGGGAATCTAGAACCATTTGAATGGTGTCGATACGACACTCTTATCACGGTCGACACAGCGCGGAGTGAATTCCCGGGTAGAAATTGTCTGTCCCCCCGCTGATATCCTCCATGACGTGCTGCTGCTTAGAGCAGCGGGTGAACTCCCGGTTCATTGAGTTTACGGTTAAAAGCATATCTTCTCGGGGTGTCAGTGCGGTGGTTAAGGGCTCAAAATGACCGTATACCGATGGTGAAGTTAGCAAAGGAGTATTGTGTTTGTACCACCTTCATAGCCGGTGTTATTCACGGGCAAAGACGGTGCCCGGAGGCACCCTTTGCGGGTTAATAACTGTGGTATACCGTGGGTTAGGATAACAATTCAAATGTGTCCGGATAGGGAAGAGGACAGGAAATCCAAAACCATTTGAATGGTTCCGATACTACACTCCTATCACAGTCGACACAGCGCGGAGCGAATTCCCGGGTAGAACTATTCCCACCCCCCGCTGTCAACGGGAGTTTCATCCAGCAGCAAGCGGTGCTGCGAGCAGCAGCGGGTGAACTCCCGGTTCATTGAGTTTATGGTTAAAAGCATATCTTCTCGGGGTGTCAGCGCGGTGGTTAAGGGCTCAAAATGACCGTATACCGATGGTGAAGTTAGCAAAGGAGTATTGTGTTTGTACCACCTTCATAGCCGGTGTTATTCACGGGCAAAGACGGTGCCCGGAGGCACCCTTTGCGGGTTAATAACTGTGATTTACCGTGGGTTAGGATAACAATTCAAACGTGTCCGGATAGGGGAGAGGACAGGGAATCCATAACCATTTGAATGGTGTCGATACTACACTCCGATCACGGTCGACACAGCGCGGAGTTAATTCCCCGGTAGAACTATTCTCTCCCCCCGCTGTCAACGGGAGTTTCATCCAGCAGCAAGCGGTGCTGCGAGCAGCAGCGGGTGAACTCCCGGTTCATTGAGTTTACGGTTAAAAGCATATCTTATGAAGAAGACTCTGCTAACGACGCCGATCATTGATCGGCAACGACACTATATAATAGTTTGCCTAACTGGCCATCGGATTTGGGCTCCTAATATCTAAAAAGCACTACGGTTTTCTTATTTTATCGGATTAAACCCAAAAAGGGGCGTGGACATGACGGGAGAGCAAAGTACCCGGATGCGTTCGAATTGCATAGAGTTTGAATTTTGTCAGCTTTAAAGCGGATGTGTTTCCTAGAACATGTAAATGCAATTGCGTATCACCAAATTGCATAGAGAGTTTGAATTTTGTCAGCTACAAAGCGGATGTGTTTACTAGAACATGTAAATGCAATTGCGAATCACATTATTGCATTACAATTTGAATATTGACTCAAATAACGCAGGCAAAAGTGTCAAATTAATATGCTATTTTGGGATTGCAAAGTCATTTGCACATTAGAATGAACTTTTGAATTTTGTCAGCTACAAAGCAGCGCATGACTTGTCAAATGGCTTTGCATTATAATTTTAATATTGACAGCGAATGTGCACATCGGGTACATGAAAATGAAAATGCAAATCATTAGAATTGCATTTGAATTTGAATATTGTCTGAAAGAATGCATGCAAAAGTGGAACATGCAATTGCAATCTCATATCGCATTAGCATTTGAATTTAGTCAGCTATATGCTTCCATACATCTCACCCCCCCAGCCAGGCGCTGTAGTGGAGCGCAGGGTTGCCAGACGGGATTGACAATTTCCAGCCCAACCAGTCTAAACGCTGCCGAATCCACCCGTCCAGAGTGACCAAAAGTAGCCCAATCTGGCAACACTGGAGCGGGACATCAGTTCCTCAATAAACAAGCCATGAGTAACGTTAATGTTAAAACCTTGTCCACGATTCTCGTTCATTCAGGTGGGTTAAACTAACTGTATAAACGCCATAATACTGTTGGTTCAAATGTAATATATTAATGAACAAGTTCATGTCATGTTGTGTCAGTACAAACATGTTCTAATAACATTTTATTTAGGGAAAAACCCGACCTAACGTCACCCGCGATTGTGAAGCTAACCCCAACAAGCTAGTTAGCGAATGTTAAAGGGTACAACAACAGCTAGTTTAATGTCAACCATTTCTCTATTCTCAATCATTTCTGTAATAATTGTACCAAATTGGGGCCAGTAACACTAACTTGTGTGTGAGTAAGTTATATGTGTGTGTGTTATGTACGACAGTGTCATTGTCTTTGCAGCACTTTGTTGCCCTTTACGACGTCACGTTACGTACGTCTGTTAGAGCTTTACGACGGTGTGTGTGTGTTGTCAGAATGAATGGCACATGGCAAGTAAACGGAGCTCAGTTTGTATACCTGTGTGGATCTACATTTATTAGCACAACACAAACATAATATTGGCGACGAAGATGGCTGAATTTACTTTGCCACCACCGGCACCTTTCTTGTCTCTGCCCGGCGAACCTCCGATTCCGTGGGAAGGATGGCTGGATGACTTTACTGTCTACCTAGACGCCATGGACTTCACAGAACTTTCCGACAAGCGGAAAATGGCGCTGCTCCGTCACTGTCTCGGTACGGAGGGTCAGAGGATATTCCGAGCCCTCGGCTGCGCTGAGACCTACGAGGAAGCTGTCGCTCTCCTCACTAATCACTTTGCCGGCAAACAACGGGTGCTTCTCCGGCGGTACAAGCTACGAAAACGGCTTCAACGCCCGGGTGAGTCTGTTCTGAGCTACGTGACCGATCTCAGGGATCTGGCGCGAAAATGCAACTACGGGGTGATTCACGATCAAATCGTACGGGATCAGCTTATTGAAGGGACATTGTGTGAGAAAATCAGGGAGAAATTACTTTTGGAGCCAGATGAGCTAACACTAGATGATGCTCTAGCTAAAGCCATGCAGGTAGAATCAGCGTTACAGTGTACTAGCATGCTGACTGCCAGCTCACGCTCCGACTCCGCCTCCACGGCCTCACTCACGCAACAGCTTCAGCCTGCCTACCAGGACAGCCAAGAGGACACAGATGCGTGGTTCCCAGTGCAGCAAGCTCGCAGACAGGGGAACACACGTAGCTCTGATAGCTGTAATAACTGTGGGGCTAGCTCACACAACGCACGGGCTCCTAACTGCCCAGCTCGAGGGCAGACATGCAGGAACTGTTTGAAGCCCAACCATTTTGCTAAAGTGTGCAGGTCTGCTCCTGCGGCTCATCCCCCACAGTCCAGACCCCGCTCAACTCGCAGCGACCATACTGAAATTAGAACGGTGTCTACAAACCATGTGAGCTTTAAAACATGCACAGTGCAGCTGGGTGAGGTCAGCCTTCCCTTGTTACTGGATACAGGCGCGGCTGCGTCTCTTCTCAATCTCAGCACCTACAACAAATTCTTTGCCCACCTGCCATTGCAGCAGCCCTCCACTCCTCTGTGCGGATATGATAGCTCTAAGATAGAGATTGTGGGCATCCTTCAGGTACCAGTGCACTATGGATCTAAGCACATGTCTGCATTCCCATTCCACATCGCTAAGCGTGGTGCTAATCTGCTGGGCCTCGACCTGTTCACGGGCCTGGGATTCACACTGCATGACGACAGTGGGTCAGCCATTCAACATGTCACCTCCACCTGGGAGCAGAAATGGCCAGCGCTGTTCGATGGACTGGGTTGCCTCACAGCCTTCACACACAGACCCCTGGTGAACACAGAGGTGTCACCAGTCATGCAGCCCCTGCGCCGGATCCCTCTCGCTCTGAGGGATGATGTCACAAAGGAACTCAACATGCTGCGGCAGGCAGGCATCATCGAGCCGGTCAACGCCGCCCCCTGGATTTCAAACCTGGTCATCGCTAAGAAAAAGTCAGGGGGGTTGAGAGTCTGTGTGGACCTGCGGTCTGTCAACAAGGCGGTGATTCCAGATAAATATCCCTTGCCTACCTCAGAGGAGCTGACCACCCACTTCTACAGCTCCACGGTTTTCACAAAGCTCGACCTGCGCCAGGGCTATCTCCAGGTTCCCCTCCACCCAGCCAGCAGAGACTTGACAACCTTTGTATCGCACGCTGGGGTCTTCCGGTACACCCGAATGCCTTTCGGGCTTAGCTCCGCCCCCAGCTGCTTCCAGAAGGTCATGACCACCATCCTTGCTGGTATCCCTGGGGTCGCGGTGTTCTTGGATGACATCGTGGTCCATGCCCCAGATGTGCCAACACACAACGAGCGGCTTCACAGGGTGTTTGCAGCCCTCCTGGACAATAATCTGACCCTGAACACAGAGAAATGCTCCTTCGCCGCTACCGCCATCGACTTTGTGGGGTTTCGCCTCACAGCAAAGGGCATCACACCTCTCTTGTCCAATGTCGACGCCATACACCGGATTCCGGAGCCCACCTCTGCTTCCCAAGTAGCCTCATTCCTGGGCATGACAGCTTATTACCTACGGTTCCTGCCCCACTACTCTCAGACCACAGCTCCCCTTCGCCAACTGCTCAAGAAAGAGGAGCCATGGAAGTGGACTGCAGCATGCTCAAGGGCGTTCCACTCGCTGAAGATCCAGCTCACCACAACCCCCATCCTGGCCCACTTTGACCCGTCCAGCCCTACCCTCGTCACCTGTGACGCCTCAGCCGGGGCGGTGGGTGCCGTGCTCTCACAGGTTCAGGACGGCGTCGAGCGGCCAGTTGCCTTTGCCTCCAGGGCTCTTAGCCCCACCGAACAGAGGTATTCAGTCGGCGAACGCGAAGCTCTAGCCTGTGTCTGGGCATGTGAGAGGTGGCACCTCTATCTATACGGCCGGCGGTTCACCCTCCGTACAGACCACCAGGCCCTGACCACACTGCTGTCAGCCTCAGGCAGTGGGCACAGGCCTCTCCGTTTGCACAGGTGGGGGGAGCGGCTCAGGCAGTATGACTACCAGCTCAGGTTCACCCCGGGGAGGGACAACGTAGTGGCCGACCTCCTCTCTCGGTCTATCGAGGCCCCCACCCCAACTGTCTCTCCGGATGACGACACAGAGCCAGAGCTCATCCAGATGTTGCATGGGCCCCTGCAGACAGCAGTGTCACTAGAGGAGCTGCAGCGGGAATCGGAACAGGACCCTTTGCTATCCACCCTGCGCACCTACATACGCACCGGATGGCCATCACGGGTGCCGGAGGATCTGGCCCCGTTCGCTAGAGTACGGCACGAACTCTCATGCTGGGGGGACGTCTGTGTCTCCAGGGGCCTCTGCACTGTGATCCCAAGTGGCCTGCGTGCGTGTGTCATGTCCATGGCGCACGAAGGTCATTTGGGCATGGTGAGGGTCAAGCAACGATGCCGCGACCTGGTGTGGTGGCCAGGCATCGACCGTGACATCGAAACAATGGTCAAGGACTGTGCACCATGTCTGCTCAGCGGGAAAAGTGGGTTGCCAGCCTCAAACCCCTGCAGCCTACCCCGTGGCCGCCCCGCCCATGGGAGCATCTCCAGCTTGATATCTGTGGAGAGATCCATGGCCGAGGGGTCCCGCACCACCAACGCTTTCTGGTGGTGGCATACGACCTCCACTCCAAATGGCCTGAAGTGGTCCCAGCAGGAACGGTCACAACACGGACCATTATTGACATCCTGGATGGCCTGTTTGCTAGATGGGGTCTGCCACTCACCATCACCACAGATAATGGGCCCCAGTTCATCTCAGCAGAGTTCTCGGACTTCCTCCGCACCAAGGGGATCAAGCACATCCGCACGGCATACTTCCACCCTCAGGCCAACGGGGGGGTGGAACGTTTCAACCAAAGCCTTAAAAATGGGATCCGAGCACATCTGTTCCAGGGGTGCACATTCCAGGCCGCACTCAACCAAACACTGTTGCACTACAGAGCTAGTCAGCATGCAACAACGCAGACCTCTCCAGCATCCCTCATGCTTGGCCGTGAGATGGACTTGCCACTGAACAGACTCAGGTCCCGGGATGCAGTGACACCTGCAGCAGGCAGCACCCGAGATGCTGCTCAAGCAGCAGTGGCCACACATCAGGGGGAGATGAAGCGACGCTTCGACAAGAAACGTGGAGTAAAGACCACCACCATCAAGGTGTCCGACTGGGTTCGGGCCCGTAGGCCCCAGCGACATAACAAGATGGCATCTTTCTGGTCTCAGCCCCTTCAGGTGACACGTCAGCTGGGGCCAGCCACGTTCCTGCTGAGCGACGGATCCCGCTGGCACGTCAGCCGACTGCGGAGGGTGCCTGGTCCTCCTGGGCCTGCCATGGCCACACTGCTGCCAGCAGCCGGTGCAGCAGAGACAGATAGAACTGTCTCAAAGGCCTCGAGTCCTGTACTGCTAAGGGCAGCTAGGCCGCCCCAGGCTCCGCCGCAGCCACTGCCTATGTGGCCTCCACCCGCTCAGCCTCTACCTGCTGTTCCTCTTCCTCACCCTCCTCCACCTAACCCTGGCTTCCTCGCAGGGTCACAGCCCAGGGGGGAGGTCGATAGGCCACAGCGGGAACGGGCTCGCCCTGCACACCTCCAGGACTATGTCACTAAATTTCACATATAGGCCTTCAGGCCCTACTCCTGTTTGACTGTTACTTTAGTTGTTTGAGTTTTGGAAAGGGGGGGGAAATCTTATGTACGACAGTGTCATTGTCTTTGCAGAACTTTGTTGCCCTTTACGACGTCACGTTACGTACGTCTGTTAGAGCTTTACGACGGTGTGTGTGTGTTGTCAGAATGAATGGCACATGGCAAGTAAATGGAGCTCAGTTTGTATACCTGTGTGGATCTACATTTATTAGCACAACACAAACATAATAGTGTGTGCAAGCATGTTTTTGATATTGTCAATCGTCTCACTTGTAATAGGTGAGCTGTAACACAAATATGCCAGTGAGAAAAAGGAAAATGGACATAGACCTCTTTTGGTCAAAGGGCAGCAGAGACAAGTACAGGACACAGGTGAGGTCTTACAATACTAGTGTTTTAACAGTGCAGTTGATTTAGAGTTGAGATTAGCTACATCTGTAATGTTTTGTTTCTAAGGAGATTGAACCAGGTCCACCTGCTAGGAAAGATGTAGATTACCACCTACATAGTGTAACTGTCTCCTTTATTCATTATGTTAGATCTTATGGGGTTTTCTAGAAAAATATATATGCTTATGTCACTCAGACATACACATAACACATACACACGAGAGAGTATTTAAGCCTGTCTGTATGTCATAATGATGTCGTTGAATGTCGTGGAATGTCGTGGAATGGTCGTTGAATGCCGAATGCTGAGATACTGTGCTGATGGACCATTCGCTGACTGTCTTAATAAATCAAGTACAGAGATTCCGACCCGTGTTGAACGTTCTATTTTCTTGTCAAATCGTGTATGCTGCGCACCTAATCTATCCTGAGATGACACAACGCATTTAAGATCACAATCCTCAATAGATTGATCCATTCCATCGTTTTACCGACAAGCTGATTCTACAATTGGTGCCGTGACCCGGATTTAGCGACTGAACTTTCGAACTGGTACATCGTGGTAACAGTGAGCCGGCGGACAGCAAAAACAAAGACGTGCACCCCTCCACTCCCTTCCTGACACAGGAGAGGAACTCCGTGGTGACAGGTGGCTCCAGTCCGGGTTTACAGCAAAGATCAACTAAAAAGTGAGTTCTAAAAAGTCGCTCAGATCAGATAAAGAACCTCTGATATAGAATATTCAACACGTAAATTGAGAACAGTAAAAACAGACTTTATGTTTCTTTGGTTCATGGCTAATCCTATATGTATTGTCAAGAATTGAGATTTGAGATACAACAGGATAGCTTGTGGGTAGTGTGTGGGTTAACTGTAATTCGCTGTGTGGGTTAACTGTAATACGCTGTGGGTCTCGAGAGTAGTCTATTGATAAAGTCTATAGCAGTCTATTGATAAAGTCTATAGTTGTCTCAATAAAGTCTATAGTAGTCTATTGATAAAGTCTATAGTTGTCTCAATAAAGTCTATAGTAGTCTATCAATAAAGTCTATAGTTGTGACGGTCAGATAGGAACCCAAGCGCAGACACAGACACAGACAGGTTAAGGTAAAATAGATCTCCAGGGACCCGACCCACCCTGGGCACGTACACTTTATCAGGCTGCCCTCGAATAGGAGGTACAGGACCCCGGCCGCTAAGACAAACAGACTGAAGAACTGCTTCTACCACTGGGCCGTCAAGTCCCTGAACACAGCAAAGGCCTAAGTTCTGGGCCCAGGACAGTCCGGACGGAGTGTATGGCAGCTAGTGCTGAGGCACAAACATGTACATTTCAAGCCTGCAAACTGTGACACTTTAAAATAACGTGAAAATATACTTTTGTGCAATATGACAACCCTAGTTGACTATCTGTGCAGTATAGTACAGTGGATTGTGTACATAGCCTTTATTTATGTAAACCAGCTCCTTACCTTACCTTGTGATTTTGTGCTTTAAAAAAAAAAAAAAAAAAAAAAAATCCCCTTTCCTAACACCAGGGGAGCCACCCCTCCTAAATTTCGTTGTTTGGTACCTGTACTGTAGCAATGACAAATAAAGTCCATTCCATTCCAAATAAAGTATGATTTATTTAAGGGGGTTGGCAGAGAATGGTCGTAGGGCAAGCGGGGGGTCAGGCCGGGAGGTCAGGCAGGCAAGAGGGCAGGTAGGACAGGCAGGCAGGAGGGCAGGTAGGGCAGGCAGGCAGGTAGGAGGGGGGCAGGTAGGGCAGGCAGGCAAGAGGGCAGGTAGGGCAGGCGGGCAGGCAGGAGGGCAGGCAGGCAGGTAGGAGTGGGGCAGGTAGGGCAGGCAGGCAGGCAGGAGGGCAGGTAGGGCAGGCAGGCAGGAGGGCAGGTAGCAGGAGTCCGGTAGGGGTACTGGGGGGTAAAGGCAAAACAGGGGTAAGTAGGAGGCAGGTACAGGCAGGGTAGTAAATTAATTAGGTAGGGGAGCTGGAAGCGTATCATACGGTAAACTGAAGCTACGATCTGGCAGAGTAGTGAAGGCTGGACCGGGTCTTTATACAGGGCTAACGATGAGACAATGAAGAACAGCCGGACAGCTGCACACCTGAAGCCACTCCTGCCAATTAGAGGGAGAGAGAGAGAGAGGGAGAGCGGGAAAGAGAGAGAGAGAGGCACTGCCCACTACCTAGAGGTAGAGGGCGTGACAGTACCCCCCCCTCTAAGAGCGCCACCTGGCGCAACTCTAGGGCGGTCTGGGTGCTCCTCGTGGAAGGAGGTGATGAGTGTAGGGTCCAGGATTTGGCCGCGAGGGATCCAGGTCCGCTCCTCCGGGCCGTAACCTTCCCAATCCACCAGGTACTGGCAGCCCCGACCCCGACGGCGTACGTCCAGGATACGCCGGACAGTGTAGGTCCTTAGAAAAAATTAAAATGTCATCCAGGTAGACAAAAAGAAATATTCCAATGTCTCGAAGAACGTCATTTATGAGGTTTTGGAAAACCGCGGGGGCGTTGGTAAGGCCAAAAGGCATGACAAGGTACTCGAAATGGCCTAGGGGGGTGTTGAAAGCCGTCTTCCATTCATCCCCTTCACGGATGCGGACCAGGTGGTAAGCGTTGCGTAGGTCCAGTTTGGTGAAGATGGTGGAGCCGTGGAGGGGGGCGAAGGCAGAGCTAATAAGAGGCAAAGGATACTTATTCTTGACCGTGATGTTATTAAGGCCTCGATAATCGATACAGGGCCTCAAAGTGCCGTCCTTCTTCCCCACAAAGAAAAACCCAGCACCCACAGGAGAGGAAGAAGGACGAATAGCACCGGAGGATAATGAGTCCTGGATGTAGGTCTCCATGGCCTCACGCTCCGGCCGGGACAGATTGAACAGCCGGCTACTAGGAAGGGGTGCGTCGGGAAGGAGGTTGATGGCGCAATCATAAGGGCGGTGGGGGGGTAGTGACTGGGCATGGTGTTTGCTGAACACCGGAGCGAGGTTGTGGTACTGCACAGGCACAGAGGTTAGGTCAGGAGGCTCATGAAGCGGAAGTGTCTTGGTGGGGTCTGAGCTCCGAGCAGCACGAAGGCAATGGGTGAGACAGTGAGGGCTCCAAGAACTAACCTGGCCCGTGGGCCAGTCAATCTGCGGATTGTGGGTCTTGAGCCAAGGATAGCCGAGTACCAAGGGTGTGAGGGGACAGTCAATAATGTGGAAACTCAACTCCTCCCGATGGTTGCCTGACAGGAAGAGGGTAACAAGGGGGGTTTTAAACTCAATTTGGGCTAAGGAGGTGCCATTGAGTCCCTTAGCTTTGAGAGGTGTCTCTAAATGGACCAGTTCAATCCCCAGCTGCCGTGCCACATCAATGTCCATAAAACTCTCATCTGCCCCGGAGTCAATAAGGACAGAAAAGGGCTGGGATTGGCCCTGCCACAGAAGATGGGCCTGAAGTTGGGGACGAGAGAGAGGGGAAGATATATAGGTCTGGCTCGAACGTACCTCGTCTAATACGGTCGAGCCTGCTCGTTTAACGGGCGGAGAGGACAAGACGACAGAAAATGCCCCATAAGCCCACAGTATAGGCAAGCCTTGGAAGTCACTCGGCGAGTACGTTCTTCTGCTGTTAAGCGAGCCCTACCGAGTTGCAAGGGCTCAGGCTCGGCCATCTCCGTTCGTACTCGGGAGGATCCGGCATCGGACAGGAGAGAGGATCGGGGCGGGGCTGAGGAGGAGAAAGTGGGCACTACCTGATGTTCAGACCGTTCCCGACGGCGCTCCCGAAAACGGTTATCAAGGCGAATAGCCAAAGTGATGAGTTGTTCCAGACTCTCTGGTTCGTCCCGGGAAGTTCGTCCTTAAGTCTCTCACTAAGCGCTTGTGAAAAGGAACTCTGGAGAGCCTCGTCATTCCACCCGCTCTCCGCCGCGAGGGTACGGAATTCGATGGCTAGTTCAGCCACACTACGGGTCCCCTGACGGAGGGAGTGAAGGCGTCTGGCGGCGTCCCGACCAGAGACATGATGGTCAAAGACCCTGCGCATCTCCCCAACGAAGTCTTGGTAAGAATCGCAGGTGACTGTCTGTCTCTCCCAGACCGCCGCAGCCCAGTCAAGAGCGGGACCCTTCAGTAGTCCAATGAGGTACGCAATACGAGTGCGTTCCGAGCTAAAAGCCTGGGGTTGTAGCCCGAACAGTAAGGAGCACTGTAGTAAAAACGAACGACAAGAACCGAGGTCGCCACCATAGCGCTCGGGGAGTGGAGTCGTGGGTAGAGAGTGGGATGGTGCGTGAACGGGCATAGGAGGAACAGGGGAAGGAGCAGGGGGGCTGTGAGTGGTGTCGGATCCGATGACCGTGGAAGTGTGTCTCTTAAAGTTTTTGATCATCTCCACAACCGCCTCCTCTAGCCGTTCCAGGTGTTTAGTACGGGTAGAGAACTGCCCTTCCAGGGCCATAAGGGTATCAGAGTGGTGCCCCAGCAGTTTGCCCTGTTCTGTGAGGGCTTGTAGGACCGACGCTGTGTCTGCTGGGTTCAGTTCCATGGCCAGATCGTACTGTGACGGTCAGATAGGGAACCCAAGCGCAGACACAGACACAGACAGGTTAAGGTAAAATAAAGTATGATTTATTTAAGGGGGTTGGCAGAGAATGGTCGTAGGGCAAGCGGGGGGTCAGGCCGGGAGGTCAGGCAGGCAAGAGGGCAGGTAGGACAGGCAGGCAGGAGGGCAGGTAGGGCAGGCAGGCAGGTAGGAGGGGGGCAGGTAGGGCAGGCAGGCAAGAGGGCAGGTAGGGCAGGCGGGCAGGCAGGAGGGCAGGTAGGGCAGGCAGGCGTGGGGCAGGTAGGGCAGGCAGGCAGGAGGGCAGGTAGCAGGAGTCCGGTAGGGGTACTGGGGGGTAAAGGCAAAACAGGGGTAAGTAGGAGGCAGGTACAGGCAGGGTAGTAATTAGGTAGGGGAGCTGGAAGTGTATCATACGGTAAACTGAAGCTACAATCTGGCAGAGTAGTGAAGGCTGGACCGGGTCTTTATACAGGGCTAACGATGAGACAATGAAGAACAGCCGGACAGCTGCACACCTGAAGCCACTCCTGCCAATTAGAGGGAGAGAGAGAGAGAGGGAGAGAGGGAAAGAGAGAGAGAGAGGCACTGCCCACTACCTAGAGGTAGAGGGCGTGACAATAGTAGTCTATTGATAAAGTCTATAGTAGTCTATCAATAAAGTCTATAGTAGTCTATTGATAAAGTCTATAGTAGTCTATCAATAAAGTCTATAGTGGTCTAGAGCTGAAGTCTATAGTTGTCTATTGATAAAGTCTAGTTGTCTGCTGGTAAATCTATAGTTTGTCTATTGACAAGCCTATAGTAAGTCCAGTGGTCTATCGAAACAGGAGATATGATACAGTCTCCCTGACGACAAATGCATAATACAGGTGGTGGCTTTGTCTAGTATGGGCGAAATCTGAAAACTAATCATAACAAGCTTGTGGGGAGTTTTCTGTGTCCATACAATTGGGAATAAAGCGGACAGGATAGGCTACTGTCTTACTGTGATATTGGGATCTTGTAGAACAAACAGTCTACATAACAAGAAAAAAACAAGCTTGTGGGTAATTGGTGCTTCCTTTGTCAATACAATTGGTGATTAAGAATAATAAGGGAGATTTGGGGAAGTTGATATAGACGTTGTGTGTCATACATTGATTCAGTGACCCAACCAAGTTTAAGAGTTGAGTTATTCTCAGAGGAAAAAAGGACTCTGTGTCTGATAACCTTGGCCAGATTCAACACACAGACTCGACACACACACACACACACACACACAGTTCACTGTCCCTCTTCCTCGCTTGCCTCTCTACACGGGCTAGTCTAGTCTTAGAATGTCACTACAAGCTGTTTCAGAAATGAGTTTGACTAGCTGTGTCTATCATCATGAAGTGATTAAGGCAGAGGAGAAATTAGCACAAGCTAACATGCAGAATTCATCCTCGGTGGAGGGGGGAGCATGGGACCACGTGTGGTGTGTTTACAATGAGTCTGAAGAGGAGGGGGAGAGCGCCGTCTCCTCATCTGGCCCACAAGGCCGAGGAGGGAGTGTGGCGTACCGTTATGTCCCAGACTGGCTGGAAGTCTGTAGACGAAAGAACTATGACACAGGCCAACAATCTTTGTAGGAGACCCCTCTGTCGTGTGTCAGTAAGAGTATGATCTGTGTCACTTTAATAAGATATGTAATCTTAATGGATATGGGAGCCGAATTGACAAGTGGTCCCATTGGTTTTGAAAAACAAAAACAAACAGAAAACACAGACATCTGAGCACACAAGCTATAGATTGCGTCAGGGCAGAGGGGTGAGAGAGAATGACTGATGTGTGTCACTATTGTGGCAATGCAGGCCATTGGGCCAGGGAGATTGGGCTGTATCTTGCAAGGACACACACACAGGTCCTGCAGGAATAATCGAGTGTGACTAAAATGTGCATCTGGTGTAATTGAAGTTAAATGGAACTAAAAAGTTGAACTTTTGATGGCATTGTCTTACAAATTTGATCGTTGCATCTCAGTATCTCAATCTGACAATTGCTTCTGGGGAAATTGTAAAGTATTGGGTTTCAACACTCCAAAGGAGGGACAATAATGGCATGGGTCACTGGTGCAGAGCCTTCGAACTACAGATCTACACTGTTTAGAGTGTGGGGGCCTATTCGGGGTGAAGATGACATTTTGGGAAATCACAGCTGATGTCTCAATATGTCCCCCACTGTACCATACCCACAGGTGTGTCTGCAGGGAAAGATATGAGTGTTGAAACCAGGGGGGAGGTTATAAGAGTTTAGCCTGAAAGTTAGAAAAATAGCAGTATTGAACAAAAACATGTTTTGAGAAAGAATACAGTGGTGTTTGAATTTTCGAAGATACTGCTTGGTTGGTTTGTGTCCTGTGTTCCAGACAACAATCTGATTGGAGCTGGAAGAGTGCGGCCGATGAAACCAGGGGGGGGGGAGAACAACCAGGCCTCCTGTTCTCACACGGCCCAGCAGAGGACTTGATCGGGGAGAGCCGAGACGAGTCTACAGGTAGAGCCGAGACGAGTCTACAGGGAGAGCCGAGACAAGTCTACAGGGAGAGCCGAGACGAGGCTACAGGAGGAAGGGGGAGATCCACCTCTCTTCGAAAGATTAAAGATTGAATCTCGAACATTGGGAATATTGGACTGTGGAAAATAAAAATAAAATGCAAATTGATTAACCTTTCTTCCCTAGGTGACTCTGGTGAATGGGAATGTGGTGTAGGTTAATAGGATGTAAACAATATGGTTATGAGATTGCTAATCCCTTTTTTTTTTTTTACAGTAAAAGTGTATGCATTAAAGATTAGACAGGGTAGGCTGTGGCCTTTGACCAATGTCTACTAATCAGGCTGTTGAAAAATACTTTTCTAAAAACAAATTACTTGTTTTGGTAGTGTTATTGGAGTAACTATCATCTAGCAGGAGAGATCTATTCTACTCTCGAGGAGGGTCAATTAAGGGAACAGAACAGTAAGGTTTTGTTTAAATTAGTCGTAATGTAGGGGTCGAACTGATGGTCAAGGAGGTGAGAAACTAGCCGGTGCATTTCGCGATAACGAGACAGGGAGGTCTCTGTAGAGATTTGAACACCACCTGTGTTTCTATATCCTTGACCATGAATGACCGTTAGAGTTCCAGGGAGGGGGTCGGTACTCAATCAACCGGACCCTGACTAGCGGAGGAACCGAGGGGGGACTTTTCTCCCGCATGATTTATGGCTGATTTTCTTATAAGTGTAAGGATGGTTAAAATGTTAGGTGCATTTCTTCCTAATATACTCTGTGTGTCAGTACAGGATCAGAACTGGTGACTGTCATGTTTTGCTAAGCTTATCTGACTCCTAGGGGCACCGACCTTGGAGTGCCTTGCCGGAGCTGATATACTGGGCCTGGCTGGAAAAACATCTCTCACTGTTAGTTTTCAGCCAGGACAGTATGAGATGTATGTTCTTCATATATGTTTTATTATTCTCTATAACATTGATCTTTAAAATTCTGTAACTTGTTTCCGACCCGTGTTGAACGTTGTCAAATCGTGTATGCTGCGCACCTAATCTATCCTGAGATGACACAACGTATTTAAGATCACAATCCTCAATAGATTGATCCATTCCATCGTTTTACTGACAAGCTGATTCTACAATTACCTTAATGTAATATAAGTCAATTGTATAGAAACAACTCACCAAAATAGACTATTGCACAACTGATTTGAAACCCCCCCTATTCTGTACCTTGCCATACCTTGGCTTTTGCTGAAATGACACCACTGGTCTCATAGCCTATTGGAAATGTATTGCGTGTGTGTGAGTGAGAGCTTTTGTGGGCCTGCATGTATGATGTGGCTCTTTCTGGTACCCCAACAATTCTTTGGGGCTCTTAGTCTCCAACTGGTTGGCCACCCCTGGGGCCTCATTTATAAAAAGGTACTTGAACGTCATCTTTGACTTTCACGTGAGCACATTTTTCTAAACGGACGTAAGCATTATTTATAAAACGAGCTGTGCTTGTTTAACATTGCGTAGTACGTGCTTCCTTCTATAAATACCAAATATACTTTAAATTGAACTCAGGTGAATAGCGGCTCAAAGAAAAGTGGCTGAATTAAGCCAAGTGCTAAAATATAGGGAAGGCGTTCGTCTGGAAGCGGGAGAGGGCAGAGAAGGGTGATTTAACGTTTGATTACTAACCAGGCAAATGCTTATACTCAAGTTGTAAAAGAAAATCATTTCTTAACTCATTTTCTCGGCTGATAACAACATCGTTAATTTTATTACGAGCCACATTCACTTCGCATGAATTACAGTATAGGCAGTGCGGCTCACATGCCTCTAATAACTTTGCATAACCAGTAGGTAATACCCGACGTAGAGCTACGATCGTTTACAGAGCAGTGGTATGGTTACTCTCCTGTGTGTATTCTCTGATGCATATTCAGGCTTCCTCCTTCACTAAAACTCTTCCCACACTGGGAGCAGTGGTATGGTTACTCTCCGGTGTGTGTTCTCTGATGAATCGTTAGTTGTCCTGCTCGACTGAAACTCTTCCCACACTGGGAGCAGTGGTATGGTTTCTCTCCGGTGTGTGTTCTCTGATGAATCTTCAGGCTTCCTCCTTCACTAAAACTCTTATCACATTGGGAGCAGTGGTATGGTTTCTCTCCGGTGTGTATTCTCTGATGCTTCTTCAGGTCTCCTGATTGATTGAAACTCTTCCCACATTGGGAGCAGTGGTATGGTTTCTCTCCTGTGTGTGTTCTCTGATGAATCTTCAGGCTTCCTCCTGTACTAAAACTCTTATCACATTGGGAGCAGTGGTATGGTTTCTCTCCGGTGTGTATTCTCTGATGCTTCTTCAGGTCTCCTGCTGTACTGAAACTCTTATCACATTGGGAGCAGTGGTAAGGTTTCTCTCCAGTGTGTGTTCTCTGATGCGTCTCCAGGTGTCCTCCTGTACTGAAACTCTTATCACATTGGGAGCAGTGGTATGGTTTCTCTCCTGTGTGTATTCTCTGATGAATCGTTAGTTGTCCTGCTTGATTGAAACTCTTCCCACACTGGGAGCAGTGGTATGGTTTCTCTCCGGTGTGTGTTCTCTGATGAATCTTCAGGCTTCCTCCTGTACTAAAACTCTTATCACATTGGGAGCAGTGGTATGGTTTCTCTCCGGTGTGTATTCTCTGATGCTTCTTCAGGTCTCCTGCTGTACTGAAACTCTTATCACATTGGGAGCAGTGGTAAGGTTTCTCTCCAGTGTGTGTTCTCTGATGCGTCTCCAGGCTTCCTCCTGTACTGAAACTCTTATCACATTGGGAGCAGTGGTATGGTTTCTCTCCTGTGTGTATTCTCTGATGAATCGTTAGTTGTCCTGCTTGATTGAAACTCTTGCCACACTGTGTGCACTGGTATGGTTTCTCTCCTGTGTGTATTCTCTGGTGTGTTTTTAGGTCTCCTGCACGACTAAAACTCTTCCCACACTGGGAGCACTGGTAAGGTTTCTCTCCAGTGTGTATTCTCTGATGTGTCTTCAGGTGTCCTGCCTGCTTGAAACTCTTGCCACACTGGGAGCAGTGGTGTGTTTTCTCTCCTGAGTGTCTGTGTTGTTTATGGTTTCCTGATGTGGTGGAGCTGGGCTCGCTGTCTGAACCTGGGTTGGAGCTCTGCTCATCTGTAAGAATATGAACATATACAGGGTTACAAACACATTTTGTGCAAAACATTGAGCAAAGTTGTCAAAAAGAAGAATATTATTTTAAATAGATATATAACTATAGTTTATACTGCAAAACATGATGGTGTCTCTCTGGTTTCTCAAATATATTGTTAAAGAAAAAGTGTAACAAAATAAAATAATATAAACATGCCTGTACGTCATATACGTGTGAGTTTGTCCCAACATAATACAAGGGTCAAAAGGTCAAATTGTATGACCAAGTGGATTGGGGGAGTAACACAATGGTTAACTCATTTAAACCGGGGGCGCTGTTGCGTTGTTCTACCTTTCAAGCCGGGAAAGCGGATACGACATTTTGTAGTATGTGTATTTTTTCCACATTCTTCTGGTCTCTTGGCCAATGGAATGCATCAACATATACACGTGGGAGTATCTACGCACGTGCAGATTATATATTTTTTCACGATATCTTGGCAACAGCGGAGAAGTTTCTGAAGTTAGTTTTGAAGGGAGTGATATTGATGATGCAATGTTTGCAGGAAAAGCGCTATACAAATAAAAGTTATTACTATTATTATTATGACAATGTTATAACTGATTCGGATGATTTAGAAGGCTTTGAAACGGAATGGAAGACGGACAACTAGCACCGTAATCCTAGGAGGCGTTTCATCAAAGCTGGCTGAACTGCGCCCTTCAGTTGCCAGGGCAAGTGCTACTAGACTGGTTTAGATCCTACCTACAGGACAGAAGCTATTATGTCTCCATTGGCAACTTTGTGTGCGACCAAATAAAAATGACATGTGGGGTTCCCCAAGGGTCAGCCCCCCTCCTATTCAATCTCTAGATGCTTCCATTGGGACACATCATAAAAAAGAACAAAATTGCCTACCACAAATATGCAGATGACATACATAGCCCTCTCACCGGACGACTATATCAGGGGTATTCAGCTAAAATTCAACAAGGTCCAATTAGAGAAAATATCCTCAAGCAAAGGTCTGGAACATTATAATGTCTAGATTACGTTATGATTCAGTGCCTATATATAAACTCCTCAAAAAAAGTTTGGAAACGTTATTTCAGTCGATTCTTATTCTATATCGTTGGAAAGCCTTATTAGTCACCTTTACAACGAGCTACAACTTGTAAGGATCATGCATTCGTGGAATGAGTAACACAGCTAAACGTGTGGGTAGCGGGCCAATTTTTTTTGACAAAATCCCCTGCAATATTCTTCTGTTGGTATTCACTCTCGTTTTGAGCTTCAAGTGCTGGCAGGTGTATGTCAGTCACAGGTGTGTGACTGGCACCTGAATGGTACCTAATTGACAGGAATGATATTCTGGGGCCAGTGGCGATCCCATATCTCCAGATTCTGGGACCTAACTCCATCCTCCAGGAGGACAACGCTCGCCCCCACA
The DNA here is from genome assembly GCF_963989245.1 of Nansenia antarctica. Lineage (NCBI taxonomy): Eukaryota > Metazoa > Chordata > Actinopteri > Argentiniformes > Microstomatidae > Nansenia > Nansenia antarctica. The sequence continues at coordinate 59,236,857 of NC_137678.1, read as the reverse complement.
GAGCCAGGATAATCACAGAGCAGTGGAGAGGGCGGAATGGCCTGCCGTGAGTCCAGACCTCAACCCAATTGAACACTTGTGGGATCAGCTTGGGCGTGCTGTATGTGCCAGAGTGACCAACGCAACCATGTTGGCTGACTTGCGGCAAATCCTGGTTGAGGAATGGGATGCCGTCCCACAGCAGTGTGTGACCAGCATGAGGAGGAGGTGCCAAGCTGTTGTGACTGCGTATGGATCTTCCACACGCTACTGAGGTCCCTGACAGTGTAAAATGAATAAAGTGTAAAAATGGCCAATATGTGTTGTTTTTTCCTTATTACTGTGGGAGAGTGCAATCATCCAATCCACCAAGCAACTCAAAACGAGAGTGAATACCAACAGAAGAATATAGGGGATTTTGGCAAATATTTTTGGGCCGCTACCCACATGTTTAGCTGTGTTGTTCATTCCATGAATGCATGATCCCTACAGTCGTTTGTCCAGTTGCGTTTGCCGTAGCTGCGTTTCTGGGTTCAGAGTAGGGCTGCAACTAACAATTATTTTGGTAGTCGACTAATCTGTCGATTATTTTTTCGATTAGTCGTGTGCCCGCGGCAGTGGCCGCGGGCTCCAGTGCATGTTGTACCTCACCTTCTCAAGTCTGCACACCTGTGAATGTCACCCGGACTCAACATAATTGAAATAGCATTCACTTATCAAGCATCATTCATGATCATCCACCATGACTACCTGGTATTTTAATAGCGACCACCCCTCACTTCATTTCATCTCGCGTTCTCCTGGCTTCAACATGGAAAACCCCTGCTACGTAACGTTACATACAAGCGCCTCTGTCTGTCACACGCGTGCCACAGGGCAAATAAATGAATAGCACAAACGCTCATAGCATGTACAGCCCTGTCCATGAGACGTTGTTTTCCAACATGTAACAGTAAAGCTAACATAAACATTACGACCCTAACAATATAACGTTAGCCAGTTGGCTAACAACGTTAGCTTAAACTTACCCAGCTGATTCTTGCATGGCTCCCGGGTGCTTTTAAAAAAAAAAATATATACGATGCGTCGACACTAAAATTCCACTTCGACGAGATTTTATGATCGACGTCGTCGATTATGTCGACTAAACGTTGCAGCCCTAGTTCAGAGCATCGCTGGCGTCCGCGTTGTGACTGCCGCTTCTGTTTCCCTGTCCTGTCTTTTTGTGTCCTGTCCTAAAGTGTCTATAGTTTCTTGTTTTCGGCGTCTACCTTGTTTTGTGTGCCCGTCTTCCCCCGGAGGTCTCCGCTTTTTATTTTTCTTGTTTTCTTTTCCAAGTATTTTTTCACTTTGTTTTGTTTGATTTTTTTCGCCGACCTCCGCTGCTTTCCCCCCCCGCCATCTCCCGCCTCTCACCGCCTCCACTGCCGGACTACAGTACTCCCCGCCTCCACTGCCGGACTACAGTACTCACCGCCTCCACTGCCGGACTACAGTACTCACCGCCTCCACTACCGGACTACAGTATTCACCGCCTCCACTACCGGACTACAGTATTCACCGCCACCACTAACCCCATCACTGGACCCCTAACTCCCACTGGATTCACACTTCTTGACACCATCGTTCCTGTCCCCCGGCTCTGTGTTGCTGACCGACCCGCTGCATTTCAGCGCCGCTCTCAGACATCGCTAGCCTGGCCGTGCTGTGCTACTACCCTCGTCCCGGGAGGTAGCCACCACTCCCTCCCCGGTTTGGGGGTTGCCATCTCCGCAGGTGAGGGTCAGTCCTTCCCAACCCTCACTCACTACTGCGGGATTTGGTCGCTGGCATGGCACGGCTAGGCTGGCCGGCCGCGCGGGTTCGGTCCCAGGCTGGCAATACAGATGACAACGGCAACGGCGGCACCGCGCTGTCGCTCTGGTTCACGCTTACACGGCTCGCTGCCCACCAACTGCTGGTCGCTCCCAGCCTATCCACTGACCTGCTCCCACCTGTACTCTGGTTTCATCTTCAGCTTGGTTTCGCCCTCCTGCTGCTCCTGTCGTTTTGCCCTGGACTCCCGGCCATCTCACCTGCCCCCCACCTCCCCCTGCCCTTCTCTCGTCTCACCTATACTGCCACTCTGACTCTGTGTTCCATGTTACTTGTTGTTTTTGTGTTTCCCATATCCCCTATATTGTCAGCGTCTTTGAGCCTCGGAAAAGCGCTATATACATTTAATGAATTATTAATTATTATTATTATTATAAGTTGTACCTCGTTGTACAGGTGACTAATCAGGCTTTCCAACGATATAAAATACAATACCAATTGGTATTATTAAAGGGGAGGATTAATCAACCAAAATAACGTTTCGGAACTTTTTTTGAGGGGTTTATATATGTTACGGTACATGTGGGAAAACTAGGGTTAGGTGCTAGGGTGCTACGGTTAGGATTAGGGGTAGGGTTAGGATTAGGGGTAGGGTTAGACATGCTAGCATGTACCAAGTCTAACCCTAACCCTAGTTTTCCCACATGTACCGTATTCCCACATGTACCGTAACATATATACATATAGTAAATATACATATTAAAGTACAATTCAATAATATTTCAACAATATTGTAGATTTTCACTTTGAAGTGGAGAGATTAATAAGTACTAATAAATGTTATTTTCTCATGTAAAATAAGGGCTGCATTTAAATGTAAAGATACATAACAGAGCTTTTGAAAAATGTTCATCTTAAAATAAAGTGCACATTTTTGAAAAATAAATTAAAAAACGAAATATAAAGTGTAGCTTGAGTGTCCCTCTCTCTTCTGTTTTGCTAGCATGTCCTGGGTTAATATTTCGGTTTCCCTTGTGGCTGATGATGCTGACGTAGGTATCTGTACACCTACATAGGTACATCGCTATCTGCTTGATCTTTTCACAAAACTCTTATTTTTGTTTCCCCACAAGGAAGGTTTCAGCTACCACTCATGACCGTCAGTAAATGTGTTTTATGTTGACGCAAAATGCAAGCAACTTGAAGGGACCATTCATTAGCACGTTGTTGGGCAGTGAATGAATGTGTTTGAATTCTGGTGGATGGATCATATTGGGCTCTGCATCGTGCAGGGCGTGACGCTTCCCTTTTCCCCAGGTAGCAGCACTGTGCTGCCATGTTGACACATATAGTAGCACACCAAGAATTTCAGTAGCACAATGAAAATTGTGCAGTTTTCGTATGACGACAACAAATTATCATAATCATAACATATCAACATTACCATAACCGGCTCTTGGCTGTAATAAAAATGGACTCACACAATGTAAAGGGGAAGTAAGAATATTAATTTCAGTTGGCCCACGGTTCGGTATGAACCTCGGTTTTTGGGTCACGGTTCACCGTTCGTTTTTTTTTTTAATGCTACTATTTATTTACAAACTGTTTTTTTTACTTTATTTTGCTTATACTTATGGAACTTTAACATTTAGACACATTCCAGAATATGACTGGTATATTGTATAATATAAAATATACACTTTCAAATGTAAAAAAATTACATAAACACTTTCAAATGTGACGTGTTGTGGATTGGAACTACAGATCATAAGCTTTCAAATGACGTGTCATATATTGAAATCCGAAAAAAGATGACGAAGTTAGTCATTTGAATGTTGTTAGACCTCAGGCACATATAGGGTTAAACTTTGTCATGAAACCGGAAGCAAACGCTGCTAACAGCTAGCGGCTAACAAAACACAGCGCTACGAACGTCTAAATTGTATTTTAATAACATAACAACATGCTGATAGAACATCAACATGGTAAAAACACATAACTACACATAATTAGATGATCACACAGTCCTTGCTTTTGAGCACGTCCTAAAATTAAAGTATATTTACAAGCCATGTATCACTTACCGTTAGCCTCAAACAATAACAATGAACCTATTCCACAAAGTATACATATAGCCGTTTCACGCGAGTGGTTTACGGTTTCACCAGCTGGCGTCAAGCCATTATGCGCATTTTAAGCGCATATAGGACAGGCGTGAAGCATTTCTGCGACACTGTTTTCATTCCCTCATCGCTTATACACATAAGATTGACTGCGCATGACAGTACTTCAGCAGTCTTTTAGTCGCACTGGTGCTATTGAATGTATTTCAATAGTGGCACAGAAATATATTCACTCGCAAATGCGACCAAAACAGTCGCACTGTCGAGCCCTGTCGTGTATTTTCTATGTCCTCGGTTCAGATTTGAGTGTGTATGTTTCTGCTCAAAAGATGGGTTTAGTCTTGTAACGCTTTACATTGCCGCTTTTAATAATCGCCATGGTCTCCAAACATATCAGACATACAGGGTTTGAACTGAACTGCCCGTGGGAAGAATGAACATGTGAGAGTCTGTCCATTCTTCATTAAACAAGGACAAAACAGAGATAATTTTATTCGGTAAACCTGACAAAAGATCGAAAGTCAGTGCAAAACTTGATTCTCTCTCTAAACTAAAAAACAGGTCAGAAATCTTATTGTAATTCTAGACTCTAAACTTCAACATAAACTCGATAACTAAATCAGCCTACTATCACCTGAAAAACATAACAAGAATGAGAGGTTTCAAATGAGGGCAACCTCAGTAACTTACGAGTTTAAATAAAGGTTTGAATGAATGTCCAAATAAGACCTTGAAAAAAAACTCATCCATGCATTTGTTTCGAGTAGACTTGATTATTGTAATGGTCTACTAACAGGCCTATGTAAAGGGTCTGTTCGTAAGCTGCAGCTCATCCAAAACGCAACTGCTAGGGTCCTAACAAAAATGAATACATTTGAACACATCCTTGAACAAATCCTGAGATCCCTACACTGGCTACCAGTCTCTCACAGAAAATGGTCTTGGACCAAAATACATATCAGATCTCCTCCCACCCTATATTCCCGCAAGGCCCCTAAGGTCAGCTGAGACTAATCAGCTAATAATTCCAAGAGTAAAAACAAAACACGGTGCAGCAGCTTTCAGTCACGCTGCTGCATGCTCCTGGAACAAACTCCCTGAAGAAATCAACAGGCGCAAACCCTAAACCTATTTAAATCTAAGCTGAAAACCTTCATGTTTTGCAGCAGTTATGATTAAACACTTCTATCAATGTCTTTTATCCATGAACTATTGTCTTGTTAAATGTTTTATCTATTTACCTCTTATATTTGCTTTTATTCAGTCGTTTTTATTTTCTTGCTATGCTCCTCTTGCTGTATTTTTAAATAATGGATGTAAAGCACTTTGAATTGCCCCTGTTGTATGAAATGTGCCATACAAATAAACTTGCCTTGCCACTGGCAGCATTGATTTTACAGCAGTGCAATGAACCTCACCACTATACAACAAAGACTTACCATCCGTGTCTTCAATCTCCACTTCTACTTCGACCTCTTCTTTCACCATCACTCCCTCCTCCCTCATTTCTTCTCCTCCATCTTCTTCTTTCACCATCACACCCTTCTGCATTACAGCTGCACCTCCATCTTCTTCTTTCACCATCACTCTCTTCTCCTCCACTTCTTCTTTCACCATCACACCATTCTCCTCTACATCTTCTTCCTCCAGCTTCACTGCCACATTCTCTGGACCCCACTGTGTGATTTTCAGGGCTGGAGAACCACTGCCAGATCCGGGGGACTCTGTGGACTCTGGTTCATACATGGTTACATGAGCTGAAGAGGACCTGCAGCTAGAAACAATGGAGGCACAAACAGTGCAGAGTCAATTATAAATGACAGCCAACCAGTTCACTGAAAGCCCATCTAGACTGACAGGACATGTCCTGCAAATGCAATAATCTATGGATTACTGATTGCATTTCTTTGTAATTAAAGGGTCTGGAAAGTAGACATTAAACGGTTCCAATTGTATTTTGTGTCCAATACTTTACACAAGAAAAAATTACAATAATCTTCTATTAGAGGGCTGTATGGGCGTGGACTTTGCACGCTTGACTGGCAGCTCCCTTTCAAGCAAGCTTGCTGCGTTATCATTAGTGTTGTTCCGATACCGATACTAGTATCGGCATGGCCACCGATACTTACAAAAATGCTGGTATCGGTATCGGCGAGTAGGGCTGCAACTAACGATTATTTCAATTATCGATTAATCTACCGATTATTTTTTTGACTAATCGATTAATCGGACAAATGAAAAGAACAGATTTCTTTTGATAAATTTTTTTTTATTTAAACTTTTTTTTTTATTTTTATTTTTTACATTTGTTTTATACATATACATGTGCAAAATAAATAAAAAATAAAAAATATAAATAAAAAAGGCTTTGCTACATCAAATAGGTTTAACAACCTAGATTGTTTCAATAGAAGTAGTTGAACGTAGTTGAACTCTAGCTAGAACAAGAAAATGCTAGTTTAAAAATAAAAATAAAGTGTTCTTGTGTCTCAGTGGTTTTCAAAGTGCTTTCAACCAACAATTTCAACAGTCTCAACTGCACAACTTGAACCTCAAGTCTGTCTAATCCACTCTCCTCTTTCTACAGGAACTTTGCATTGCAATGCAGAAAGGTTAGCATGTCCACATGCTCCTGGCTAAGACTAGCTCTCTTCTTGGAAGCTATGTTGCCTGCTGCGGAGAAAAGCCGCTCAGATGGTGTTGAGGTGCCAGGGATGCATAAGTAGGACTTTGCTAGCATAGCCAAGGTGGGATATCTATCCTGGTTAGCCTTCCACCAATGTAATGGACTTTGTTCCTTGGCAAGGGATTTCTCTCCAAAGTATGCGAGGACTTCATTCTTCACTTGGCTGGTGAGATCTTCATTTTCCCGCTCTCTACTCTCTTCTTCACTGCTGTTTTCAGAATCGAGGAGTGAGTCAAGTAAAGAGACATTTTTAGGTTCAGCAGCTGTAGTAGAACTGGTGGTGGAGGAGGCAAGGGTTTGGTCGCTGAGACTGTCATGCTGCTCCTGCTGCTGCTGCTTCTCATCCATCATCTCCCTTCTCACTAAGAGTGCCAGTGTTTGGACTTTGCTTTGCACATTCAGGACTTCTTCAGGTGTTAAAAACTTAAGTCTCTTGAACCTCGGGTCCAGGGCAGTGGAGAGGATCACTGTGTTTGGTGCCGTGCCTGAGAAAGAAGTCTCCCTCTGCCATCGCTGTTGGAGCTGCTCTGTAGCAGTGCGTTGGAAAGCCTGCACCGGAGCTGACTCGATGGTTGCACTCTGGGTGGACTTCAACAACCCCTTCACAAGTGGAGGTACTGCAGAGATGGTGATGTACTTCTCCCCACTCATGAAAACTGTGGCGCATTCAAAAGGCTCAAGGGCTGTGGAAAGCTCTCCCAGCAGGTTCCACTGTTCTGGTTTCAAATCCAGGTACCTTTTGCCCCTCTGAGTGACAGATGAGTCCGACAGCGTTGCTGTGACAGGCCACCTTTGCTCAAGCAGTCGGCTTATCATGTAGAACGTGCTGTTCCATCTTGTGCTTATGTCCTGGACAAGCCTGTGCTCAGGTGCGGCCATTTGTTGCTGTTTCTCTCTTAGCTTAGTGCAGGCTAGCTCGCTTCTTTTAAAATGCTCCACCAGACACCTTGCAGCCCCAATAGCTTTGTCAATGCTTGGGTGCTTCAATGCAGAATTGATCACGAGTTGCAAGGTATGGCCAGTGCACCGTACGGACATCCACCCATGCTTCTCCTCCAGTATGTTAGCTGCAGCCACAACATTGGCTCCATTGTCATGCACAATGGCGATGATTTTGCTAGGAGGAATTTCAAACCTGGTGGTTACTGCCTCCTCCAACCACTCTGCAATGTTGGATGCAGTGTGTCTGTCATGCAGTGGCATGGTGGTGAGGCAAATTGACTCCATCTTCCAATCATCTTTGATGTAATGACATGTGATGCCGAGGTATGCTTCAGTGGCTACACTTGTCCACACATCAGTGGTGAGAGCAATTTTGCTTTTGTTGGCCTTTATTGCAATCTTCACTTCCTGGGATGTCTCTTCATATTTCTTCTCCATCAGCTTGGTAAAATGGGTCCTAAATAATAATAATAATAATAAATGTATTTGTAATGCACTTTACATTCTAAACAAATCTCAAAGTGCTACAGAGAAAAAATGTGAAAATGTAAAAGTTAAAAGTTAGAAACCCTACCTTGAGGGTAGAGTGTAACCAGGGTGGAGGGTCTTGACCATTTCTCTGAAGCCGTTATCTTCCACCATTGATAGTGGCCTCATGTCAGTCACTATCATCTTGAGGACAGATAGTGTCAAATAAGCTGCTTGCTGTGGTGTGCATGGAGCTTTATTCCCAGTCAAGTAGCCAGTCATAGTGAGTTGTTTTTTTCTGAAATGAGACAGTATGCGTATGCATAATATAGCATATTTTAAAACTCAATGCATGCATTGTTTTAGTTTGTTGTATAGCATGCAATGTTGAATTCATGAATGCGAGCAAACACTCACTGGCTATCGCATTACATTAGTCATTTAGCTGACGCTTCGCCAGACCTCACAAGTGCGTCTCCTCCATACTAATACAAGTGACTATGAGCATACTCCGGTGCTGAAGGCATAGAATGCGAATAGCAGCAAGCTAAAAATACAATAGGTCATTAAGAGGGAGAATCTATTAGATAAACGATAAGAACTAACAGCCTACAGCTGTGCCAGTGAAACGAACGATCCTCACTTCAAAACGCAACGTAATATAATTACCCTGCTGAGGCTGAGCTGTCTTCATCCATCACTGTCACGTGCTTTCTTTTGAGGTGTTCTCGCATCACCGTTGTGCTCCCGTGCCATGAAAGGTCGGTTTTGCATATGTTGCAGCAAACACATTTTTCTGGAGCTTTTAAAGTGAAGTGCTCCCACACCTTGGACGTCTTCGTTCGAGTAGTTTTCTCCGCCATGATTTAAATGGAGCCGGGTCGAAAACTCCGGTACTTACACCGCCGCGACACACCTGGCACTGATTGAGATGAGATCACTTCTTCTTCAGGGCAGGCTACGCAGTACGCAGGCTAATGTCGCGCAGCTGCTGCCTCTCTGTTGGACTCCGCTACTGCACGTTACTCACGAGACAGCTCCGCAAGACACAGGAAGTAGGTTTGAATGAATGAATGAATGGTCTTTATTGTCATTGCTATAGTACAGGTACCAAACAAGTTGAAACAACGACATTTGGGAGGAATGGCTCCCCTGGTGCTAGGAAAAAGAAAAAAAAAACGAAAAACGAAAAAAAAAAAAAAAAAAAAGTTCTGTTATGGAACAAGACCCAACGAATCGATAATGGAATTCGTTGCCAACGAATTTCATTATCGATTATTATCGATTTAATCGATTCGTTGTTGCAGCCCTATCGGCGAGTACTAACAAATAATAACTCCCGATACCACGTTGCGTTTTTCTCAGCTTGTCTAACCTGACACCGCCTTCCTAACACAGACATGCGCAGACATGCCCAGGCATGCTCCTCCCAGAGCAGCTGCTCTCAACCAATGGCGTGGCAGCTTTCGTTTTCACTTTTCACTATCGCGGAAAAACAAACACGCATGCTGTAGAGGTGTAGTGAGGAAAACATGTCGGCGGTTTGGAGATATTTCAAGGTGGATAGTCCGGTGTGTACAACGGCTAAATGCACAATTTGCGGTCTCAATGTGTCGAGGGGTGGCACTAAAGCTGCCAGTTTCAATACTAGCAACTTAATTAAGCATTTAAAGCTAAAACATATTAAAGAGCACGAAGAGTTTCTGTCATCTACTGCAGCGACAGCGAGCAAGAGAACGGATGGACCAAAACAACAAATGCTGAGTAGCGCATTCCATAAAAAGGACCAGTGGGACGCGACGAGTGAAATGGCAAGAAAGATGACTGAGAAAATGTCTGAAATGATTGTGCTCTGTGACCTGCCCCTCTCCTTTGTTGACAATGTGGGATTCCGCCTTTTTATGGCTCACGCGGTACTCACGCGGTAAATGTGTAAATGCGGTACTCACGCGGTAAATGTTTACTTGCTGTTGCACTACTACTACGACTGTTTTATATCTTAAAGTTATTTTGTTTGTAAATGTTCACTTGCTGTTGCACTACTACTACGACTGTTTTATATCTTAAATGGATATTGCACTGATTGGCATCTGTGAGGGGTTGATTTTCTTGTCACCATACCAGGTAGACAATAAAAAAAAGTTCTATAGTATTCACTCTCTGTTGGTATTTTTTCCTGTTTTAAAAAGGTTTTGAGCAGTGCCAGACTAAGTGTTAGCAATAATTTTACATCGAGGTGAGTATGCGGCTCAAAAAACTTCTTTTTTTTTTTTTTTTTTTAAACGCCGTGGTATCGGATCGGTACTCGGTATCGGCAAGTACTGCACGGTCAGGTATCGGTATCGGTATCAAAAAATGGTATCGGAACAACACTAGTTATCATACATGACATTCATCTATTAGATGTGCTTATAGTTCTGCCCTTTAATTACCAACTGTTTAGCTGCTGCTGAAATGTACTGAGCTAATACAATGACTTGGCTAAGATTATAGTTATGCACCTGGCAGTATAATTCATCATATCAATTCAATGACCACCATTAGCATACTGTACACCACTGTACTGGTGAATTATTGAACCAGGGTTCGACAGTAACACTTGCCCGGAGTAAATAAAAAAATCACCGGATTTGTTTGCGCGAGCCCGACAACGCTGCTGGATCCTGGATATTTTTACCTGTGTGCAGGAAGAACAACAGACGGCGCAGGCGGCAGACCAAACTAGATGATCGTGGAATGAAGATATTATTATTATGCCGTCTGTTGTTCTTCCTGCACACAGTTAAAAATATCCAGGACCAGCAACAAACCCGGCCATTTTTTTACTTGCTCCGGACAAGTGTTACTGTCGAATCCTGTGAACACAATAGGCTACTTGTGGACAGGATTCACAGCATGTGTATGACTTACTGATCAGTTGTACCACAATGGTGTTGTCCTCCTTTTCTAATTCGCTGCCGTATTTTCACAATATCCTCCATGTTTAGTTTCTTCCCACACTGGACGTAGCACTGGCGCCTGTCGTCATGACCAGAACAAGCAGAAGCATCCATCATTGCCCAGATGGGGAGTTCACAGTGCAAGGAATCCTATGAATAAAGATGATCAAAATATTAAAACAAGAGAGAAGAAATGTAATATATTTGGGAAACAGTAGCCAAGCTATATGTAGGTCCATATATACAAATATATATGCATTTTGGACACTGACAGAATTGTTGTTATTTTAGCTGTTTACCAAAACATATTCAAGTTACAGTTATAGAATGAATATGGCCTTAAAGTGCAGACTAAATACCCTCTTTAATTTGAGGGTATTAATATCCAAATTGGAGGAAGGGTGTAGAAATTACAGCTCTTTAATATGTAGCCCCCTCTTTTTCAAGAGACCAAAAGGAAAATACCCTACGCTTCGTGCTTTGAATTGCCGTATTACCCTACATGGAACCGTTGGAATTGTTTTGATAGCACATTTTGTTTAGGAATTACGGTAATGAGAACAATGTGTGTAAAATGCATGGCCGTTTTTATTAAGGCGTTTATTTTATATAAAACGATTTATGACAGTTTTATAGTGGTATTGACAAAAACCGTTGCTATTTTCAAAAACCGGGGTTTACGGTACAACCGTCAAATCGCCCAACCCTAGTATCTGTGAGATCTACCCAGTGTTTCCTATATTCCTGATGCTGAGCTGCACTTTTCCCTCTTTGTGTATTCCGGTAAGCTGTCTCCAGTTAAAAGGTAGAAACCCATGCTACTTTACTGAGCTCTCTGAATTAATTCAGGAAGAAACCACGCTTGTCCTGAAGCCAGAGCTACTGATAGACTATCCTTCAGCTCAGAAATAGATGTACTGCCATGATTATAAAGTCTAAATCAAGTTACTATTTAAACACCATCTCTGATTCTGGCGGTGATCCAACTACATATTGGAAAGCAGTTAAATCACAATAAATAGTTCCTCTCGCTGTCAACATCATCAACTTTTATCCAAGTCTAACATCATATAGGCGGTGGGCCGAAGCTGTCTATCTGCTTTCGTTTGTGAAATGATCGATCTACAACTACAGACTAGTTGATTTTTTCATATAAGCTAAATAGTTTTTTTTGGAACATGTTTCCGTCAGTTGGTAGACGTTGGTCGATCAACGTTTTATGAAAAGTAAACTTACGATCCATAAGTTAATAAGGAGAATGATTGGGGCTACTATGCCGCTAACCAATCAAAACCAGTTAAAGCGTCACCTGACTTGACGTCTGCCAATGATATTCCTTCAAAATACGGAACTAGGAAGTAAACAACGTATTATCTGGAAAGACGAGAAGACTGAGTTGTTTCGGATAACTTTACTGTCAAGTAATGTTTCAGGTAAGATGTGCACGTCATACTAATTCATATCACATAATTAATGAACAAGTCCATGTCATGTTGTGTCAATACAAACATGTTCTAATATGCTATTTTAGTGAAAAATCCAACCAAACGTCACCCGCGATTGTGAAGCTAATGAATTAACAAGCTATCTAACTTTAAAGGGTACAATAGCTAAGTTACCAATGTCAACTATGTCTATTCTCAATCATTTCAGTAATAATTGTGCCAAATTGGGACCAGTAACATTAACTTGTGTGTGAGTACGTTACAGTATGTGCAAGCATGTTTTTGATATTGTCAATCGTCTCACTTTTACGAGGTGAGCTGGTAAGACAAAACCCAAGACTAAATGTATCTTCACTTGCCTTGCCTATAATTGACGAGACTAGACAAAGATTCAAGTGTTTAGAGAACATTTATAACACTAGTGTGTTTTCGCAGTGCAAACACAGACACATGTCTGTACATGGTAGGTTGTTAGATTTGCATGTGCATCTCCCTTTCACACATTTAGTTTTTTTGCAGGAGCAGTATACAAGCTCTAAAACTGAAATATTTGTCCCGTCTGCATATTATGCACTGGGCGGGAAGAAGATGTGGTTTTTTATTTAGGCTGAACGTAGTGGTAGTCTTTGAGCGGAGAAGTCTAGGCTTTGGTGGTGTATCATTTTCAGTTTGACCTTCTGCTTCTACTACATTGTAAGGGAGGGGGAGAGGGAAGGGAGAGAGAGAGAGAGAGAGAGAGAGAGAGACATATGATACTCTATGCATTGTAATAGTAATGCTTCCAAAGTTATAGCCTAGTTTATTTACAACTCTCCTAATCTGTTTCCCCAGGTAACCCCAGATGCTCAGCCCTGGACTGCACTGCACATCTTCTGGACCTGACCTGACAGGGCTGACACTGACCCATTGATGCCTTGTTCATATCTTGTTCATGTCATATCTTAGCTTGTTTATATCATATTGTTAATAATGTTAATGTCATATCATGTCATATTAATCTTAGCTTGTTTATATCATATTGTTCTTATAAATAACTTATTGCTATAAAACACACCTGCAGCCTCCTGTACTGATTTTTCCCTTCTCTTGCGGGCTCTTTCAATGTTTCGTATGTTGGCATACTGCATATAGCATTGTCTATGGTAGCCAATATTGTGGTTATAGTGGTTCTCCAGCTGCACAGCCGCAGAGAGGAAAGCGCTACAGAGAGTCGTGAGATCGGCCCAGTAGATCATCGGCGCCCCCCTCCCCTCTCTGGAAGAGCTGTACAACACACGCTGCCTCAGGAAGGCCTCCAAGATCTCCAGAGACCCATCCCACCCTGGGAACGAACACTTTGTTCGGCTGCCCTCGGTCAGGCAGTTCAGGACCATGTCAGCAAGGACAAATAGACTGAAGCTCAGCTTCTACCCTAGGGCCATTCAGGCCCTGAACACAGCAAATACCTAGGTTCTAGGCCCTGGACAATCTAGACAATTTGATGGCAGCTACTAGATTGTAATCAAGTGCAATACTGAAACACAACTGTGAACATTTCAAACCTGCAAACTGCGACACTTTAAATGAATGTGCAATAATACTATGTGCAATATGACAACCCTCTGGTACATAAGGTTCAGAGATAGGAAATGTTAGGATATGTATAGCATAGCATAGAGTACAGCACAGTGTTTTATTTGTATAGTATAGTATAGTGGATAGTGTACATAGCCTTTATTTATGTAAACCAGCTCTTTTCCCTTCTTGTTTTTAGTATTTTTTTTCCTAGCACCAGGGGAGCCCCCCCTCCCAAATATATATAATACCTATATTATATATATATTTTTACAGCCCTTTCTGCAATTTGGCTTTCTGCAGTGTGAAGATTCACCCACTGTAGAGAACAATGTACAAATTTGGTCCAACTTGCATCTGAAAATGCTGTAATATTGTCCGTTCGGTTTGTTAAATGCATACAACACTCCATAATTCATCACATCTCGTTATTTCCCAGCGGTTGCTAGGGTTAACATACAGTCAGTTGCTAGGATCTAGTTCCAAGATGGCCGCGCGCTTAGACGCTGCGGCTCGGGGGGCGACCACACTGGTGTTTCATTGTGTTTTAAATTACCTTTGTATGTTCACTCTTTTTTTAGTACTTATAGGGAACAGTTGTGTATAGTGCTGTCCCAAACGACTATTTTTCTAACGATTAATCTAGCGATTATTTTATCGATTATTCGGTTAGTCTAACGACTAATTTATCGATAAGTCTAACGATAATTTTTGTACTGTAAAAAAAAAAAAAAAAAAAAAAAAAACTTATTTGGCTCCACCTCACTGCTATGTTTAGCCAACTTGAATGCCAACATGGCCATTTAGAAGTCTGTCCATCACCACAACACATAGCTAGCTAACGTTACTCTCGCTGCTATGTTATGATTAGCTAAATTGATGCTAACGTAGCATGCGAGCTACGAGCTAGATAACGTACAGTAGGTGCTCGCACCACAATGACAATAGGCTACCGTAGCTAGCCAGCTACATAGCTAACGTTACTAACACCAGAAGACAAGACATACGAACTGTGGTGAGCTACATTGCTTGTGTAACATTAGCTAGTAGCTATCCATTTTTCACTCATACACTTAATTGTCTCGCCTGGTAAAATAAAGGTTTAAAAAAAAAAAAAAAAAAAAAAATCGCCATTTTGTTTATTTACGACTAACCGACGCATATTACGCTAACCGACGTATTGACGTAGTCGATGACGTCGACGACGTCGAATAATCGTAACAGCCCTAGTTGTGTATATAGTACCTACAGCAGGCTCGACTTATTAGAAGTCGGCACGCAAAACGACAGGATAGTTAGGGCGGATTTCCTGGAGCAATACAACATTGACACGGACATCGCCAGGCTACCGGGAGAGCCCTGGTTCACAGTCCCCTCCCTGAGGCGGAGACACCGGCGGCGGGATCGTAGGAAAAAGCGAGGCCGGAGGGGAGGCCTGCTAGCAAGGCTAAGGAGAAGCCCAAACAAGCCAGCTATTCCAAGCATTTTCCTCTCAAATGTCAGATCCCTGACAAATAAGATGGATGAACTGAGACTACAGGTGGCAAAAAACAGCATCGTAGGGGATAGCTGTGTGATTATTCTGACCGAAACCTGGCTAAATGACAACATTGTGGACGCTAACGTTAGCTTAGAGGGCCGAACGCTTCATCGCGCTGACCGCACGGAGCTTAGCGGTAAGTCAAGAGGAGGTGGGATCATAATATCGACGAAGGATAGCTGGTGCTTAAACACGAAAACTGTAAGTAGCCACTGCTCACCAGACCTAGAATACTTGACTGTTAAATGCCGACCCACATACCTGCCTAGGGAGTTTAACGCGGTGCTAATTACATGTGTGTATATTGCACCTAGCTCAGACAGCAAAGTAGCATTGGCGCGACTATACGACGTCATTAGTAGCCAACAAAGTACTGATCCACAGGCTATTCACATCATAGCGGGGGACTTTAATCATGTCGACCTGAAGGCAGTACTACCCAAGTTCTACCAGCATGTAAAATGTGCAACGAGAGGAGAAAAAACACTGGATAAGGTATACACCAACATCAAACGTGCTTACAAGTAGTGATGCTCCGATCTGATCGGCGCCGATCGGTATCGGCCGATATGGCCTTGATCGGTTTTGATCGGAGTTCTCAAAACGGCCGATCAAACACGACCGATCAGTTAACAAAATGGCGTCGCCAGTCTGGAAATATTACACAGTGTCGGAAAGAGACAACAAATATGCAGTTTGTAATGTCTGCGCAAAAGAAATTCCTCGCGGAGGAACGCACGCAAGGACTTTCAATACCACGAATATCATACGGCATTTGCTGCGTTCGTCGATTCGCTCCGAGAGCGCCGAAGCGCACACTGGGCTCGACGTCATAAAGGGACCGAGTGCTTTGATTGGACGAGAGGTGTTCCACGAGTGCTGGTCAGAGTTCCAGCGCGACTTCACGAGCGTAGTGTAGGTAGTGTTCAGCGACGTCATGTGACCCCGTGAGCAGGAAGTCACTAAGCTAGACTAAGGTCCATAGCAACAACAACTATTAGCGCGAGAGTTTTAGGTCTTTCTCTGTGCACCTTGCACAAGTGTAGATAGCGAGCGACTTTTCAGCATAGCAGGACATATTTGAGATGATAAGAGGAACAGGCTGAGTGCCAAAAACGCTGAGATGCTTGTATTTCTCAAGGCTAATCTGACAGTGATGCTGCTTAATCAGAAGTAAGGTTTGAGTCTGAAATCTCCTTAGGTGAAATGTTTTGTTTTTTTGTTTTATTGATTATTGCTGACTTGCTGTCTTATCTCCTCCTAAATATGACTTGAAACTGACTGACTTGAAACAGTATTTTATATTTGGCTATAGCCTGTTTATGTTGCAGTTTAGTTTGGGTATGTTTATTGTTCCTCAGGAAAGCTACAGTATAAGCTCCAAGTTCTCTAAGAGCCCCTAGTTCCTCTCATTCGAGTGGAATGTTGCACATTTGATGTGACAGTGTACATTTTATTTATTATGATTTTCATTTTCACATTTTATTTGTTTTTCCTGAAGTAAGCTACAGGTGGTTGTCAATTCATGATACTTTCTCATCTCCTAATTTCATTTGAATACTTAATATACAATGTCAATGGTGTTAAGAATAATTAAAAACATAAATAATGCTACACAATAAATAGAATGCTTCAATTGCCATTTTCGACGCTGTGATCGGTGATCGGTGATATCGGATCGGCAGATCACTGGTTCCAGTGATCGGTGATCGGTGATCGGCACCAAAAACCCTGATCGGAGCATCTCTACTTACAAGGCTAGTCCGCTAGCTCATCTAGGCATGTCTGACCATGTGTCAATCCTCCTGATTCCTGCATACACCACAATGGGGAAAAGTGCTCCCACCACCACTAAGACTGTCAGAACCTGGCCAGAAGGGTCCGCTCCACTGCAGATCTGCCTAAATGACACCCTATGGCAGGAATATGAGCATGAGGACCTGGAACAGTACACGTCGTCGGTTCTGAACCACATAGTGAACTGCACCAACTCAGTCACCGTGGACAAACGGGTCCGGGTCTACCCCAACACGAAGCCATGGATGACTGGGAAGGTCCAAAAACTGTTAAATGAGAGGGACAACGCCTTCTTCGCAGGGAAGCGCACACCGCTGTACAGCTCCACCAGGGCCAACCTAAAGCGCGGCATCAAAGCGGCCAAGGCAGAGCACAGAGAGAAGATTGAGGAATGCCTCCTGAGCAACGACTCCAGGCGGATGTGGCAGGGGGTTCAGCAGATGACAAACTTCAGAGCCAACAGGCTCACAGCCGCAGAGGACGACCCCCTGCAGGCGGGAAAGCCTCGGGGCCGGATGGCGTCCTGGGACGGGTGCTGAGAGACTGCGCCGACCAGCTGGCCGGGGTTTTCACCAACATCTTTAACCAGTCCCTGTCCCAGGCCACCGTCCCACCCTGCCTGAAAACCTCAACTATCATCCCAGTCCCGAAGAAAAGCACGGTGAGCTGCCTAAACGACTACCGCCCGGTGGCACTCACACCAATCATCATGAAGTGCTTCGAGAAACTAGTCCGGGCCCACATACTCACACGCCTCCCGCCCAACCTGGATCCATACCAGTTCGCCTACAGAGCCCACAGGTCCACAGAGGACGCCATAGCGACGACTCTCCACGCCACTCTATCCCACCTGGAGAGGGGAAACAGCTACGCGAGACTGCTCTTCGTGGACTTCAGCTCCGCCTTTAACACCATCCTTCCAGACAGGCTAGTGACCAAACTACTAGACCTGGGTCTATCACACTCTATATGTGCGTGGATCAAGGACTTCCTGACCGACCGCCCCCAGAGGGTGCGGGTGGGCCCCCACACCTCCACAGCCCTCAGCCTCAGCACTGGGTCACCCCAGGGCTGCGTGCTAAGCCCCATCCTCTACAACCTCTACACCCACGACTTTACCCCCATCCACCCCAGCAACTACATCGTAAAGTTTGCAGACGACACCACCGTGGTGGGATGTATCTCGGGGGGGGACGAGGCGGCGTACAGGGATGAGGTAGAGCAATTGAGCAAGCTGTGCAAGGTAAACAACCTGCTGCTAAACAAGTCAAAGACCCAGGAATTCATCGTAGACTACAGGAGGAAAAAGTCCGAGATCCTGCCCCTGCTCATCGACGGAGAGAGCGTGGAGATGGTCTCAAACCTCCGTTTCCTGGGACACATCATGCGGGATGACCTGGCCTGGAAGGACAACACTAAAGGCACCATCAAGAGGGCACAACAGCGGCTATACACCCTGAGATGCCTCAAGAAACAACACAGCAAGCAGGAGATGCTGGTGGCCTTCTACCACGGCGCAGTGGAGAGCATCCTCACCTTCGGCATCTCCAACTGGTACCACAGCTGCACGGCAGCGGAGAGAAGCGATCTACAGAGAGTCGTGAGAACAGCACAGGGGATCACCGGCGCCACCCTCCCCTCTCTGGAGGAGCTGTACAAAACACGCTGTCTCAGGAGGGCCTCCAAGATCTCCAAGGACCCGACCCACCCTGGGCACGAACACTTTGTCAAGCTGCCCTCGAACAGGAGGTACAGGACCCCGGCCGCTAGGACAAACAGACTGAAGGACAGCTTCTACCACAGGGCCGTCAAGGCCCTGAACACAGAAAAGGCCTAAGTTCTGGGCCCAGGACAAGTCCGGACGGATTGTATGGCAGCTAGTGCTGAGGCACAAACATGTACATTTTCAAGCCTGCAAACTGTGACACTTTAAAAAAAATGTGAAAAAATACTTTCTTGTGAAATATGACAACCCTATTTGACTATCTGTGCAGTATAGTACAGTGGATTGTGTACATAGCCTCTATTGATGTAAACCAGCTCCTTACCTTCTTGTGATTTTATGCATCTATGCTTTTTCCAAAATGTGTTTCTTTTTCCTTTCTTAAACACCAGGGGAGCCTCCCCTCCTAAATTTCGTTGTTTGGTACCTGTACTGTAACAATGACAAATAAAGTCTATCTATCTATTAACAGCCATTGTTTACATTTCGGGGTCCTAATGAAGCCGTACTCGAATTCTGATTGGTTTATCAACTAGAGCGACCAGCGATGTGCCTGAGCAGACAGACTATTAAAAAATAAGTTTGTGAAAATCTCCGACATAATACAGCTGCAAACAAAATTGTTATAGACTTAAGAGAATTACTTAATATCGTATGTAAGAGATCGTTTACTCTGTAGATGGAAAAATATAAACTTCGCGATAAACGCATTCGGCCCACCACCTAATATGGATACAAACAGAGTGGCGCTTTCCACCAGCATTTTATCAATCACTCCCACTCCTACCGTCAGGTCGGCGCCTCCGTTGTTGTTCAAGCTAGTGTCGCTTTCCCAGTCTTTGTGTAATAAGTGAAGTTGTTGTAATGTTTGCCCTCTGGCACAGTTATAAACTTAATAAATGACTCGTGTTGTCTTCAGTCTCAGCACTGTGTGCGTTTATGGATCCACCATCTTAGTTCCACATCCCGTTTCCTGGTCTCGCGAGAATAACTGACGTCTTTATGACGTCTGAAGTTTATTTGTATAGCATTTTTCATACACCAGGGGCAATTCAAAGTGCTTTACAGTTTTTTGAAATACAAATATGATACACAAACAAAATACAAATATGATGCCTTAGGTTAGGAGAGAGACGTCAGCTATTCCCGTGAGACCAACGAACAGGTCCATACACCGTCCGCTAGGTGGCGGTAATGCGCCTTAAGTTGGTCGCAAACCTTCAAACTGAGAAGAAGAAGAAGCCCAACGAACGGGATGTGGAACTAAGATGGCGGATCAATAAACACACACAGTGCTGAGACTGAAGACAACACGAGTCATTTATTACGTTTATAACTGTGCTAGAGGGCAAACATTACAACATGTTCACTTATTACACAAAGACTGGGAAAGCGACACTAGCTTGAACAACAACGGAGGCGCCGACCTGACGGTAGGAGTTGGAGTGATTGATGAATGAAGCAGAGAGCTGCTAGATACAATGGTCAGTAGAGAGCTGCGTTAGTGATACACGATCATTATTACATACTTATTCATTACAATCAAATACAATCATGTTCATAGATGTGGCTTTGTTTGGCTAGTTAACCAGCCAACTCTGTAACATTACCCTTGGCCTAGTGAATTACTCATGACATGACGTAGGCCTACTAGTTCCCTCTCGTCCGCATTTCAGACAGCAAATGTTACCAGCCCTTTATAAACAAGCACAAACACTTTCCACCACTTATCCATGGCACTTTTTGTTCAGTAAAAGATTGCATTTCATGTTCGAAAGGCGCTATATAAATAAAGCTTTACTTACTTACTTACTTACTTACTTTTACACTGCTGTACTGAAAAGGTACTGAACCGTGACTTCAAAACCACAAACTGAAATGTGTCTGTACCGTTACACCCCTATATATTTTAAATGTAACAATACAAACTTGATCTATTCAAATCTGTAATCTCTTACCTTTCATTCGCTATTTTCATTTCGTCTGCACTCTTATCCTGTGGCCTGTAAATGGTATTTGAAAATCATGGCATAATCAGCCTATTTGCTGTGTTGTCAACACAGAAAAAGCTAAACTTTTGGTTTTCCCTTGAAAAAGAGGGGGCCACATATTAAGGAGCTGTAATTCCTAGACCCTTCCTCCAATCTGGATAGGAATACCCTCAAATTAAAGAGGGTATTTAGTCTGCACTTTAAGGCCATATTCATTCTATAACTGTAACTTGAATATGTTTTGGTAAACAGCTAAAATGTCCAAAATGCATATATATATATATATATATATATATATATATGGACCTACATATAGCTTGGCTACTGTTTTCCACTTCTGGTAAAAAAAATAACATAAAATATGTTTTGATTAAATTTCTTCACTCTTGTTTTAATATTTTGATCATCTTTATTCATAGGATTCCCTGCACTGTGAACTCCCCATCTGGGCAATGATGGATGCTTCTGCTTGTTCTGGTCATGACGACATGCGCCAGTGCTACGTCCAGTGTGGGAAGAAACTAAACATGGCGGATATTGTGAAAATACGGCAGCGAATTAGAAAAGGAGGACAACACCATTGTGGTACAACTGATCAGTAAGTCATACACATGCTGTGAATCCTGTCCACAAGTAGCCTATTGTGTTCACAGGGTTCGACAGTAACGCTTGTCCGGAGCAAGTTAAAAAATCGCTGGTTTTGTTGCTGGTCCTGGATATTTTTAACTGTGTGCAGGAAGAACAACAGACGGCATAATAATAATATCTTCATTCCACGATCATCTAGTCTGGTCTGGCGCCTGCGCCGTCTGTTGTTCTTCCTGCACACAGGTACAAATATCCAGGATCCAGCAGCGTTGTCGGGCTCGCGCAAACAAATCCGGCGAATTTTTTACTTACTCCGGGCAAGCGGGCAAGCGTTACTGTCTAACCCTGGTTCAATAATTCACCATAGGGTGCCAGGTGTACAGTATGCTAATGGTGGTCATTGAATTGATATGATGAATTATACTGCCAGGTGCATAACTATAATCTTAGCCAAGTCATTGTATTAGCTCAGTACATTTCAGCAGCAGCTAAACAGTTGGTAATTAAAGGGCAGAACTATAAGCACATCTAATAGATGAATGTCATGTATGATAACGCAGCAAGCTTGCTTGAAAGGGAGCTGCCAGTCAAGTGTGCAAAGTCCACGCCCATACAGCC
Organism: Nansenia antarctica; assembly: GCF_963989245.1. Lineage (NCBI taxonomy): Eukaryota > Metazoa > Chordata > Actinopteri > Argentiniformes > Microstomatidae > Nansenia > Nansenia antarctica. The sequence goes on along the minus strand of NC_137678.1, from coordinate 59,214,649 downwards.
CTCTGTCTGACCAGGAAGTTGAGCCTAACTAGAAGATTATTGTCATTTTTTCTTGTGTAAAGTATTGGACACAAAATACAATTGGAACCGTTTAATGTCTATTTTCCAGACCCTTTAATTACAAAGAAATGCAATCAGTAATCCATAGATTATTGCATTTGCAGGACATGTCCTGTCAGTCTAGATGGGCTTTCAGTGAACTGGTTGGCTGTCATTTATAATTGACTCTGCACTGTTTGTGCCTCCATTGTTTCTAGATGCAGGTCCTCTTCAGCTCATGTAACCATGTATGAACCAGAGTCCACAGAGTCCCCCGGATCTGGCTGTGGTTCTCCAGCCCTGAAAATCACACAGTGGGGTCCAGAGGTGGTGGTAGTGAAGCTGGAGAAAGAAGATGTAGAGGAGAATAGAGTGATGGTGAAAGAAGAAGTGGAGGAGAAGAGAGTGATGGTGAAAGAAGAAGATGGAGGTGCAGCTGTGATGCAGAAGGGTGTGATGGTGAAAGAAGAAGATGGAGGAGAAGAAATGAGGGAGGAGGGAGTGATGGTGAAACAAGAGGTCGAAGTAGAAGTGGAGATTGAAGACACGGATGGTAAGTCTTTGTTGTATAGTGGTGAGGGTCATTGCACTGCTGTATTCTGACAAATGTTTCCTTAAATTCAGCTTCGGCCAAGAAATTTCAATTGGGTGCATCCCTCATTTAAATGACACAGTTCTATCAAGGATGGAATATTACAGTTTTCCATTACAGGTATCCTAACACTCTGAACACTTCATGTTCCCACAGTGTGTGCAGACTCCAGAGATGTGGTGTTACTTCTGGCACTGCTGAGTCTATGGAAGCAGCACTTGTTCTCATGTTGTTTCTAATCCTGTATATGTTCCTATTCTTACAGGAGAGAGCTCCAACCCAGACTCAGACATGGAGCCCAGCTCCACCGCATCAGGAAGCCATAAACAACACAGACGGAGGAGGAGGAGCTCAAGACAGAAGAATCACCACTGTTTAGATTGCAGTGAGAGTTTCATTTGTCCAACTCACCTTAAATCACAACCACAGACTCAAGGAGGACAGAAGACTCACTCTTGTCTTCAGTGTGGAAAGAGATTTGGTTATATGAGCAAACTAAAGAGACACCAGAGAATACACACAGGAGAGAAGCCATTCTACTGCTCCCAGTGTGGTCAGAGTTTCAGTAAGGCAGGAAACCTAAAGAGTCACCAGAGAACACACACAGGAGAGAAGCCATTCTACTGCTCCCAGTGTGGGCAGAGTTTCAGTCATGCAGGATCCCTAAAGAGACACCAGAGAATACACACAGGAGAGAAGCCGTTCTGCTGCTCCCAGTGTGGGAAGGGTTTCAGTGAGGCAGGATCCCTAAAGAGTCACCAGAGAATACACACAGGAGAGAAGCCGTTCTGCTGCTCCCAGTGTGGGCAGAGTTTCATTGAGGCAGGACAACTAAAGACACACCAGAGAATACACACAGGAGAGAAGCCATTCTGCTGCGCCCAGTGTGGGAAGGGTTTCAGTCAGGCAGGACACCTAAAGAGTCACCAGAGAACACACACAGGAGAGAAGCCATTCTGCTGCTCCCAGTGTGGGAAGGGTTTCAGTCAGGCAGGACACCTAAAGAAACACCAGAGAACACACACAGGAGAGAAGCCGTTCTGATACGCCTGGACGTACTCCAACACTATTCCTCCCCCCACATTTGTTAGATTGGCCTCTAGCCTGTGTGTACGGATTGACATTGACAACAATGCAGATTTTTATTTTTATTTTTATTTTTTATGTGTGTTTTTTATTATTCTGAAAGTTTAAATGTTTTAGAGCCCCCTCAATATAACAATAAACAGTTTTAGGATCCTTAAATACTTTTTGTCAGCGAACTAAGCTTGGTTTCATGACGTGATTCACAACACTCGTCTGCTCTAACACGTTCTGAGCTTTGTACTCGGGTGAGTGTTGTCATGGTGATACATGTCTTGTTCATGTTTAGGGACTGTGTGATCAACTAGTTATGTGTAGTTATGTGTTTTTAGCATGTTCATGTTCTGTCAGCATGTTGTGATGTGCTGAACATGCAGAGCAGCTGTTGTTGTTAGCTAGCTAGCGAGATGGAGCACAGTCTGAAACTAATGTGTTTGTTTGTTTTGGTTCAGGGCGAGTTGAATTGAGGTGCCCCAACATTTAAATAAACTATCTTCTTCAACTATTTTCAACTGCTTTCAGTGTATGACATCATTTGAGAGCTTACAATCTACACTTTAATAATCAAAAAAAAAAAAAAGGAAAGGTGACCGTGCCGACTTGGTCCACCTTTCACCAGCCGCTGTCACTCACATTTGTATAAAATGGGGCCAGTCAAGAGTCATTGATGCATTATTTCATAAGGGAACATTTCAACCTCATGACTCACAATAATAGAGCTGCACAGTGTGGGAATAATATTAGATAGAGATTGAGTCAATTATTTATCACAATTTCCCCTTTCAACAGAATACAAAACAAAACACAACTTTCATAAATAAATACATAGAGCATGGAGAAATTAACATTTGATATTCATCACACTTCTGAAATGATCCTTCAAAATACAGACCTCTCTCTCTTTCTAGGCTGATTGTGTAAAAAGAAATGATATATGAACTGGGTGTTGGAAGTTTAACAGTGTTCTGGGTACATTCTGAATGTAAGTTGTTATTCATGATGACTTTGTGTTATTGTAATAGGCCTCAGTTGAGACTCCTTGTGATGTCATCAGATATCGATATTACCATCCTCGTTCTAGCTATGCTCTAACATGTTTAATTTTTCTAGATCATTTTAGAGATTTTGATCATCATCTACAGTGACTCATTCACTAGTAAGCTGTCATGTATTGAGGCTGGACGACACTGACAAGAGAAGCAATGGGAGACCACAACAACACAGATTCATCAATCTATCTATCTCTCTACATATCTATCTAACTGTCTGTCTGTCTGTCTGTCTGTCTGTCTGTCTGTCTATCTATCAGTGGTGTGCCGTCAGGGCCAGCAAGGCCTTCTCTGCTGGCCTAAACATCATCAGAATATACATTTTATTTTAATATATTTTTTCCACAAATATGTATTAATGATTCCCCATAGTCTATTCTCTTCATTTCATAGCTTTCCTCTTGGTTGCGCTGCTTCCAGTCTCCGATTGAGATTTGGAGGGCTGGCCTTTATGTTAGAGCTTTTATCCAATCAAAATGTGTTGCTAGGGGGCTCCAAAATCTGCCCGCCTGCACGCTAAACGGTGCCGCGGATACGACCTGTAACTTAACGTTGGAACGAGAAAACCTGTGGCGTACCTAGTAAACCTACGTAGATGCGAGCAAAAGCAACAACGGCGCCTGCTGTAAGGCTCAATGATGTCAGCACCCAGCACGTCTTTTGATTGGATACGCACTATTGATACGCACTATTGATATTCACTATTGAGATGCGTAACTATGCCGGTAGATGTGAAACTTTTGAAAGTGCGCAGGGAAACGGAGCTCAACAACGAAAGCTTTCGTTGACTGATCGATAATACTGATCGATTGTGTCCTGTTTTTGGGTAAACAATAACTTTCATTTAGGGGACACGATAAAAGCGCCGAGTCCACAAACAGAGGAAACTACGTTGAGCTTCTTTCTTTTCTGGATGAAAACAACCCAGATTTACATTACCACCTGTCCACAAACAAAGTGTAGTGGGGGTAGTGGTGGTCTAGTGGATAGTGAGTTGGACTTGTGATCGGAAGGTTGTGAGTTCAAATCCCGCCTGAAACCACACCACTACTAGTGTGCCCTTGAGTAAGGCACTTAGCCCTCAGTTACTCCAGGGGGAATGTCCCTGTAATTCGTAATTGTAAGTCGCTTTGGATAAAGGCGTCTGCTAAATGGCAAAATTATTATTAATTATTAAAGTGTTTACTGGGACGTCAGGCAAAATACAAAACGACCTGATTTTTGCTATTGCTAAAGTGATGGGAGAAGAGATCAAAATGGAGATTAAAAAGGCACCCTTTGTCGCTATTATGGTGGACGAGACGACAGACGTGGGTAATGTAGCGATCTTAAAGATGTTAGTTTAACACTCTTCATTGTAAATGCGGATTTATTGATTAAAAATGCTTCGGAAATATTAATATAACTCTGTTGTACTTGTCTGACTATGTTAAGGTGATGCAACGCCCGGTTATACTGTGTTTCTGTCTAGTTTCTAGAGCCATGGCGTCATAACGATGGTATTAAGAGGTAGAATAATTCAGGTAGGAATGTGTCGGACATCACTGAAGGCCTAGGTGTGAAATGCACCGCCCGCCACTGCTATCTATCTATCTATCTATCTATCTATCTATCTCTCTCTCTCTCTACATATCTATCTAACTGTCTGTCTATCTATCTATCTATCTTTCTATCTATCTATCTATCTATCTATTATTGTAACTATCTATATCTGCAAATGAACTGAACAAGTTTTACTGCAGATTCGAACTACAGTCTGCCCCCTCTACTACTGCCCCCCCTCCCCTCCCCCCCTCTCCCCAACCTCCCCTCCTCCTCCCTTCTCTCCCCTGAGCCCCACCCCCTCTGCCCGCCCACAGTCTGCCCCCTCTACTACTGCCCCCCCTCCCCCCCCCTCTCCCCAACCTCCCCTCCTCCTCCCTTCTCTCCCCTGAGCCCCACCCCCTCTGCCCGCTCACACCTCTCTGTCTCAGAGAGAGAGGTGAACCGCCTGTTCAAGAGACAGAACCCCCGGAAGGCGGCCGGTCCGGATGCTGTCTCACCCTCCATGTTGAAGTTCTGCGCTGACCAGCTGTCCCCTGTGTTCAGCAACATCTTCAACTCCTCCCTGGAGTGCTGTCAGGTACCAGCCTGCTTCAAGACCTCCACCATTATCCCTTGTCCCCAAAAAGTCGAGGATCACAGGCCTGAATGACTACAGACCCGTTGCCCTGACCTCTGTAGTCATGAAGGTCTTTGAACGCCTCGTCCTTGCCCACCTAAAGTCCATCACAGACCCTCTCCTAGACCCCATGCAGTTCGCGTATAGAGCCAACAGGTGGAGGACGCAGTCAACATGGCCCTACACCATGTCCTAAAACATCTGGACACGGCCGGGACCTACGCCAGAATCCTGTTCGTTGACTTCAGTTCGGCATTCAACACCATCTTGCCACCCATACTGGAGTGTGGGCTCTCTGCACTGCAGGTGCCTGACTACACCTGCAGGTGGATCACGAACTTTCTGTCCAACAGGACCCAGCGGGTGAAGCTCGGGAAGTCCATCTCTGAGCTGAGGACCATCAGCACCGGTTCCCCGCAGGGCTGCGTCCTGTCTCCCCTCCTGTTTTCCCTCTACACCAACTGCTGTACCTCCAGCCACCAGTCGGTCAAGCTCCTCAAGTTCGCGGACGATACCACCCTGGTAGGGCTCATCTCCAAGGGGGATGAATCTGCTTACAGGAGCGAGATTGACTTGGTGGTCTCCTGGTGCACCCGGAACAACCTAGAGCTAAATGCTCTTAAGACAGTGGAGCTGATAGTGGACTTCAGGAGGAACCCACCCCCTCCCTCTCCAATCATACTGGGAGGCACTCCAGTCACCACAGTGGAGCCATGCCGCTTCCTTGGGGTGACAGTCTCTCGGGACTTGAAGTGGGGGCCCCACATCGACGCCCTCACAAAAAAGGCCCAGAAGAGACTGTTTTTCCTGAGGCAGCTCAGGAAATTCCACCTTCCTAAGACCACGCTGGTGAACTTCTACACGGCCATCATTGAGTCCATCGTCACCTCCGCCATCATCATCTGGTTCCCCGCTGCAGCGGCCAAGGACAAGGCCAAGCTGCAGCGGGTGATACGCTCGGCGGAGAGGGTGATTGGCTGCCCTTTGCCCCCCCTTGAGGCCCTGTTTAAAAGTAGGGCTTTGGGGAGGGCCAGGAAGATCATGGCTGACCCCGCACACCCAGGACACAGTCTCTTCGCCCCGCTCCCCTCAGGCAGGAGGGTGCGGTCCATAAATACTGTGAAGGTCCGACATACAAACAGCTTTTTCCCCACAGCCATCCGGCTCCTAAATGCCGCTGCCCCCCCCTGACCTGACCCCTATCTATCTACCCTCCCTCCACCCCCACCCAGAGAGCTTTGCACTGTCTGGATATGAACACTTGAACACTTGAACCACTTGATCTCTGCACTTTATATTTATATTAATTATGACTCTTGCACTTTGATGTTGGTTTGCACTGTCTTGTCCTGTCTTGCACCTGTCCTTCTGTAAACCGTGCTCCATGGTACCAAACCAAATTCCTAACATGTTTACATGTCATGGCAATAAAAGTCTTCTGATTCTGATTCTGATTCTGATCTACCTATCTATCTACCTATGTATCTACTGTATGTATCTATCTATCTATCTATATCTACCTACCTATCTATCTAACTATCTATTAGCTTTTGAAGACAGTGAAAGTGGCAATTAAAAAAAAAAGAAAATGTGTTAATTTTCTCAAATTGTTTATTTCCATTAATGTATTCTTTCCAACTTAAGTAAAATGTATATGTTACGGTATATGTGGGAAAACTAGGGTTAGGGTTAGGTGCTAGGGTGACTTGGTACATGCTGGCATGTCTAACCCTAACCGTAGCACCCTAGCACCTAACCCTAACCCTAGATTTCCCACATGAACCGTAACATATATTCATGCTTTGTCACAGGTCGGACCATGACCGTCGATGCCATTCAATGACTTTTTATTGAATCAAAACATCTAATAATTCTACAGAAGTCTATTCCCGCGACACGAAGGAACGAGAGGGACAACTCAGACGGTGGAAACGAACAGAGTGCTGAAGCGAAGACCTCACGAGTGATTATTAAGTTTATAGCTGTGTCGGAGGGCAGACATTACACCTTAAATCTGCTACAATTCTCCCTGGTCGTGAGGAAGTTGAGCAGGTCGATCATAACAACTTTATAAACGTGGAGATCGGTGAATGTTACATTAGCGCAGGTAAGGAAACATGAGCGTCTCTGTAATGCAGCCGTTTCATTCACCTGAAATGTCCATGATGCTCTAAGTTACGTAGGAAGTGTTTCAGAAATCATTCTTAATTGCCTCAGGAAGGCCTCCAAGATCTCCAGAGACCCATCCCACCCTGGGTACGAACACTTTGCTCGGCTGCCCTCGAACAGGCGGTTCAGGACCATGTTCGCAAGGACAAACAGACTGAAGCTCAGCTTCTACCCCAGGGCCATTCAGGCCCTGAACACAGCAAAGACCTAGGTTCTAGGCCCTGGACAATCTAGACAAATTGATGGCAGCTACTAGATTGAAATCAAGTGTAATACTGAAACACAACTGTGTACATTTCAAACCTGCAAACTGCGACACTTTAAATGAATGTGCAATAACACTATGTGCAATATGACAACCCTAGGGTACATAAGGTTCAGAGAATAGGAAATGTTAGAATAGGTATAGCATAGCATAGAGTACAGCACAGTGTTTTATTTGTATAGTATAGTATAGTGGATAGTGTACATAGCCTTTATTTATGTAAACCAGCTCTTTTCCCTTCTTGTTTTTATTTTTATTTTTCCTAGCACCAGGGGAGCCCCCCTGTTGTGTCCTGTTTATACCGCCAGTGGGCGCTAGTATGATAGTGATGTATGCAGTGACGGAAGTGATGTATGCACTTCCGGATGTTAAGAGGAGTTGAATAAACGTGCGAAGTGAATAGCAGCTGCGTGTCTACCGGTCTCATTCTTTCCTAACTACTTTCTTACTACAGAATACCACATTTTTGGCGACGAGGATGGCTATTTCCGTACCCTTACCTACACCGTTCATGCCTGTGCCAGGCGAACCTGCTATTTCTTTTCCTACTTGGTTGAGAATGTTTGAAAATTACATGCTCGTAATTGATGCTACCGGAGAAAAATGGCCGGAGGAAAGAAAGCGCGCGGTTCTTCTACATGCACTTGGGACCGAAGGACAAAGACTGTTCTACACTCTAAAGGATACGGGTGTTACCTACACTTCTGCCGTGGATGGACTGAAAAAGTACTTTGTTCCTAAGGTGAATGTGATTGCTGAACGTCACAAATTTCGACAGAGAGCTCAGGGTCCTGACGAGACGGTTAATCAGTTCCTTGCTTCATTACGCGAGCTAGCTGCAGCTTGTGAATTTGGCGCCATGGAGGAACAAATGATTCGTGATCAGCTGATTGAGCGTGTTGCTAATACACGCATACGAGACAGACTTTTGCTTGAATCGGACTTGTCTCTGGACAAAGCTACTTCAATGGCCTTACAAATCGAGGCTGGACTACGGAACTCCAACGTTCTCTCTGGAGCTACAGCTTCGGTGAGAGCCATCGAGAAACAGCCGACGAGGAGGAGGTTCGACAAGGGCAAGAAGAAAGCTCCGACGACGACTGCACCTGCCACGGTCTACAGCCAGCCAGCTACAACTGGGAATCAGCGCGCCTGCTTCCGATGCGGATCCACAGGACACTTAGCTAACAAGCCTACATGCCCGGCGGTTAAGGTGACTTGCAATACATGCGGAAAAGTTGGACATTTTTCCAAGGTGTGTAGATCGGCTCAAAAAGAGGTGCGTGAGGTAGTGGTGAATGACGTTACTCTGCTTTACATGCAGGGGGCCGTCGTGAATGATAAAATTATGTGTACTGTACGAGTTGATGCAAATTATCATTCCCATGATGTTGAGCTGATAGTGGATACAGGCTCATCTGTTTCTATTATTCCAGAGAGTACTTACCAGACACTTTTCCATACATGTGTCCTTGCTGAGCCTACAGTGAATCTGCTTACTTACTCCAGAGAGAAAATTCCTGTTAAAGGTTGCATGCATGCTACAGTTGTTCATAATGGACATTCAGTTACAGGTTCATTGATAGTGGTTGAATCAGGAAATGCATTGCTGGGACTAGATTTATTTGTAGCATTGCAGATGTGCATGGAGGGTAACAAAATTATTACTGTTAGCTCTGCTAGCTCTCCTACTGTGCTCCGAGCACCTACTGTACAGAGTACCACTCCACAGACCGAACCAGAGGTTCTAGTACAGGAGTTAGGGTGTGCAAAAGGTTTTATGCACAAAATACAGGTTAAACCAGATGCTGTGCCAGTACAGCAGAAACTGAGGAGGCTTCCGTTCTCAGTGAGGCAGGCTGTGACCGATGAGCTCGCAGATCTACAGGAAAAAGGCGTTATAGAACGTATAGACGCATCTCCATGGGTTTCCCCTATAGTTGTGACCCAGAGAAAGGGGGGAGGAAAGCCTCGCCTGTGTGTTGACCTCAGAGAACCTAATAAGGCAATCATCAGTGACTGTCATCCCTTACCGCACATGGATGAACTGTTCGCTGAGCTCCGTGGAGCCACAGTCTTTTCTACTATAGACTTAGCCTCTGCTTATCACCAGTTGCCATTGCATCCAGATAGCCGTGATTTAACTGCGTTTATCACGCATGAGGGTCTCTTTCGTTTCTGCCGAGTGCCATTTGGCCTCGCTTCTGCTCCTTCAGCTTTTCAGAAAATGATGTCGACTGTACTGACAGGCCTGCCAGGCGTACAGGCCTACCTGGATGATGTGATTTGCTACGGCATCACACAGCAGGATCACGATATCAGCCTACGGAGAGTGCTACATGCTCTAAATGAAGTGGGACTTAAACTGAACATGCACAAGTGTAAGTTCAACCAGAAAGCTCTGCGCTTCCTGGGCCACACTGTGTCCAAAGATGGTCTTCATCCTGACCAAGACGGGGTCAGTGCTGTGGCGAACGCGCCTGCCCCGCACGACACATCCTCCCTGCGGTCCTTCCTAGGACTTGCATCGTGGTATAGTAAATTCATACCTGACTTCTCTACTGTGGTGGAACCGCTACGTGCTACACTCAGGGAATCTACTGACACTAAGTTTGAATGGACAGCGGATGCAGAGTCCAGTTTTACTGAGGTTAAGAGACTGATTACTGAGAGTCCTACCTTAGCATTATATGATCCTGAGTTACCTACTTATGTCACTACCGATGCTTCTAACTATGGATTGGGGGCTGTAATGAGCCAGATTCACCCAGACAATACAGAGAGAACCATAGCTTTTGCGTCCAGGACACTTTCTCCTGCAGAGAGAAAGTACTCTACCGTCGAGCGTGAGGCGCTGGCATGCGTTTGGGCGGTGGAAAGGTGGAGAACCTACCTGTGGGGACATCGTTTTGTCCTACGCACAGACCACCAAGCGTTGACAACCCTACTCACTTCCAGGGGTACGGGTCGCGCAGGTCTGAGAATAGCGAGATGGTCTGCACGTCTACTATGCTTTACTTATGATGTCACTTACCATCCAGGGAAACGTAATGTGACTGCTGACTGCTTGTCCAGACTCCCTCTGCCTTCGACAGGAGAGGTGGAGGAGGAGCCAGACATGGTGGCTACTGTGTTCACAGGTTCCTCACATGCCATATCTGTGACCGAGTTCACTGCTGCCTGTGAGGCCTGTCCTGAACTGACTCAACTGAGACAGCAGATACAGAAAGGTTGGCCAAAATGCAGTAAGAATGTGACAAAGGAACTTGCTCCATATTTTAGAGTGAGAGATGAACTGGCTGTGGATGAACTACTTGTCATGAGAGGCCCCGACCGTGTGGTGGTTCCTACTACACTACGGTCTAAAGTTGTAAATTTAGCTCATGAAGCGCATCAGGGAATAGTGCGTACTAAACAGAGACTACGAGAGCTATATTGGTGGCCGCAAATGGACAGATGTGTCCAGACATTAGTAGGCTCATGTGTACCCTGTCAATACAATGACAAAACAGCCAAAACTGCGCCTGCACCACTTACCCCAGTGGAACTGCCAGGTGGACCATGGGAGAAGGTGGCCATTGACATTGTTGGTCCCTTTGACTGTGCGACATGGGACTGCCGTTATGCTATTACACTCACAGACTATTACAGTAAGTGGCCAGAGGTGGCGTTTGTCTCTACTGTAACTACAGAGGCGGTTATTAGCTTCTTGACTACAGTGTTTAGTCGTGAAGGTAACCCTTCCTTCCTGGTCTCTGACAACGGATGTCAGTTTACCTCCCATGCTTTTGCAAGCTTTCTGGGAGAGAGAGAGATAAAGCACCTGCGTTCCAGTGTTTATTATCCAAGAGCCAACGGGGCTATTGAGAGATTTAATCGAGTTCTCAAAGAGTGTATTCAGACGGCTGAGAGAATGCACAAACCATGGAAACATGCAGTAACAGAGTTCTTACTGAACTATCGCGCTACGCCGCATGCTACTACAGGAGCTACTCCCTTTGAGTTGCTGAGGAACAGAAAGATGCGTACAAAACTAAATGTCCTCCCTGTCTCACAACAAATTAAGTCACATGAGAAAGTGCAGGAGACAGTGAGACGCAAGCAACAGGAGAGTAAGGAGTACACAGACAGAATGAGGGGAGCGAAAGTGCCCATGTTCCAAGTGAATGACACCGTACGTGTCCGCAGACCGGAGCATGTAAAAAAGGGATCATCAAGATTCACAGAACCGCTGACAGTAGTTAGTAAAGCAGGACAGAATACATACCTGCTCAGTGATGGTCGAAAATGGAATGCATCCAAGCTTACACGCTTCCCCAAGGATGCTCTGTCTGGCACCAGTGGTGAAAAGGAGATTGAGCTAGAGGAGTTCCTGGTGCCCGAGACAGAGAATGTGTTTAATGAACCAGGTCCAAGAAGGAACCTTAGAGTCAGAAACCCACCTAGGTGGCTGGTAGACTTTGTGCCGTAGAGAACGTACTACAAGGGTAGGATAGAACACGGTTCTAACTTAGTACACAAAAAGGTCCTACAATGCAATGACAAAAGTGAATGTTCATTTCATGTTTCACTGTCATAAACTGTTAATTGTTGTTATTCATTCTGCTGATTCATTCATTTTCATTTCCTTAGTTTTCATTTTATTTCAATTGTACTGACACCAGTCTACAGAATATTGCATTCTTGGAGTACTGTAATTCCTTTAAGAAAGGGGGAAATGTTGTGTCCTGTTTATACCGCCAGTGGGCGCTAGTATGATAGTGATGTATGCAGTGACGGAAGTGATGTATGCACTTCCGGATGTTAAGAGGAGTTGAATAAACGTGCGAAGTGAATAGCAGCTGCGTGTCTACCGGTCTCATTCTTTCCTAACTACTTTCTTACTACAGAATACCACACCCCCCTCCCAAATTTCGTTGTTTGGTACCTGTACTATATCAATGACAATAAAGACCATTCATTCATTTTTGAGTTACCTGGGACTATCACACTCTATATGTGCATGGATCAAGGACTTCCTGACCGACCGCCCCCAGAGGGTGCGGGTGGGCTCCCACACCTCCACAGCCCTCAGACTCAGCACTGGGTCCCCCCAGGGCTGCGTGCTAAGCCCCATCCTCTACAACCTCTACACCTACGACTTCACCCCCGTCCACCCCAGCAACTCCATCGTAAAGTTTGCAGACGACACCACCGTGGTGGGCTGCATCTCGGGGGGGGGGGGAGGCGGCGTACAGGGATGAGGTAGAGCAACTGAGCAAGCTGTGCAAGGTTAACAACCTGCTGCTGAACAAGTCAAAGACCCAGGAAATCATCGTGGACTTCAGGAGGAAAAAGTCCGAGATCCAGCCCCTGCTCATCGACGGAGAGAGCGTGGAGAGAGTCTCAACCCTCCGATTCCTGGGGGTGCACATACAGGATGACCTGTCCTGGAAGAACAACACAACAGCCACCATCAAGAAGGCACAACAGCGGCTCTACATCCTGAGAGTCCTCAGGAAGGAACACAACAAGCAGGAGATACTGGTGGCCTTCTACCGCGGCGCAGTGGAGAGCATCCTCACCTACGGTGATCTGTTTTTGCTTTGTGTTTGTGTCTGTGTGTCTCTCTCTCTCTCCCAGGTGTTCGTGATCCCTTGATTGTCTCCCTGTTAATCATCCATCATCAAGTCCACCTGTGTTCCTGTCCTGTCAACCAATCACCTGTCTACCTGTTCCCTATATATGTGGCTGTTTGTTACTTGTGTAGGTTAGAGGGGTGAGGTTATGTTTTCATTCTATTCTATTCTATTCTATTCTATTCTATTCTGAGTCAATTCTGTTTCATTCTGTTTCATTCTGTTTTGTTAGTATATTAGTTGGTTGCTACATGTGTCTGTCTAGTGTTTGTTTGAGTTACCTATGGTCCCCGGTTGCCTTATCATGGGAGAGGGCTAGGTAAGATACCCTGGGGTTTACATCACATCACGTAGGTAACTGTTTGTCTAAACACACTAGGTAAGAACGAGCGGATGTCACTCATCCTTTGTAGCAGTTAGATTTAGGTTCCGGGTAGATTAGTTAGCAGTTCTGTACCTAGGTAGATATGCTAGATTAGAGTTGTAGGGAAGCATAGGGCTGTGGTTTTATTGTGACACCGTTCGCAGCCTTCTCCCTCCCTTCCTACCCTCTGTTTATTTTCCTCGGTTTAGTTTTTGGATTATCCTTCCCCCCCCTGTTTCATGTATATTTGTATGTCCATGTTTTTCACTTTATTATTATTATTTAGTGGCAAATAAATCCTTTTCTTTAAGGTACACCTTGTTGTCGGTCTGACAGTGTTTGAGCACCACACACACGGTCAGTTGCTTCACCAGTGCTTGTACACAGGCTATGTTGCAGTCCTCCCTCCTCCCTAGTCTTACATCTGAGGGAGGAGTGGACGTAACAGAGACATTACCTCGGTCACATGGTTGGGTAGGTCTGTGACACACAGGAAGGAGCGATGACACTCCTTTAAGGTTCCTAAATTAATCAAATTCATTAATTCAATTCATTCAATTAAAAGACACAAAAACACCAAATACAAGTGTGAAATGGTGCATATTACACGAAACTATTTGAAACTCAAAACATCTTTGAATCTTTTGGGCTTCAGAGCTTTATCCCCATTCCAGTACTAACCTTCTTCTGTCTTCTCCACTACCATGGCCAGACTCTCAGTCTTCACAGCTGCTTCTGCAGGTCCCAGGTCCTCCTCAGCATCAAACCATGCCTCGCTGGAGTTGACGTCTTCCCCTCTTACTCCCCCTGCGAGTGGGTGAGTTACAAGTGTAGAGAATCAGAATTCTCAATTTCTCCAATTGATGAATAAATCAAATAAATAAATGTGAATGCTGAGGTTTTACTGCCCCACTGTGTTTACCTGGCTTGTTCCCACGGTTGGTCCCATTCTGCTGGGGCTCACGGGTGACTGCCTTCACAGCTGTGCTGCCTTCTGCCTTGGGGAGGGTAATTGGACCTCTCCCACTTGGACCCTCCTGTTAGAATTGAGACTGAGATTATACTTGTATATGCGTTTTGTAAATAATAAGAAAGTATTATTATGACTGAGGTACTGACTATTTGTGTATGAATGAACAGAGGACTTTATGCCTTGATTTGATGCCACCAACTGCAACCTCCTATGACAAATTCCTATACAATATACTACCGCTTGGAACCACTCCTCAGATTTCTACCTACCTAGATTTCAGCCTCCCCCCACACACACACACCCCCACACTAAAATGTTATTTCAGAATTGATACCTGCGGGAGCTAGCTAACCTGTGCAGGGGTGTAGCGGGTGCCGGTGGTGATCCCCCGGGAGTCCACAGACAGAGGTTTGAGCTGGTCCAGGGGCACCCCTGAGAGGACCTTCCCCCTCATGTCTCTGTAGTCTCCCTCCAGGACCTGCAGCACATTCATCAGGGTCTCAGGTGGGCCCTCACTCCTACTGGGGGAATTACACACCTAGTAAATAATAAGACCAGCACTCTCAAATAGAAAAATTAAGTATATGTTTCAATGCATAAATCAGTATTCTTCAGCTATTACCCACTCGACTTGTGGCAAAACAAGGACAAACAAACTAAAAAACAATCCAACTAAAAACTACTTCTGAAATTCCCCCTAAACTGATAATTTATGATTAAAGGGGGGTCACACTTATGATGGATTATGATGAGGAGTCAGCAGGAAAAGGCAAGGGTATTATGATTCCATTTTATCTCCTGCGTTAGTGAGGCCGCCCTCCGATTTCTGCCTCCAGTGGCCCACTGACAAGGATTACCATTTCATGCATTACAATGAGCCCATCCTCCGTTTCCTACCACCACCAGCCTCCCCGGGTGCTTCCATCCTGTCCCTTACCTGCCCTGGTCCTGGATGGAAGGCTGGTGCTGGTTAGCCTCCACTCCACTCTGGCAGTGCTTCTCCAGCTCCACGTCTAGAGAGAAGCTGGCCTGGGCGGAGGGCTCCTTGCATACGGCCGCCACACCGTTGCCATCCTGCCACGTCCCTTCTTCCCACGGCTGGGAGAGCAGCTTGTCCGTGCCGCGATTCACCTCCTGCTGGTCTGGAGGCACCTGTGCGATGTGGACGCTGGTGTCACAGGCTGACTGGAAGCTGCCGTCCTGCAGGTCAACCAGGCCATCTACAGGGGGGTCCATAGAGAACTGGCCACCCTCAGGCTGCTCCAGCACCTCCTGCTGGTGTACTCCACTCCCTGTGCAGGGCAACAGGTTTAATTCCTACCATGTAGTGGGAGAGTAAGTAGACCTCTCTCATTCTATGAGGCAAACATAACGGTCAATGTTCCAAAACAGAAGAACTACAAACAAAAGAACAAAACAACTAGTATAGTGGACAAAGAACATTCTACCCTGACTGTTCAGTAAAGCAACTGACCACATAGAAATATGACTGTTTTGTATGATGGTTTTAAAGGGAAGGAGAGCAGCACCTGATGAACATGCGACTTCCTTCTGGATCAGTGCACCACAACGCCTGCACTTCTTCGCTCCAGAGGAACAACTGGTGAACAAATAGCACACAAGATGACAATAGAACAGGGCTCAATATAAGCTTATATAAGTACACATATGACACAAAGTCCATGTTTTCAGATTGTTTTCATACCCAGCATTACAATAGCAGTAATTGGCAATGATAGGAACATACTTGTTTAGGTTGTCTTCAGACATTGTCTGTTGGCGCATGCAGTACGCTCTAGCCATTTCTGTACAGCATTTAGGAAAACAAAAAGTATTTATTATAAGTTAAATAAATATACGTTTATTAAGAGTCTTGTTTTATCATACATTTAAAAGACTCAGAGTAAAATGTTGTGTATCGCAAAACGTCTAAATGGTTTATTTTTTTTAAGATTGTTGAGCCGCGACCAAGTTGTCAATCAGAGCCATAACTCACGTTTCACAAAAACAAATTGTCCGTCTACTTCAAGCGCAGGATGCCGTTGCAGAAATCGGAAGAGTCCTCCTTCCTCTGTGGAACAGAAAGTTGAACAACTAATCTTCAGCAAAATTGTCACTGAGAAAATACAAGCATTACTAATAGCTATGTATTAGTGCCCCCCATCAGACTCAACATTGCCCTTGTATCAGTGATGCTGCAATTCCAACCATCATTATGTTTGTATCCCTGCTTACTCAATTTCATGTGTTTTTATATAGTTTGTAATATGTGCAACGCCTTTTATACAGCTGCAAACCAAACTGCTGACTGGGACAATAACTGCAAGAAAACGTCCGGTTGCTGCCACCTTTCTGCCTCTATTGGACTACGGTGATGTCTTGTACATGAATGCCTCTGCTACCTCTCTTCAACATCTGGATGCAGTTTACCATGGCGCGTTAAGGTTTATAACAGGCTGTAAACCCCTTATGCATCACTGTGTGCTATACTCTCTGGTTAACTGGTCATCTCTCTATCTGCCGAACCCTTCACTGGTATATTTTCATTTACAAATCCATCCTTGGTCTGCTCCCCTCCTACCTTTCTAACCACCTGTCACGCAAGCAATCCGTCTACGGCCTTCGCACACAGGACATCACATACTCCATCCCCTTGGTCCGGACCATGAAAGGCAAAAGGGCGTTCCTCTTGGAATTCTTTACAGCAGAGTCTGAAACTGAGTCATCTGATCCCTCTTTCCAGTTTCAAACTCTTGCTGAGAGACATACAGTGCGAGTCCATGATTTGTTCTTGCAACTGACTTTGACCTTACCTTTTGCCCATTGCTGACCCCTCCCCGTCCCTAGCTCTATAGCTGTCTAGTTTTAGGTTTTTAGTTTTAGTTTAGTTTTAGATTATCTTAGATTGTTTTAGACTAGTTTTAGTTTTAGACTATGTAGTTTTAGACTCTGTAGGCCAGGTTTTGTATTGTATTTGTTTGTGGTGGATAGTTGTTTGTGGTGGAACAGGTCACACTTGAAAATGTGTTTTTTACCTGTATAAAATAAAGATTAAAAAAAAATCTGAATCTGAATAAATAGAAAGGATGTGTTTCAAGTTCAGTGTTACACAGTAGAAGTCAACATCACTAAGATAGATGAACATGACTTCAGACGTTGAAATGGGGGCGCATGAAAATAAAATAAAAACCGCAATTCTACTTAATGGACAGCTATTCACTTGGCATGGTGCATGACAATGTTCCTTGACTAGGCTTGTGTAGTAGGGGGAGGCCCTGTTAGTTGAGAACTAGGCTTTAATCATGTTCCTGGTATTTCCCCCACTACCCATGTCAGAAATGTATTGTTACTGTAGCCGTTACTGGGTTGGGAACATAATTTTTAATTTGTGTTTAATTTGGGGAGGTGTGTGTGTTGGAACACAACACACCTCCCCATTGTCCATCACAGAGAGCAGTGGAGGTATAAATCCGAGGACAGGCTCACTGTATGTAACGCATGGCATTAAGTGAGGAAAGGTATCAAACACCTATGTGTTTGATAGCATTCCTCATTCCATGCTTTACACTGAGCCCGTCCTGATATCTGCCTCCACTGATGGAGAGTGGGGCTTTGAGCTAGTGTCTCCAACACAGACGTGTCAAGTCCCCACCTTGTATCAAGCTCCTGTCCTCTACAGGCAGTGGGCCTGTTCATGTTCTTCAATGTATGGATATTGCAATCATTGGATTTATCGTGACGTTACCCACTGAGCACTCGGGAACAGTGAATCGGGAACGGTGCTCAACTTGTCCAGCCTCGCGCTATGCCTCGCGCCCTTTGAAGAGGTACATTAAGCCCAATTACTGTGAAGCCAATGCGGACGGTGGTCAACCTCGCGCTACGTGCAATGAATATGAATGCAAAAAGTAAATATATTTGCATGAATATCAATATGAAATGTAGCCTACAGTAAAGATATATGTACAGTATATAGTGTGATGCGTACAGGACAAGGACGAATAAGATATGTGCAGTGTGCACGTATCCTTTGTGTGCACTGCTTCATAACACGTGAGAGGCAATATTTCTTATGTCAGTGGAAATGGTATCCATTTCAAAGCGTTTCTCCTCTTTCATCCTTCTGCCAGTGGAGTCGCAGTTGCTCATTTCTCCAGTTTCTATGCGTACGCATGGGTGCCAGTGTGCTTAGAGGTGCGCACAGTTTCACGCCACGTTCCTTTTTTATAAATCCCAAATTTGCAGGAAGATTTACGTACGCATGTACGTGACGCAAGTCACAATCAGATTCTAACCTTTCCATTATGGGCAAGACCAAAAAGTTTTATAAGGAAGTCAGGGACAAGATTGTATACCTGCACAAGGCTGGAATGGGCTACAAGACCATCAGCAAGCAGCTTGTTGAGAAGGAGAAACAAATGACAAAAAGACAAAATAACCATCAATCGCCCTCGGTCTGGGGCGATGATCATGAAATGCATCTGCATTTCCTTGTCTTAGTACTTCTCAATGACAATAAGGTTGAATCTAATCTAATCTAAAAGAGAAATGATTTAGTATAATAACTACAAAGCAAGGTATCTGATTTTGCAAAACAACCTCTCAAATGTTGTAGTTTAATCGGGAATCATATTTAATTGGATCTGTAATTATTATACATATTATACCAATACTTGGATGTTATGACATTATCATAAATAATAAGGTAAACTGTAGGACGAATCAAGTTTAAACTGATTCCGTTGTTGATGCAGTCTGTAACATGTTATATATGGTCTGGCGAGAACGTTCGTTGCGCGGAAATTGACTGATTGGGTGAAAAGTATTTTTTTCCGCGTTCTGTCGAGCGTTTGACTGACCATTTATATGCAATGTTTGCAGGAAAAGTGCTATACAAATACAAAGTTATTATTATTATTATAGGCAACTATGGGCGTCAAAAAGGGTGGGACAAGACGCTCGTTCACATGTGCAACATCAGAGTTGATTATGATTCATAAAGGGAAGCAGGCGTGGAACTTGCAAATTCCACTGGCGTGCGCACCGTTTTATAAATCCGAATGTTGGTGACGTAAATATTCTTGCTTTGCAAAGGTGCGTAGGTACGCAAAGCTTTATAAATGAGGCCCCAGGTATCGGTAGTGAAAAAGTTGTAAAACCTTCATGTTTTGCAACAGTTATAATCTAACACTTCTATCAATGTATTTTTATTCATTTCTTTTATCTTATTCGTTATCTTATTAAATGTTTATACATATTCTTCATTCATTAATTTTGCTTTTTAAATCTGCTTACTATTCTCCTCTTGTATTCTGCAGACCCCAGAGATGTTGTTACATGGCACTGTGAAGCCTATGGAACCACTTTGTTGCTCTCATCTTGTTATAATCCTGCGTATGTTCCAAATTTTACAGGAGAGAGGCCATACTACTGCTCCCAGTGTGGGAAGAGTTTCACTACATCCATGAACCTGAAGGTCCATGAGAGAATACACACAGGAGAGAAGCCGTACACCTGCTCCCACTGTGGGAAGAGTTTCACTACGTCCATCAAACTAAAGGTCCATGAGAGAATACACACAGGAGAGAAGCCGTACACCTACTCCCACTGTGGGAAGGGTTTCACTCAGTCAGGAAGCTTAAAGGACCATGAGAGAATACACACAGGAGAGAAGCCGTACACCTGCTCCCACTGTGGGAGGGGTTTCACTCAGTCAGGACACTTAAAGGACCATCAGAGAATACACACAGGAGAGAAGCCGTACACCTGCTCCCACTGTGGGAAGGGTTTCACTACGTCCATCAAACTGAAGGTCCATGAGAGAACACACACAGGAGAGAAGCCATATGTGTGCGCCCACTGTGGGAAGAGTTTCAATAGGCAAGACACTCTGAAGGTCCATGAGAGAATACACACAGTAGAGAAGCTGTACACCTGCTCCCACTGTGGGAAGAGTTTCAATAGGCAAGACACTCTGAAGGTCCATGAGAGAATACACACAGGAGAGAAGCCATACACCTGCCCCCAGTGTGGGAAAAGTTTCGCTACGTCCATCAGTTTGAATGTCCATGAGAGAATACACACAGGCAAGAAGCCGTACACCTGCCCCCAGTGTGGGAAGAGTTTCATTAGGCAAGACAAGCTGAAGGACAATCAGAGAATACACACAGGAGAGAAGCCATACGTGTGCGCCCACTGTGGGAAGAGTTTCAATAGGCAAGACAAGCTGAAGGTCCATGAGAGAATACACACAGTAGAGAAGCTGTACACCTGCTCCCACTGTGGGAAGGGTTTCTCTCGGTCAAGACACTTGAAGGTCCATGAGAGAATACACACAGGAGAAAAGCCATACACCTGCTCCCTGTGTGGGAAGGGTTTCACTCAGTCAGGACACTTTAAGGACCATGAGAGAATGCACACAGGAGAGAAGCTGTACACCTGCTCCCAGTGTGGGAAGAGTTTCACTACGTCCTTCAACCTGAAGGTCCATGAGAGAATACACACAGGAGATAAGCCGTACACAAAAAAAATTTCACCCAGTCAATTTCTGCGCAGTAGTTCCGCTTAACGAACACATAACAATATGAAACTCTCGTATAATATCTTTGTTCCAGACTGTATCGACAACGTGTTCACCTTATTATTTATGATAATACATTTCATAACATTCAAGTATTGTTTAATAATTACAGATTCAATTAAATACAGTGGTGTAGTCTACGTGATACGCAGGGCTACGCCGTATACCCACTAAGAAAGGCCAAGGATTTCCGTATACCCACTTAAAAATGTGCGAGGATACGTAACAGCGTTTTGTGACAGAACTTTCACACTTCAAATTCACCCCGTCTGTGTCACGAAGCACATGACTTTTGGAGCATTGGGACTGACTATAGCGTCATATACCATCAACGGGGGGAGATGCGACATGAAATATGTCAAAATGCAGCACTATACCATGCACAGATCAGCCTTATAACATGTAATGTTAGATATATAACGTTAGACAGGGAACGCAGATGTATTTTTTATGGCGTTCCGAAATGAACGATATGAGGCTGGGAGGGAAAAATCACAGTATACCCACTAGAAAAAACTAGACTACACCACTGATTAAATATGATTCCCGATTAAACTGTACAACATATTTGAGTGGTTGTTTTGCAAAAACAGATATCTCCCTTTGTATTTATTATGTTAAATCATGTTTTTTTTATTTTAGATTAGATTAGATTCAATCTTATTGTCATTGACAAGTACCAAGGTTGTCATAAGGAAATGCAGTTCGTCATCTAACCTGCATTGACAGTTTTAACTGCAAACAGAAATCCTCCTTCGGGGAATTTTTATCATTTGAATATCTTTCAGTTGTTTTTAAATGTTCCACTCGAATTATTTTTATAATTTTATACAGACCACCCCAATACTCTACTAGCTTCTTTAATGAACTTACAGAGCTTCTCTCCATCATTACTACTGAATTTAATGGTCTGATCATTGCTGGTGATTTCAATATTCATGTAGATAACTCAGAGGACAACAAATCCAAAGAACTCTCTGTTCTGTTAGATGTTTTTGAACTTCAACAACATGTGAACCTCCCTACTCATAATCGAGGTCACACTCTGGACCTTATCATCACCAAAGGCCTAGACATTTCAAATGTTGTCGTAACTGACATTGCCCTGTCTGACCACTGTTGCATATTCTTTGACGTATCTATCTTTCCTGTTATTCAAACTATGTCTAAAACTATTTCCAAACGATATATCAATGAAAAGACCAGTGCACTGTTCACACAGGCCTTTTCCCTAGCCCCCCCCCCCCCCCCCAAACTTCTATTCCAACCTCAGTAAATGACCTTCTACACGATTTCAACTTAAAAATCACAAAAACCATTGATGATATTGCACCCATTAGATCCAAATGCATCTCTGGTAAGCAAAAAGCTCCCTGGAGAACTGCCCCATCCGTAAAGACCCAAAAAAGAGAATGTCGTAAAGCAGAGCGCAGATGGAGAAAAACAAACCTTCAAGTCCACTATGATATCTATAAAGAGAATCTTCAGAACTATAACTTAGAAATAAGAAGTGCCAGGCAATCATTTTTCTCTAAGATCATAAACAATAACATCAATAATGCCCGCATCCTTTTCAGAACTGTTGACAGACTAACGGCCAAGCTCCACCTGCTGCGTCGCGTCAACTCGCCATCAACGTTGCGTCAACTTCCCGTTGTCCAAGCTCCACCTGCTGCGTCGCGTCAACTACTTCTACTCTAGCTCCACTGGCATTTTTTGTATACGGGAGTAATTTCACCCTTGACTGCAATTATGTCCACAACAATAACAACATCATACAGAACATTTTCCAATCAGGGTAATATTTTATCTACATATTCCCAAATAGATAGTTGCTAGTTGAGTAGATGTTCAACTGGGAATAAACGTGAGCTGCAGCACGCTTTGAGTCAATAAGACAATAGAGATAAGAGATTAAGATTATAGTGTTATTTTGTAAAGATATGGTTTGTGATATCCTGTGAGGTACAGGATCACGTAATACGAATGTGAGATAATTGACAAAGAACGTGACGATAAATTGGTTGTAGCAAGGAAGCATAATGGGATACTGTCAAAAGTAGAATGTTAAAGACGGTTGTGTGAATAAGATATTATTAGCACAAGAATGGGTGTGGTATGTCATTTGAAAGGTGACTAAAGATTGTGTTAATGTTAAACGTAAACAGATTTAACTGACTGTGTGACATGAGAGGGAAAACAGGATGATTCAGTTGGACATCGGAGTGGTAATTAAGAGATGATTTATGGTGCGTTGACAGGTGACACGCAGTAACAGGAATGTATGGTTGTAAAACAGCAATTGAGACGAGCGAGACAGAAATAGTGACAGAAAGAGGGGAGGTGTTTTTACAGCACAAAACGAGGGGAGAGAACGAACTGTGCTTGTGACATAATTGACTTTATGATCAGTAAATGACAAAACACATTTAAAGAAAAATAAGGTATTAAGCTCTATTACGACAGTTTTAAGACTGATTTATTTTTTAACTAACAACGTGTGCTGTGATTAAATATGGGGAATCAGACCAGTGTAACGCAAAAACCAATCAAAAAGATTTATCTTAGGAATAAATCGGAGAATGATTTACCTAAAAAGGAGAGAAAAGCTCTTAAAAAGCTATTAAGTACGAACCCTCATTTAAAAAATATACCAATTAAAAATAAAGCTGATCTATCCCCACGAGAGTGGATGATTTTGAAATTGGGAATATATTACGTTGAACCATTTCTAGGCAACCTGTCTGAATGGTCAGATGACTTATACCCCAATCAAGGAAGTTTTGATAAGGATAAATTAGCAATTGTTAATGATTATTTGGGATCAAATAATGCAATTGTCAATCCAGAATGGGACCTTCAATACATGACAGAAGTATATATTGCGTGGATGCTGATGGCAAAACAATGGCCAGGTAATATAATAAGACATGAAAAACTAAAGAACAAAAAGAAATGTATAGACTCCCCAATAGAGGAACAGACTATCGATAAAATTAAACAAATACATAATGACGATGTCACGACAAATACGCCCACTGTTACTCCATTGTACCCTCAGTTATCTCTGATAAAGGAACCACCAACGTATGCGTCACTAACAGATGATGACGATGACGTCATTAATTGGGTTCTGTTAGAAGGACAAAACATAAAGAAAGATGATAAAGGTGCAAAGGTTAATCCAAAGATTACAGCAACATACATCTTTTCTAAAACTGACAATGACACTTTCTCATTAAGAAATTGGAAAAAAGAATGTAATCAATTGTTCCTGGATAATTGTGTTAAAGCCTTCCACACAACGGAAAGGAAATATGCAGAACAAAAGGAACGCATTAAACCTGATAAACTAAGGTACATTAAGGAACTCACAGAAGGGGAATGTAAGAAAATTATTCAAATATTACGAAAAGGGGAGAAAGTTGAAAAACGGTATCACGACATTTCCAGTCTAATGATGAGAACATTATTAGAAAGTATAGACAGGTATGAGAAAGAGAAGGTATCAAATGTTGACCTTACAAACTTCACTACAAAAGACATGGAGACAATATTGAAAGGAATAAGAGACAATGATATTAAGGAAATATATATATATATAATTTCATGATAATTGAAACTATTGACGACAAAAAGAAAACCGAGACAGAAGAACGTACAAACATGCCTTTGTTAACAATGGACGAAAAGGTGTTATATAAACCCCTATCGTTACCGGAACTATCTTTAATCATAAGAGACGCCCCGAAACCATTAATGAACCCAAGGGGATTTATAAATTGGTGGAGAACAACAATAATGCATGGAAGTATGGACGGTAAGGATGTGAGATATATTTTAAACACTTTATTACCTAACATTAGAATGGATACAATAATAACAAAATGTGATACGCTAAATGAGGACCACGATAATGCCGCAGACGGGGACACACCTTCGGAACGTTACGTGTGGCTTACTAAAGATCATAAGATTAAACACATTAAACAAATTACTGAATTCCTTAAAGATCATGCAAGCCAAGAACGTGATATATCAAAGATTCTTCAATGTAAACGCCGACCTGATGAAACATTGTCTGAATTCGCTAGTAGGTTTCAGAAATCATGGAAAGAGGACGCGAAACTAGACATACAGGAAGGGGAAGATAATTTCTTTACAAGCATGATTTTGAATAACATGGATGACGAATCCAAACAGACAATAACTATCTCAACACCTGGGGTATACTCACTAACACCGGCAGATTTATTAAAGAAAATCAGAGAGTTAGAGGCTGTGGGATTATTTAAAGTTAAAAACAAAACAAAAGACACTGAATTGCCACAACTACCATACATTGACGTTACGCCACCCACACCACAAGTAGGAGGTAACCAATTTAGATCACCTCAACTCAGACAATATAGTCCATTTATACCAAGATCAGGAAACAATTCGGAACAATATAAACAAAGACAAAATGGAGAAAGGTATGGTAATAGAGGAGAGAATAGCTATGGTAATAGAGGGACATTTAATGGTAATAATAGGAGAGGGGATAGAACAAACAACTGCTTCTATTGTAAAGAATTCGGACATTGGATACAAGATTGTAGAGTAAAACAAAGAGATGAACAGCAAAAAGGTAGCTGGTACTCACCACGGGCTAATTATAGACAACAAGAAAATGAACGACCACAAACGGAGTCATATAAACAACCACGAGGGGAAACGCCCACAATTTTGTTATGGAAGAAATGACAATTTCAGCCTACAGACATGATCAAATATATAGTTAGTACACCACAATTCCACATAACAAATAAACCTTCAGAAATACCAGAGATAGCTTTAAAAAATAAATGGTAAAAGAATTACATTTTTAATAGATTCAGGAGCGACAGTATCATGTCTAAGGCGAAACGATTTGAAATGTCAATTAACAAACAAAACGATAAGAACTATTGGAATAAGTGGGACAATGCAAGATGATCCAGTATCCATACCTTTACAGGTTGACTTAGACGACATCAAAATACAACATCCATTTTTGATAAGTGCAACGACACCCATGCCATTGATGGGCAGGGATTTACTATGCAAGATAAACGCAACAATTTATTGTACACCAGATGGGATTGAAATGTCTATACCACCACATAGAGCATACCAAATGTTTGCAGAAAACGTTCTGAAAACACACACGGCTCGAACTATTCTATCCAAAATTGATTTTGTAAAACAATTACTTATGATACAGGGAATTCAGAAGCTGGCCCGTTGCAGCGCAGCCGCAGCAGCTACGGTATTACACTTCAAAATTCTTAGCGAACCATTCTCTGACAAAGTAATTAAGACAGAAGAAATGATAGAGATACCTCAGAACTTTTTCGTATCACCATTAGGACTCTTATTAATATGGAAAGACATAAAAGAACACATTGAACCCTTTGTATGTGCATTAAGGAATAACTTTAACGATGTATCTGATTTAATAAAGTCATTTAAAGAACATATTAACTTACCACCAGATAATGAGGAAAAGAACAATAATTGTATCATTTGGTCTTATGGAAAAACTCCCACGCATTTCTTCATAAAAAATTTGAATAACACAGTAATGCCTGAGATATGGTGTGATAATAAAGATTACAAAATATCTCTACTACCACCTTGTATATTACACGAAGTACCGTCAAAATTGTGGGCATTACATGCTAATCATGTGGGTCTCTTGAACATTGAACCCTATAAAGCTATGATTAATCCCGATAAATATCCAGTGTATATTAAACAATACCCCCTTTCTAAGGAAAAGGAGGAAGGCATTAAGCCAGTAATTGAAAGCTTAATAGAACAAGGTGTCATTGCAAAGCAGAGTTCACCAAATAACACTCCTATTAATCCCATTTTAAAACCAGGCACTAACAAATATCGGTTTACACAGGACCTGAGGAAGGTCAATGAAGCCATAATTCCTCTGGCCCCAGTGGTACCCGACACTAATTCTATCTTGACAGCACTGCCAGCAGACTCGAAATGGTACACAGTAGTGGATTTATCATCCGCATACTTTTCAATACCTGTACACAAAGACACACAAGGATTATTTGCATTCACATTTTTATCACAACAATACATTTGGCTTCGTCTACCCATGGGACTTATTGATAGTAGCGTCATTTATAGCAGAGCTGTAAATCAACACTTGTCGCATTTGACATTGCCATGTAACTCAGCACTTCTGACTTACGTTGACGACCTGTTAATAGCAGCAACTGACAGACAAGGATGCATTGAGGACTCAATCGTACTTCTGAAGCACCTGGCTGAGGGAGGGCACAGAGCTTCGCTATCAAAACTGCAATTTTGCATGGAATCTGTCAATTATTTGGGATATGTACTGAAAAATGGCTGCCGCTTCCTATCACCTGACAGAGTCAAGGCAATCAAAGACATGGAGAAACCACGGACTAAGACTGAATTACTTTCTTTCCTGGGATTAGTAAATTACTGCAGGAACTGGCTAGCTGAATATGCTATTTATGATGCGGTACTGCGGAAGGCCACATTAAAGACAGCGCCTAACACCATTCTATGGGATGAGGACAAGAAACAAGCTTTCAGACATATCAAATTCCTGCTATGTCACAGTCCCGCTCTAGGACTGCCGGATTATAACCTGATCTTCCACCTGTACACTGCAGATGATGGTGACGTGGTATCGGCAGGGCTAGCGCAACTACATGGCGATTTAATGAGACCAGTGGCGTATTTCAGCAAAACCCTACCACAAATTGTTAAGGGGATGTCCAATTGCCTCCGAGCTGTAGCAGCCGCGGCAATTATGGTAGACAAATCACAAGTCATTGTTTTAGCCCACCCTATGACGTTACATACATCACATACGGTTAATACAATACTACGGAATCTTACAACACAACACATGACGAGCCAAAGACGGAGTAATTACGAACACATTTTGACTGGCACGCATAACCTTACGATTTCGACCACAACACACACGAACCCTGCATTGCATTTGAAAACATTACTACATGGAGATTCACAAGTCCAAAGTGAAAAGGATAGTGAACATGACTGTATGGAATTGATTAATGCAACAAGCAGTGTAAGAGCTGACTTACAGCAGACGATACTTGAACATAATGACATGATTTTGTATTGTGACGGCAGTGCAATGAGACCTGACGACAAGACAACTTAAACTGCATATGCAATAGTTGACGAAAACGGTCATTGCATTGAGGCATACAGACTACCAGTTTCATCAACACAAGCAGCTGAATTGATAGCACTAACAAGAGCATGTAAATATGCTAAAGATAAAGATGTATCCGTGTTTACCGATTCAAAATACGCATTTTCAGTTGCACATGACTTTAGCAAAATCTGGGAAAACAGAGGTTTCATCACTACTGCAGGAAAGCCAATACAACATGCTATGTTAGTAAAGGAACTGCTGGAAGCATTGATGCTTCCAGCACGAATTGCCATAGTTAAGTGCAAAGGCCATTCCAGAGAAAATTCAGAGGTGGCGATAGGAAACAACTTGGCAGACAAATATGCCCAAGATGCAGCATTAAATGGATCGCCCGCACCATGGTTGGAACACGCGACCATGGCAGTGTTAACCACAGACCCACCGTTCACCATTGATGCATTGTTATCGTTTCAAGATCAAGCAGATCAATCAGAAATTATATTGTGGGAAAGGAAAGGATGCATCAGAGATGACATAGGCTTATGGAAATTTACGGATGAACGAATAGCCTTACCAAAAATAGCATATGAAGCACTCATATCGTTCATACATGGCCCAACACACATAGGGCCCTATTATGCACTTCATAAGTCTTAAGCAATAAGACGAGGCGGTAGATCTAAACTTAAGACGTGGAGGCGTGGTCAAGGCCACTTTGCTATTATGCGTGCGGTAGTGGGCGCCTAAAACCCGGCGCTAAGCAAAGAAATTAGTAATGGGTGTGTTTTGGGCGTCTTCTCAATCAACCCAATCAGCGTGCCAGGTGCCATTCCCTTTAAGAACCGGCTGCGTTGAGTCATTAGCGCTATGCTATTATGGAAGTCCTAAGAAGGAGGTCAGCACGCTTCTCTGCAGAAGAAAGTAACAAGCTCGTGCATGACATATGTCAGTTACTGCCTGACGGGTGAAGCGCAGCTCATACAAGCATTGCTGCTCTGTAAACAGAATAAAAGAATATATATAGGCTATATTATACATATTTTAATAATAGGCTATAATATAATTGTAATTGCAATATATTATAGCATTATTAACAGTTGGATCACCAATTGAAAGCGCTAAAATGCTTAGATCACGAATCCAGGATGTCAGCCCGAGGTAACAAAGTTGTTGCCGGTATATGCGCTCGGCGCGCCGTCTTCGTCTATCATAATTCCTTCCTAGGATATATTCCATTGTTCTCTCTCTCTGGCTTAACATTTGCCAGTGGTGGCATTTATACTGTGACCGTAATTGACGTCTTGCCGTGGAGCCACGTGCGTGTTCATGTGTGCCCACATGCATGCGCAAACCGCGGAGGCGCGCTCGTGTTTCAAAACGTGCATGAAGTCTAAACTTAAGAACTTTTCAAACCACTTCTTAGCGCTAGGAGCAAAGTCAGATCGCATAATAGCAGGGGCGCCTAGTGCACTTCATTAACATATGAACACTCCCACAATGAGTAATATTATGCACGGGAGTATTACGTCTTATGTGTGGGCGCCTATCGACACCTGCATAATAGCAGTAGCTCGTATGAAGCGCATAATAAGGGTGGCGGTAGGTCTTAACCTGGCGGTGCGTCTTAATTAAGACTTAAAACGGCAAGTTAAGAAGTGCATAATAGGGCCCATAGGGTATAAAGGAGTGACAGAATACATATCAAAGTTGTTTTTTACAATTGGCATTGAAAAACAAGTAAGACATTTCATTCATAAATGTTTAGTTTGTGCGAGATGTAATCCAAACATTAACCCTGCTAAATGACAACATTTACCTAAGCCAGAAGGACCATGGCAACAATTGCAAATTGATTTCTCTCATATGCCAAAATGTAGAGGTTTTTCATATCTATTGGTAATGGTTGACAGATTTTCTAAATGGACAGAAGCGTTTGCAACAAAGAAAGAAAATGCGCAAACAGTTGTAAAATGCTTAATGGAGCACATTATACCTCGGTTCGGAATCCCCACAGGGATCGACTCGGATAACGGGACACCGTTCACATCTAGGGTTACCAAACTGTTGGCAGCAGCACTAGGGATAAAATGGACATTCCACATACCTTACAACCCACAGAGTTCCGGCCAAGTCGAAAGAACCAACAGAACTATAAAAGATAAATTAATGAAATTGCACCAAGCAAGACAGGTAAATTGGATAGAGGGTCTTCCAATAGCACTCATGTCAATTCGAGCTATACCAAACGCATGCACTGGCCTGTCACCTCATGAAGTTTTAATGGCACGACCTTTTCCCCTAGGTGCATTGATGAAGGAGACAGCGGCTATCGACATAACACAATTGCAAGAATTGCAACAGAATTATGTTAAACACTTGTGCCACTTTGTATGTAGATATTCCCAACAGGTGACTGATTCGTTGCCCTCACCAGGTGAAAAGCCGATTCACGATTTTCAAGCAGGAGACTACGTCCTGGTAAAAAGTCTCAAACCGGTAACATTGGGAGGTGAACCGAGATACGGCCCACCTACCCAAATATTATTGATCACCCGAACGGCGGTTAAGGTAACAAACCAGCCGCAATGGATACATGCATCTAGGCTGAAAGCAGCCCCCCCCTTAGCACTCCCAAATTAGATTAACTGAGTGACGGGGAGGAGATAGAATGACACACACACACACACACACACACACACACACACACACACACACACACACAAAAAGGAACATTTAATATATGATCCAGAAAATTTGTGACAAGTATCTCTGCTATGATGATCTCTCTTTCTGAAATGTTGTATGTTAAGATCACAGAACCAGAAGACAAGGGACACCAACCAAAAAATGAAACAAAAGACCAACACAATCAGAGCCACGTTATGGACTGTGGGACTGGCCGCGATGTTTACGGTCATATATACATCTATACACGTGTATTAACAAACAAGAGACGAGAGTGAATGACAAAACTAATGATAAGCTCATGCGCATGAAACGTAACATACAAAGGATTGAACCCGTGATTGACATTGGCACTTTGGACAACACACCTATGACTGAGGACGAAATGCACTGTTTCTGGTACCCACTCAGGACCTCAGGTAGAAAACCGTTCTACATTGATAATGTGACATTCATCGCTCTAAATGAGGGATCGGTAAATGAGACTTAGAGACATTTGATAATTTGCCGACCGTACGCACGACTGCTAGACAACAACAACGACCTTTAACTTGTGTGGACCCTATTAAAAGCCACCAGACGCTGCACGACGTGGGGATCACCCTAAGGTGCCCTGACAAGCGGATATTCTTAGATGTCAACAAACCATGGCCTGCCAAAGACTATATCATTTGGATGTGTGGAGAAAATGTCTACACTTATCTGCCCAGTTTCTGGCATGGTCGATGTGCACCTTATTGGTCTGACAACATTGATTATGACAAAACCAGCAAAATGGGACTAGGACAAGACCAACGTGACAATTTCAAACATGACACACCAGACGAAAAACGAGTGATTGATTATAATGAAGTTGGCCTGAAGCAAGAAGACACTCACCCATTTGCATCTAACCTGTGGTATAAAACAATGACAAGCAAAGTTAGGAAACTAACACCAAACTCATGTTACGCATGCTCTATGTTTCCTCAATCAACAACAGAATTATTTCCAATTTATGCAGTGCCACTCACTGATGATAAGGGGTAATCTACACTATGTGTCCTAGCATACCACTACATATTGCAAGTACATCCAGCCACTACAGGACAATATTACACTGGCGCAACCGCTAGACCCATTGTCCAACCCAACAGTATATACATAGGTAAGACGACTAAAATGTCCGTCATGGAACGAGGTCAAGTGAACAAAGTGATTTCATACATAATTCATTCTAACATATCTGTACGACAGGATAATGGCGTTGATACAGACTACACACAGGCAAACTCCTACACCACTTTGGATTACTTCCCATCACTAACTGGATGTCACACACTATTTAGGAACAGCATCCTTAATGTACCCAGTGATTTGGCCACTAAACCAACAAAAATATCTGCTACGGTTAATGACTCAGCAGTATTTGATGTATGTGTAATGGGACAGCCTACCGAGGACACCGGAGCCACGGATGTCGGCTATTTATATCCCACAAAATGCAAACACTTTTTCGACTACCGCCTCAACACAGTAAAGATATCTAAGATTGGCACCGTAGCGATTCCAGGTTTCCTTTGGTGTTGTGGAAACCAGATTTGGACAAACCTACCACCATCGTTTCGTGGAATCTGTGGAATGTGCATGCTGAATGACCTGGTGTATTTAGTTGAACCCATAGAATACGAAGACAATGACTTGACACCACACAATAGCAGTAGACGACAGAAAAGGCAGAGTAATGAGGTAGATGGCTACATACACTTGAAAAACACTGACCCAAAACAGTTGTCCGATAAGTATTACAAGCTACCTGAAGAGTCTAGAATCTTCACACATGCACAACTAGTGTTCAAGTCCATATTTTGGAATACCGAGTTACAGTATGCCAACCATTACTTGATAGCATTAACCCGTCATGACCTTTCCCAAGTGGCCAATGCGACTCTAATGGGATTTCAAGCTTTAAGCAGCGAAATTGCTACCATAAGACAATTCACCATTGACAACCGCATTGCCCTAGATTCGATTACAGCCGCACAAGGAGGAGTATGCGCAATTGTAGGATCAGACACCTGTTGCACATATTTACCCTCAATGTCAGAAGGTTTGGGTAACTTGTCCAATGCTATTAGGAACATCAAAAGGATTCAACAAGGGATAGTGAGAACTAACAGAGAGGCCAGAGAAGGAGGGGGATATGGAGCAGAAGTGTTCAATTACCTTGCAAAATTATTCAATGGTAACACAACACTGACATGGATTATGGGACTCCTAACACCAGTGATAATAATCATGATGATTATTATTGTGATCATGGGATGCTGTTTTCCGATTTTCCGAACACTCATTATGCGATCCATGAATGTCACAACTAACATGCCAATGATTGCAACCAGAGACATTCATGTGAACTTTGCACAAAGGAGACAGAGCCCTACATCAAGCTCTGATACCTCATCAACAGAAGGAGAAAGGGAGAAAGGAGAGCAAAAGTGAAATTATGGTGTGAATGAAATAATTTCTACTATGAGTCTCTCAATAACACAGCAACAAGAGAAAAGGACAACCAAGGCTAAAAGCAGACGACCATGAAGAATCGTCATTCTATCATCTCAGATAGTACCTCATTGCAACCAGGAAACGCATGAGGTCCCTCTGTTGAAGATTGACAAGAATCAAGATAACGAAACAACCTCCAGTTTGTTAAACATGCATAATTGTAAACAAATCATGGAAGACATAGTCAATTTGATGTGAATTATAATCTCAAGTAACGCACGGAATGAATAGAATTAAAAATATAACTGTTATATGCAAGTTGAGTGCTTAGGCATTAGTAATAAGAGCCTATTTGGATATTTTCTCCTTCAAACATCAAAAGGTTTTTATCCAAAGAAGGCAATTATTAACTAGAGTAGGTTAACCATGGACGACCTTTTACTCACCTTTAAGTAATTGAGAGATGAGACGTTTGATCGGCCATTGAGGCATGACTGGGGGCTCACATTTGTCTATGGGAAGAGATCATTTAATGATGTCCCCAGGAGGGGAATGTGAGGTTTCAGCCATGTGACAGTAAGAAATATTAATCATATAATTAAAAATAATTTCCCAGATTAGAGGAAAAAAAAGAGTGGATTGTTATGATGTGTTTTTCAAGTGTGCATAGATAAATTGTAGACACTACGCATGAAATCATTAGTAAACATAATTAAGCTATAATGTTGTTAAACTGCCAGCCAGTCTATCCCTATGTGTCATGGACCTTGTTGACTAGTCGGGCCAGTGAAGAGACTGGGTCAAGGGGTCAGTATATTTAGGGACCAACAGGAATCGGGTGACTGGGTTGCCATGACGACCAACCCGTTATGGGATAAAGGGGAGGCGACCGGAAATCTCATGTTATTAAGTTGACAGCAGAATAATGATTGACACTGTACAGCTGATAGCTAGATCAGCAATAATTTGTACTATAAGAATTGTGTACTGGAGTGAGAAGCCACTCACACTTGGAGCATGAACGATGTGGGCCCTGATCAGCTGAAATAAATGATATCTTCAAACTGTCCCATCTGAGCCAACCTTGGTGATTTCAATTGATTCATTCTGGGGAGAAACCATCATCATATCAAGCATAGACCGTTAGTTAACCCTAACCCTACTACAGCATAGACCGTTAGTTAACCCTAACCCTACAGCATAGACCGTTAGTTAACCCTAACCCTACAGCATAGACCGTTAGTTAACCCTACTACAGCATAGACCGTTAGTTAACCCTAACCCTACAGCATAGACCGTTAGTTAACCCTAACCCTACTACAGCATAGACCGTTAGTTAACCCTACTACAGCATAGACCGTTAGTTAACCCTAACCCTACAGCATAGACCGTTAGTTAACCCTAACCCTACAGCATAGACCGTTAGTTAACCCTAACCCTACAGCATAGACCGTTAGTTAACCCTAACCCTACTACAGCATAGACCGTTAGTTAACCCTAACCCTACTACAGCATAGACCGTTAGTTAACCCTAACCCTACTACAGCATAGACCGTTAGTTAACCCTAACCCTACAGCATAGACCGTTAGTTAACCCTAACCCTACTACAGCATAGACCGTTAGTTAACCCTAACCCTACTCATAGACCGTTAGTTAACCCTAACCCTACAGCATAGACCGTTAGTTAACCCTAACCCTACTACAGCATAGACTGTTAGTTAACCCTAACCCTAACCCTACAGCATAGACCGTTAGTTAACCCTAACCCTACTACAGCATAGACCGTTAGTTAACCCTAACCCTACAGCATAGACCGTTAGTTAACCCTAACCCTACTACAGCATAGACCGTTAGTTAACCCTAACCCTACTACAGCATAGACCGTTAGTTAACCATAACCCTACTACAGCATAGACCGTTAGTTAACCCTACTACAGCATAGACCGTTAGTTAACCCTAACCCTACTACAGCATAGACCGTTAGTTAACCCTAACCCTACTACAGCATAGACCGTTAGTTAACCCTAACCCTACAGCATAGACCGTTAGTTAACCCTAACCCTACTACAGCATAGACCGTTAGTTAACCCTAATCCTACAGCATAGACCGTTAGTTAACCCTAACCCTACTACAGCATAGACCGTTAGTTAACCCTAACCCTACTACAGCATAGACCGTTAGTTAACCCTAACCATACTACAGCATAGACCGTTAGTTAACCCTAACCCTACAGCATAGACCGTTAGTTAACCCTAACCCTACAGCATAGACCGTTAGTTAACCCTAACCCTACTACAGCATAGACCGTTAGTTAACCCTAACCCTACTACAGCATAGACCGTTAGTTAACCCTAACCCTACAGCATAGACCGTTAGTTAACCCTACTACAGCATAGACCGTTAGTTAACCGTAACCCTACAGCATAGACCGTTAGTTAACCCTACTACAGCATAGACCGTTAGTTAACCCTAACCCTACAGCATAGACCGTTAGTTAACCCTAACCCTACAGCATAGACCGTTAGTTAACCCTAACCCTACAGCATAGACCGTTAGTTAACCCTAACCCTACTACAGCATAGACCGTTAGTTAACCCTAACCCTACTACAGCATAGACCGTTAGTTAACCCTAACCCTACTACAGCATAGACCGTTAGTTAACCCTAACCCTACAGCATAGACCGTTAGTTAACCCTAACCCTACTACAGCATAGACCGTTAGTTAACCCTAACCCTACTCATAGACCGTTAGTTAACCCTAACCCTACAGCATAGACCGTTAGTTAACCCTAACCCTACTACAGCATAGACTGTTAGTTAACCCTAACCCTAACCCTACAGCATAGACCGTTAGTTAACCCTAACCCTACTACAGCATAGACCGTTAGTTAACCCTAACCCTACAGCATAGACCGTTAGTTAACCCTAACCCTACTACAGCATAGACCGTTAGTTAACCCTAACCCTACTACAGCATAGACCGTTAGTTAACCATAACCCTACTACAGCATAGACCGTTAGTTAACCCTACTACAGCATAGACCGTTAGTTAACCCTAACCCTACTACAGCATAGACCGTTAGTTAACCCTAACCCTACTACAGCATAGACCGTTAGTTAACCCTAACCCTACAGCATAGACCGTTAGTTAACCCTAACCCTACTACAGCATAGACCGTTAGTTAACCCTAATCCTACAGCATAGACCGTTAGTTAACCCTAACCCTACTACAGCATAGACCGTTAGTTAACCCTAACCCTACTACAGCATAGACCGTTAGTTAACCCTAACCATACTACAGCATAGACCGTTAGTTAACCCTAACCCTACAGCATAGACCGTTAGTTAACCCTAACCCTACAGCATAGACCGTTAGTTAACCCTAACCCTACTACAGCATAGACCGTTAGTTAACCCTAACCCTACTACAGCATAGACCGTTAGTTAACCCTAACCCTACAGCATAGACCGTTAGTTAACCCTACTACAGCATAGACCGTTAGTTAACCGTAACCCTACAGCATAGACCGTTAGTTAACCCTAACCCTACTACAGCATAGACCGTTAGTTAACCCTAACCCTACTACAGCATAGACCGTTAGTTAACCCTAACCCTACAGCATAGACCGTTAGTTAACCCTACTACAGCATAGACCGTTAGTTAACCCTAACCCTACAGCATAGACCGTTAGTTAACCCTAACCCTACAGCATAGACCGTTAGTTAACCCTAACCCTACTACAGCATAGACCGTTAGTTAACCCTAACCCTACTACAGCATAGACCGTTAGTTAACCCTAACCCTACAGCATAGACCGTTAGTTAACCCTAACCCTACTACAGCATAGACCGTTAGTTAACCCTAACCCTACTACAGCATAGACCGTTAGTTAACCCTAACCCTACAGCATAGACCGTTAGTTAACCCTAACCCTACAGCATAGACCGTTAGTTAACCCTAACCCTACTACAGCATAGACCGTTAGTTAACCCTAACCCTACAGCATAGACCGTTAGTTAACCCTAACCCTACAGCATAGACCGTTAGTTAACCCTAACCCTACTACAGCATAGACCGTTAGTTAACCCTAACCCTACTAGAGCATAGACCGTTAGTTAACCCTAACCCTACAGCATAGACCGTTAGTTAACCCTACTACAGCATAGACCGTTAGTTAACCCTAACCCTACTACAGCATAGACCGTTAGTTAACCCTAACCCTACTACAGCATAGACCGTTAGTTAACCCTAACCCTACAGCATAGACCGTTAGTTAACCCTAACCCTACAGCATAGACCGTTAGTTAACCCTAACCCTACTCATAGACCGTTAGTTAACCCTAACCCTACAGCATAGACCGTTAGTTAACCCTAACCCTACTACAGCATAGACCGTTAGTTAACCCTAACCCTAATACCCACCACCCCGAGTTAATTTGATTCATAGATTAATACAATATCTCTAATAAAATCAAATAATAGTAGACCATTCTTACCTTTAACAATGACCAACACGTCCTCTCCTCCTGACATTAGTTTGTGCGAAGTCCTTCACTATGTAACATAGTCAGTTCATGAAGCTTCATCTCGCCATCACTACAGATGTTGCATTGCTGCTGTAATGTTTGCCCTCTGTCATAGTTGTAAACGCAGTGGCGGGCGGTGCATTTCACACCTAGGCCTTCAGTGATGTCTGACACATTCCTACCTGAATTATTCTACCTCTTAATACCATCGTTATGACGCCATGGCTCTAGAAACTAGACAGAAACACAGTATAACCGGGCGTTGCATCACCTTAACATAGTCAGACAAGTACAACAGAGTTATATTAATATTTCCGAAGCATTTTTAATCAATAAATCCGCATTTACAATGAAGAGTGTTAAACTAACATCTTTAAGATCGCTACATTACCCACGTCTGTCGTCTCGTCCACCATAATAGCGACAAAGGGTGCCTTTTTAATCTCCATTTTGATCTCTTCTCCCATCACTTCAGCAATAGCAAAAATCAGGTCGTTTTGTATTTTGCCTGACGTCCCAGTGGACAGGTGGTAATGTAAATCTGGGTTGTTTTCAGCCAGAAAAGAAAGAAGCTCAACGTAGTTTCCTCTGTTTGTGGACTCAGCGCTTTTATCGTGTCCCCTAAATGAAAGTTATTGTTTACCCAAAAACAGGACACAATCGATCAGTATTATCGATCAGTCAACGGAGCTCCGTTTCCCTGCGCACTTTCAAAAGTTTCACATCTACCGGCATAGTTACGCATCTCAATAGTGAATATCAATAGTGCGTATCAATAGTGCGTATCAATAGTGCGTATCCAATCAAAAGACGTGCTGGGTGCTGACATCATTGAGCCTTACAGCAGGCGCCGTTGTTGCTTTTGCTCGCATCTACGTAGGTTTACTAGGTACGCCACAGGTTTTCTCGTTCCAACGTTAAGTTACAGGTCGGATTCGCGGCACCGTTTAACGTGCAGGCGGGCAGATTTTGGAGCCCCCTAGCAACACATTTTGATTGGATAAAAGCTCTAACATAAAGGCCAGCCCTCCAAATCTCAATCGGAGACTGGAAGCAGCGCAACCAAGAGGAAAGCTATGAAATGAAGAGAATAGACTATGGGGAATCATTAATACATATTTGTGGAAAAAATATATTAAAATAAAATATATATTCTGATGATGTTTAGGCCAGCAGAGAAGGCCTTGCTGGCCCTGACGGCACACCACTGTGTAAACGTAATAATCACTCGTAAGGTCTTCAGCTTCAGCACGGTGTGTGTTTACTGACTCCGCCCTCTTAGATCGACTTCTCGTTCCTTGGTATCGCGGGAATAGACCACGTCGTCGTCGTCTTCTTCTTCTTTTGGTTTTAACGGCAGCGTGCGTCCTTGATGCTGCATTACTGCCCTCTGCTGGAGGCAGTTACCTCCTACAATGTCCGTTCTGTCATATGTGTCCCACCATTAATATATCCATCCTTTTAAAAAAACTTTTTTTCTTTGAATGATAATAATATATCATATTATACTATAGAATGATCATAGAATGATCAAAATTATTTTTTTTAAATAATAAAGTGGAAAAAAATGGAAAAAGAATATAGTATATTACTATGTTCTTTTTTTTAAACGTTATTTATTTTTTCCTTAGAATGATAATATATCATATTATACTATAGAATGATCATAGGGTTGATCACAGGGTTGATGATCACAGGGTTTTCCAACCCTGTACCAGTGGTAAATGAGTCCACAACCCCCTTCCTCTCATGGTAAATTGCTTCCATGTTCTAAGAATGTTGCATACATCCTAAATATTCCATTTGATGTCATAATGCACTCAAGCAGACATTATACATTGCAGTTAATGGAAGTTCTAGATTGCACAGCAAAATTCTAGAATGATTTGCAGAAATATTTTACTCCTGAAAATTAGTGTCTACCTTTATGGCGCTTTTCCATCAGCGGCCCGGATCGCTTCGGGTCGGGTCGCTTCGGCACGCTTCGGCCCGCTTTTGAACAGTTCTGGTTTTCCACTATACACAACAGACCAGGAACGAGTAGGAGGAGTAGGCGATAGTAGGCGGAGTTACGCATCATAAAAGCGCGCCATGGTGGTGACGTATATTTTCACGAGACACAACACAGCCACAACAACAGCGACATGGAGGAACTTGAAGCTATCGTATGCCTTTCCCTCGGCATGTGGTATATTATTAACCGTGGTTTTTTGGAGAGAAAGAGAAAGAGAGAGAGGAAGCTATGTACACATAATAAAGTCATGTTTTTTTAACCCTTAAAACCACTGCCTTCACTTGTCTGCTTTATGAACTGTAGTATCATTGTGTGCCGTGTTATTCACGGACAAACACGGTGCCCTTTGCAGGTTAATAACTGTAATCTACCGTGGGTTAGGATAACAATTCAAACGTCCGGATAGGGGAGAGGACAGGGAATCCAAAACCATTTGAATGGTGTCGATACGACACTGTTATCACAGTTGACACAGCGCGGAGCGAATTCCCTGGTAGAAATTGTCTCTCCCCCCGCTGATATCCTCCATGACGTGCTGCTGCTTAGAGCAGCGGTGAACTCCCGGTTCAGTTTAAGGTTAAAAGCATAACTTCTCGGGGTGTCAGCGCGGTGGTTAAGGGCTCAAAATGACCGTATACCGATGGTGAAGTTAGCAAAGGAGTATTGTGTTTCTACCACATTCACAGCCGGTGTTATTCACGGGCAAAGACGGTGCATAATAGCGATTTTTGTGTTATGCTTGTTGTAAATAAAAGTTCTATGATGCATTGAAATGACATTAAACTAAGATAATACTGGTCAGCATAATTTTTCGAATCTTTATTAATAAGCTATTACAGAAACTGTAGTGACATTTTCCAAGAGCGAATGTGGTATTTAAAGATGGTGGTTAGCGAAGAAATCTATGAACATGGGATGACGATTTCCATTGACCAATCAACGGTGTGCAGCGTCACACGTCACACGCAGCCTGGCAAAAAGGTTCCGGGTCTAAATTTGGTTCCTGGTTAAGAAGGGTAGCTAAAGAAGCGACCCGAACCGAGCCGAGGCGACCCGGGCGACAAATGGAAAAGCGCCAAAGAAGCAGGCCAGCCCGGGGCTTTAGTCTACCTGACGCCAGAGGTCAAATCTGAAGTGGTTCCACGTCTAAAAATGAAGTTTACAACATTACAGTCTATAGAAACACTGTAGAAAGTTTCATGCTTTAGTCATAAAATGCACAATTGTTATGCCTATCAGCCTCACTACAAATGCAACTTACAGAGAAGCCACCCTTCTCTGCCCTCTCCCGCTCACTTGGCTTAATTCAGCCGCTATAATTGAGCCACTATCTCAGGGCGTAAATACAAAGCTCATTCTCAAGTATATTTGGTATTTATAGACTTTAGTACGTACGCAATTTTATTTTGCCTGTCTGTGTGCGGCTCTTTAATCCATTCATTAAAAGTGTGTGGCTCGCTCGCTGTGTCTCAATAGCCGTCGTTTTGGTTTAGCAATTCATGGCACACGCCATACCTGCAAAAAAAAAAACTCCCCTGAAAATTGTATCTGAAACACGTGTTGTCATGTTGGTGATTTTATCCACAACGGTAACTCAACATCCTCCCGGCTCCATCTCACCCCCCCCAGCCAGGCGCTGTAGTGGAGCGCAGGGTTGACAGACGGGATTGACAATTTCAGTCTAAAAGCTGCCGAATCCACCCGTCCAGAGTGACCAAAAGTAGCCCAATCTGCTAACACTGGAGAGGGACATCGGTTCCTCAATAAACAAGCCATGAGTAACGTTAATGTTAAAACCTTGTCCACGATTCTCATTCATTCAGGTGGGTTAAACAAACGGTATAAACGCCATAATACTGTTGGTTCAAATGTAATATATTAATGAACAAGTTCATGTCATGTTGTGTCAGTACAAACATGTTCTAATTACATTTTATTTTAGTGAAAAATCCAACCTAACGTCACCCGCGATTGTGAAGCTAACTGTAACAAGCTAGTTAGCGAATGTTAAAGGGTACACTTACTTACTTACGCCTATCGCTCCTTTTGGAGGAGCATAGGCCGTCGACAACAGTTCGCCAGGGTCCTCTGTCCTGTGCTTCGCTTTCCAGCTGTTAGTCCACTCTGTGTGATGTCTGTCTCCAAGTCCCTGCGCCAGGTGTTCTTGGGCCGGCCTCTCTTCCTTTTGCCTTGGGGGTTCCATCTAAGGGCCTGTCTGGTGGTGCTGGTGTTTGGTTTGCGTAGTGTGTGGCCGATCCATCCCCACCTTCTTCTCTTGATTTGTTCTTCCACTGGTTGTTCGCCCGTTCTCTGCCAGAGATCGTTGTTACTGGGTACAACAGCTAGTTTAATGTCAACCATGTCTCTATTCTCAATAATTTCTGTAATAATTGTACCAAATTGGGGCCAGTAACACTAACTTGTGTGTGAGTAAGTTATATGTGTGTGTGCAAGCATGTTTTTGATATTGTCAATCGTCTCACTTGTAATAGGTGAGCTGTAACACAAATATGTAAAAAAAATAATAATAATGTTTTAACAGTGCAGTTGATTTAGAGTTGAGAATAGCTAAATCTGTAATGTTCTCAAAAGAAACAGGGTGGAGGAGAAGCTGCTGGTAACCTTCTACCACTCCATCATTGAGAGTGTGCTGACATTCTCCATCACAGCATGGTACGCTGGCTGCAAGGTAGTGGACAAAAAGAGACTGCAGAGAGTGGTGAAGTCAGCGGAAAAAGTAATCGGCTGTCCCCTGCCCTCCCTGGATGACGTGGCACGCTCTCGGTGCCTCTCCAGAGCAGGAATGATTCTTAAAGACCACCTCCACCCTGGTCACCACCTGTTCAGCCTGATGCGCTCTGGAGTGAGGTACAGGAGCATAAAGGCTAGAACAAACAGGCTGTCCAACAGTTTCTACCCATGGACCATCAGAACACTGAACAGTAGACATAAGACATGTTCATAAATGTTTATCTTATATGTGTATATGTTTGTGAATATGTGAATATGTTTTCTGTTTTTTTGCACCTTCGGAAAAGCCACTACAATTTCCTTGTATAGGCAACTGTACAACGACAATAAAGTCTATTCTATTCTATCTATTCTGTTTCTAAGGAGATTGAACCAGGTCCACCTGCTAGGAAAGATGTAGATTACTACCTACATACTGTAGCTGTCTCCTTTATTCATTACCTTAATGTAATATAAGTCAATTGTATAGAAAGAACTCACCAAAATAGACTATTGCACAACTGATTTGAAACCCCCCCTCAACCCCCCTATTCTGTACCTTGCCATGCCTTGGCTTTTGCTGAAATGACACCACTGGTCTCATAGCCTATTGGAAATGTATTGCGTGTGTGTGAGTGAGAGCTTTTGTGAGCCTGCATGTATGATGTGGCTCTTTCTGGTACCCCAACAATTATTTGGGGCTCTTAGTCTCCAACTGGTTGGCCACCCCTGGGGCCTCATTTATAAAAAGGTACTTGAACGTCATCTTTGACTTTCACGTGAGCACATTTTTCTAAACGGACGTAAGCATAATTTATAAAACGAGCTGCACTTGTTTAACATTGCATACGTGCTTCCTTCTATAAATACCAAATATACTTTAAATTGAACGCAGGTGTTACGACCCCCTAGATGGTCTAGGAATTAGGGGGGGGTAACAATTAAATAAAACCGGGGGGACAAGAATGAGAGGAGAAACGGCAATGTAAAATAAACAAGATTTATTTTAGAATAAACAAAAAACTGGTTTCCGTGAAACTCCTGAACTTAAAACTACTCTATCAAAACAAAGAGCGAATGAATATATAATATTAACGGTAATAAAGAATAAATGAAAAAACTTAATAGGCCTAGTGATCAAACTACAAATAACACTAAACACTGAACCTAAGACTAATAAACACAAACGACAAAACTAAGGTATACAAAATTACAGCTGCATTTAACAATAACCAAAACAAGAACAACTCTCAAGCACACCTGTGCTCAATCAGGCCGTCGCCATGGCCGCAGGCAGGAGGAAGGACAATCACCTGGGAGAAACAACACAAGAAACAACACACACACTACGGCTGCAACCACTACAGCCGTAACAGCAGGTGAATAGCGGCTCAAAGAAAAGCGGCTGAATTAAGCCAAGTGCTAAAATATAGGGTAGGCGTTCGTCTGGAAGCGGGAGGGCAGAGAAGGGTGATTTAACGTTTGATTACTAACCAGGCAAATGCTTGTACTCAAGTTGTAAAAGAAAATCATTTCTTAACTCATTTTCTCGGCTGATAACAACATCGTTAATTTTATTACGAGCCACATTCACTTCGCATGAATTACAGTATAGGCAGTGCGGCTCACATGGCTGTAATAACTCTGCATAACCAGTAGGTAATACCCGACGTACAGCTACGATCGTTTCCAGAGCAGTGGTATGGTTACTCTCCTGTGTGTGTTCTCTGATGCTTCTTTAGACTTCCTGATTGATTGAAACTCTTCCCACACTGGGAGCAGTGGTATGGTTTCTCCCCAGTGTGTATTCTGTGATGCTTCTTCAGGGCTCCTCCTCCACTAAAACTCTTCCCACACAGTGGGCAGCGGTAGGTCTTCTCTCCGGTGTAAGTCTGTGGGTGTGTTTTAAGGTGATTCTTCCGCCTCGAGCTCCTGTGTTGTTGATGGTTTCCTGGTGTGGTGGAGCTGGGCTCGCTGTCTGAACCTGGGTTGGAGCTCTGCTGGTCTGTAAGAATAGGAACATATACAGGGTTACATAGGCAAGTTTATTTGTATAGCACATTTTATACAACAAGGGCAATTCAAAGTGCTTTACATACAGCATTAGGATATTAAGAAAAAAAAATATAGAGAGAAATTAAATATCAACATTTGTTTATCTATCTAAGTAAGTCTCTCAGAGAGATAAACCTCTGCACCTCCTACAAGCATCGTACCACCATACAGGATTACGGTCAGATTATCACGGGGAGTGGCTGCACATATGATGCAAAAGAGGTTGATTATCATTATTACAAAATAATAGTAATAAATATGCTAATATTTGAAAATTGATATACATTATATACTGCAT
This sequence comes from Nansenia antarctica, assembly GCF_963989245.1. Lineage (NCBI taxonomy): Eukaryota > Metazoa > Chordata > Actinopteri > Argentiniformes > Microstomatidae > Nansenia > Nansenia antarctica. The sequence continues at coordinate 59,169,749 of NC_137678.1, read as the reverse complement.
CATAAATACACTTAATACACATTATATACTGTATCATAAATACAATTGTATTTGTTCCATGTTGTTCCATGAAAATCAGTTGAGGATTACAGACATAATCAAATGTAGGCTACTGCAAGTACTTTGCTGCGATAGCTATAGCGAGACCTACTGTACAGTTTAGCATTCATAACTGTCTGTACATTGACATATAATATCCTATCACTACTGCGTATGTAACTGGGCTAAAACCTGTGATTGAAATAGCTTTATACGAAGTAGATTTAGAACATGTCAGGATACTGGGTGGTAGAACGCACTTATCTCGGATAAGTCATGAAAGGAGGGTCCTGAAATTTGATCGACTTAAAAGGTAGAATTTATTTTTACTCACTAGGTTAAATGACCCCACCCATGGGAGCCCCCCCTCCCAAATTTCGTTGTTTGGTACCTGTACTATATCAATGACAATAAAGACCATTCATTCATTCATAATGACCCCATCTGTGACTAGTGTTAATGACCCCACCCATGGCTGTTCTAGTGTTAATGACAACACCCATGGCTGTTCTAGTGTTAATGACAACACCCATGGCTGTTCTAGTGTTAATGACAACACCCATGGCTGTTCTAGTGTTAATGACCCCATCCGTGACTTCTAGTGTTAATGACCCCACCCGTGGCTGTTCTAGTGTTAATGACCCCACCCATGGCTGTTCTAGTGTTAATGACCCCACCCATGGCTGTTCTAGTGTTAATGACCCCACCCATGGCTGTTCTAGTGTTATTGACCCCACCCATGGCTGTTCTAGTGTTAACGACCCCACCCATGGCTGTTCTAGTGTTAATGACCCCATCCATGGCTGTTCTAGTGTTAATGACCCAACCCATGGCTGTTCTAGTGTTAATGACCCAACCCATGGCTGTTCTAGTGTCAATGACCCCACCCGTGGCTGTTCTAGTGTTAATGACCCCACCCATGGCTGTTCTAGTGTTAATGACCCCACCCATGGCTGTTCGGGTGTTAATAATCTCGTTCAAAGCTCTGAATAATTTTGTGACAGTAGAGAGCAGTAGAGGGCAGTAGAGAGCAGTAGAGGGCAGTAGAGAGCAGTAGAGGACAGAAGAGGGCAGTAGAGGGCAGTAGAGGGCAGCAGAGGGCGGTAGAGGGCGGTAGAGGGCGGTAGAGGGCAGTAGAGAGCAGTAGAGGGCAGTAGAGGGCAGTAGAGAGCAGTAGAGAGCAGTAGAGAGCAGTAGAGAGCAGTAGAGGGCAGTAGAGTGCAGTAGAGAGCAGTAGAGGGCAGTAGAGTGCAGTAGAGTGCAGTAGAGAGCAGTAGAGAACAGCAGGGGGCAGTAGAGAGCAGTAGAGAACAGCAGGGGGCAGTAGAGAGCAGTAGGGGGCAGTAGAGAACAGCAGGGGGCAGTAGAGGGCAGTAGAGAGCAGTAGAGAGCAGTAGAGTGCAGTTGCTATTCCTAAAATGGATTTTCTATCATATTTCTCTCTTGTCTGTTTTTATTATGTTTTATTCCCCAATTGTGTAAACTGATTCACTTACTTTAGACAAATGTAGTAAGTCACTTTGGATAAAAGTGTTTACATGTGGCTGTCCTGTAGTCCAGGACTGGGTTAGATTGGGGATAAAAGTGTTTACATGTGGCTGTCCTGTAGTCCAGGACTGGGTTAGATTGGGGAACTAGCCCTGATATATCAACCCCACACAGTGGGAGAGAGCAGGACTGTCAGACGATGCAGGTACTGACTGACTTACACTGCACTGGCAGCATTGGTTTTACAACAGTGCAATGACACTCACCAATAACAAAGACTTACCATCCATCTCACTGTCTTTCATCTCCACTCTTCCTCTGTCCTCTTGTCCTCCACTCTTCCTCTGTCCTCTTCCTCTTCCTCTGTCCCAATGTGGGCTTTTCAGGGCTGGAGAACCACGGCCAGATCTGGGGGACTCGGTGCATTCTGGTTCATACATGGTTACCATGGTTACATGAGCTGAAGAGGACCTGCGGCTGGAAACACTGGAGGCAGAACAAACGCAGGTCGATTAGACATGACAGACAAACAGTTCACTGAACTCCCATCTAGACTGACAGGACACGTCCTGCAAATGCAATAATAATATTACTGATTGCATTTGCTGTAATTTAAGGGTCTGGAAAGTAAACATTAAATGGTTCCAAATGTATTTTGTGTCCAGGAAAAATGTTGACACATAATAAACTATGAAAATAATCTTCTAGTTAGGCTCTACTTCCTGGTCAGACAGTTCTGAGGCTGTGTGGGCGTGGCCTTTGCACGCTTGACTGGCAGCTCCCTTCCAAGCCAGCTTGCTGCCTTATCATACATGACATTCATCTGTTAGACGTGCTTATAGTTCTGCCCTTTAACTACCAACTGTTTAATTACCTACTGTTTAGTTACCAACTGCCCTTTAACTACCTACTCTTTAATTACCTACTGTTTAATTACCAATTGCCCTTTCATGTTTTAGGGTTAGCAGCATGTGTTAGTGTTAGCAGCATGTGTTAGGGGTTAGCAGCATGTGTTAGCGTTAGCAGCATGTGTTAGCGTTAGCAGCATGTGTTAGGGGTTAGCAGCACGTGTTAGCGTTAGCAGCATGTGTGACTTACTGATCAGTTGTAGCACAACGGTGTTGGTCTGGTCTTCTAATTCGCTGCTGTATTTTCACAATATCCGCCGTGTTTAGTTTCTTCCCACACTGGACGTAGCACTGGCGCATGTCCTCATGACCACAACTATGTTTCCTTTGCTTAGAGGTTTGCCCTGCCGCTGTCCTTCTCTGCTGCTCCTGTAATCCAATCACTGAGCTGCTCTTGTGACCACCTGACTCAGGATGTGATTGGTCAGCTCTAGCGCGGCCCGTGGTTGGCCTTTGCTGAGAGGAATTCCTACCATAGCACTCTTCGATCTTGACCTCCTGACCTCCAGTCTTGACTGAACTGCCGTTACTGTCACTATTCATGTCATTACTGTCACTATCCATGTCATTACTGTCACTATCCATGTCATTCGCTGCTTCAGAGAGGTGACACCCTGACGTAACTCTGCTGAGCATCTCATCTTTGGCCTTTTGGTTTTTGATAAAGTCCCGTAGAAACCTGTCCCACGGTGTGTCGTACTCTTCTTTAATGTTGGGAGAGTGATGGTCCCTGTGGGTGGGAGGTGGTGGCTGGAGCCTAATAAGATTGTCCTTCCGGTGGTTCTGTCCTTCTGTCTCTGCATCAGGGGACCCAAGGTGTGTCCTCTGGCTCTCTGACACCGAGTAAGCAGAAGCCTCCATCTCGCTGTCTGAACCTGGGTTGGAGCTCTGCTGGTCTGTAAGAATAGGAACATATACAGGGTTACATAGGCAAGTTTATTTGTATAGCACATTTGATACAACAAGGGCAATTCAAAGTGCTTTACATACAGCATTAGGATATTAAGAAAAAAAAATATAGAGAGAAATTAAATATCAACATTTGTTAATCTATCTAAGTATGTCTCAGAGAGACAAACCTCTGCACCTCCTACAAGCATCGTACCACCATACAGGATTACGGTCAGATTATCACGGGGAGTGGCTGCACATATGATGCAGAAGAGGTTGATTATCATTATTTAAAAATAATAGTAATAAATATGCTAATATTTTTAAATTGATATACATTATATACTGTATCATAAATACACTTTATACACATTATATACTGTATCATAAATAAAATTGTATTTGTTCCATGTTCCATGAAAATCCGTTGAGGATTACAGACATAATCAAATGTAGGCTACTGCAAGTACTTTGCTGCGATAGCTATAGCGAGACCTACTGTTAAGTTTATCATTCATAACTGTCTGTACATAGACATATAATATCCTATCACTACTGCGTATGTAACTGGGGTAAAACCTGTTATAGAAATAGCTTTATACGAGGTAGATTTAGAACATGTCAGGATACTGGGTGGTAGAACGCACTTATCTCGGAAAAGTCATGAAAGGAGGGTCCTGAAATTTGATCGACTTCAAAGGTAGAATCTATTTTTACTCACTAGGTCAAATGACCCCACCCATGGCTGTTCTAGTGTTAATGACCCCACCCATGGCCGTTCTAGTGTTAATGACCCCACCCATGGCTGTTCTAGTGTTAATGACCCCACCCATGGCTGTTCTAGTGTTAATGACCCCACCCATGGCTGTTCTAGTGTTAATGACCCCACCCATGGCCGTTCTAGTGTTAATGACCCCACCCATGGCTGTTCTAGTGTTAATGACCCCACCCATGGCTGTTTTAGTGTTAATGACCCCATCTGTGACTTCTGGTGTTAATGACCCCACCCATGGCTGTTCTAGTGTTAATGACAACACCCATGGCTGTTCTAGTGTTAATGACCCCATCCGTTCTAACACAGCCCACACAGACAATCCCAAAATTGATGGGTTTATTAGAGGAATATGGGACACTTTCAGGTTACAAACTAAATATTCAGAAGACCCAGGTACTAACACTTAACTATGACCCACCCAACGATATTAGAGGGAAATATAACCTGAAATGGGATGCAGATTCAATAAAATACCTAGGTGTTAACCTGCCAAAAGATGTCTCAATTATCTGATCTTAATTATGGCCCTTTGAATGTAAAACTAAAATCAGATGTACTACGGTGGAGTCTCATTCCCTTCTTGAGTTTGAGCTCTAGGGTGGAGTCTGTTAAGATGAACATCCTACCAAGGTTACTGTATTAATTCCAGACTCTTCCAGTGGAGATACCTGCTAAGCAATTTATAGAATGGGACAAATTAATATCTAGATATTTATGGCAAGGGAAAAAACCCAGAATCAGATACAAAACTCTACAGTTAAGAAAAGAAAACGGGGGATTTGGCCTTCCTTGCTTACGAGAATACTATTGCGCAGCTCAATTAAGGCCTGTAGTGTGTTGGTGTACTCCATCATACTCTGCAAGATGGAAGGAAATTGAGAGTGCAATGACAGAAGGGGTTCAAATAGCAGCGATAGTTGCAGATAGTGAATTCATAAACAACATGACAAATAAAAAGAATCCCTGGATTAACGTGGCTTTGAAGATTTGGCAGGAGACAGTGAAACTGTGTGGTATAAGGGACTCACTTAAAATGCTAAGATGGTGTGCACTGCATATGACACAGACTTCCCTCCAAACAAAACAGATGCTAGATTTAAAGTCTGGGTTGAAAAAGGTCTTTCGAACTATTTAACTTTTGTCCACAAGGGGGCATTCCATAGCTTTGAATCGCTACAGAGAAAACATGGTTAGGAACAAAATGATTTCTATAGGTATCTCCAGGTCCGACACCATTTCAATCAGAATTTAGGGGGAGTATCAGAAGAGGGGGTAACAGGAATTATGGAAGTATTTACATCAGCAAGCAAATCATTGATATGCAACAAGGTGGTATCTAGACTATACAATGGCTTCCGCCAGATCAATCTCAAAACAGTCAATACAATATATATTAAAGAGAAATGGGAGAAAGAGGGTAATTTTACTATTTCTGAGGAGGATTGGGACAGATTATGTAAACTACAATGGGAAACGACATGCTCAAATACGTGGCGAGAATTTAGTTGGAAAAACCTTACAAGATTTTTTATCACCCCCCTACAAAAACGACATCAGGGGACGGGTGTAGCGTGTTGGAGATCCTGTGGACTGAATGAAGCCAATCACTACCATGTATTCTGGGAATGCCCAAATCTAGTCCCATTTTGGCGGGAGATACACAATAATCTGGAAGCTATTTTTGAAATTAACATCCCCTTCAAATGTGACACCTTATACCTGGGAAACATCCCATTCGAAAATTGGGACAATAACGACAGAAAATTGATATTGATACTTCTGGTAGCAAGTAAAAAGGCTATCACAAGAAAATGGTTAAAGCCAGACGTACCCACAGTGGATGAATGGATAGATATAATTCATGATATATATGTAATGGAAAAGATGTCATACTCCCTTAGAATTCAGGTAGAAAAATTCTATCGGATCTGGACGAAATGGACTGGATATGTTAAACCTGTAAGGTCAGATTTCTGTTGAATTGTTAAAAGAACATGAGAGGGTGATGTAATTGTGTTTATTTTCTTGAATAATTTTCTATTCTAATCTATGTAAGATGAAAGCTCCCAAAGTTCACTCGCTATTGTTTTTCTTTTTTCTTTGTTTGTTTTTGTTTTCGTTTGGTCTTGTCTTTACTTTACTTAATATAAAAAAGAAAAAAAGACTTTGGTCATAGGAACTGAGTTGATTGTGATATGTTGAATGTAATGACGATTGTTGTAACCAATGACCATTGACAATAAAAAGAAAATTCCCCCCCCCCCCAAAAAAAAGACCCCGTCCGTGACTTCTAGTGTTAATGACCCCACCCGTGGCTGTTCTAGTGTTAATGACCCCACCCATGGCTGTTCTAGTGTTAATGACCCCACCAATGGCTGTTCTAGTGTTAATGACCCCACCCATGGCTGTTCTAGTGTTATTGACCCCACCCATGGCTGTTCTAGTGTTAACGACCCCACCCATGGCTGTTCTAGTGTTAATGACCCCACCCATGGCTGTTCTAGTGTTAATGACCCAACCCATGGCTGTTCTAGTGTTAATGACCCAACCCATGGCAGTTCTAGTGTTAATGACCCCACCCGTGGCTGTTCTAGTGTTAATGACCCCACCCATGGCTGTTCTAGTGTTAATGACCCCACCCATGGCTGTTCGGGTGTTAATAATCTCGTTCAAACCTCTGAATAATTGTGTGACAGTAGAGAGCAGTAGAAGGAAGTAGAGAGCAGTAGAGGGCAGTAGAGAGCAGTAGAGAGCAGTAGAGGAGAGAGCCGTGGAGGACAGTAGAGAGCAGTAGAGGGCAGTAGAGGGCAGTAGAGAGCAGCAGAGGGCAGTAGAGGGCAGTAGAGGGCGGTAGAGGGCAGTAGAGAGCAGTAGAGGGCAGTAGAGGGCAGTAGAGAGCAGTAGAGAGCAGTAGAGTGCAGTAGAGGGCAGTAGAGGGCAGTAGAGGACAGTAGAGGACAGTAGAGTGCAGTAGAGTGCAGTAGAGAGCAGTAGAGGGCAGTTGAGAGCAGTAGAGAACAGCAGGGGGCAGTAGAGAGCAGTAGAGGGCAGTAGAGTGCAGTAGAGTGCAGTAGAGGGCAGTAGAGAGCAGTAGAGAACAGCAGGGGGCAGTAGAGAGCAGTAGAGAGCAGTAGAGGGCAGTAGAGTGCAGTAGAGTGCAGTAGAGGGCAGTAGAGAGCAGTAGAGAGCAGTAGAGAAAAGCAGGGGGCAGTAGAGAGCAGTAGAGAGCAGTAGAGAACAGCAGGGGGCAGTAGAGAGCAGTAGAGGGCAGTAGAGGGCAGTAGAGGGCAGTAGAGAGCAGTAGAGTGCAGTTGCTATTCCTAAAATGGATTTTCTATCATATTTCTCTCTTGTCTGTTTTTATTATGTTTTATTCCCCAATTTTGTAAACTGATTCACTTACTTTAGACAAATGTAGTAAGTCACTTTGGATAAAAGTGTTTACATGTGGCTGTCCTGTAGTCCAGGACTGGGTTAGATTGGGGATAAAAGTGTTTACATGTGGCTGTCCTGTAGTCCAGGACTGGGTTAGATTGGGGAACTAGCCCTGATATATCAACCCCACACAGCGGGAGAGAGCAGGACTGTCAGACGATGCAGGTACTGACTGACTTACACTGCACTGGCAGCATTGGTTTTACAACAGTGCAATGACACTCACCAATAACAAAGACTTACCATCCATCTCACTGTCTTTCATCTCCACTCTTCCTCTGTCCTCTTGATTCACCATCACTCCCTCCTCCCTCCTTTGGTCTCCTCCATCCTCTTCTTTCAACATCACACCATTCTCCTCTCCATCCTCTTCCTCCAGCTTCACTGCCACCATCTCTGGACCCCACTGTGGGCTTTTCACCATCACTCCCTCCTCCCTCCTTTGGCCTCCTCCATCCTCTTCTTTCACCATCACACCATTCTCCTCTACATCCTCTTCCTCCAGCTTCACTGCCACCATCTCTGGACCCCAATGTGGGCTTTTCAGGGCTGGAGAACCACGGCCAGATCTGGGGGACTCGGTGCATTCTGGTTCATACATGGTTACCATGGTTACATGAGCTGAAGAGGACCTGCGGCTGGAAACACTGGAGGCAGAAACAACGCAGGTTGATTAGACATGACAGACAGTTCACTGAACTCCCATCTAGACTGACAGGACACGTCCTGCAAATGCAATAATAATATTACTGATTGCATTTGCTGTAATTTAAGGGTCTGGAAAGTAAACATTAAATGGTTCCAAATGTATTTTGTGTCCAGGAAAAATGTTGACACATAATAAACTATGAAAATAATCTTCTAGTTAGGCTCTACTTCCTGGTCAGACAGTTCTGAGGCTGTGTGGGCGTGGCCTTTGCACACTTGACTGGCAGCTCCCTTCCAAGCCAGCTTGCTGCCTTATCATACATGTTAGACGTGCTTATAGTTCTGCCCTTTAACTACCAACTGTTTAATTACCTACTGTTTAATTACCTACTGTTTAGTTACCAACTGCCCTTTAACTACCTACTCTTTAATTACCTACTGTTTAATTACCAATTGCCCTTTCATGTTTTAGGGTTAGCAGCATGTGTTAGTGTTAGCAGCATGTGTTAAGGGTTAGCAGCATGTGTTAGGGGTTAGCAGCATGTGTTAGCGTTAGCAGCATGTGTTAGGGGTTAGCAGCACGTGTTAGCGTTAGCAGCATGTGTGACTTACTGATCAGTTGTAGCACAACGGTGTTGGTCTGGTCTTCTAATTCGCTGCTGTATTTTCACAATATCCGCCGTGTTTAGTTTCTTCCCACACTGGACGTAGCACTGGCGCATGTCCTCATGACCACAACTATGTTTCCTTTGCTCAGAGGTTTGCCCTGCCGCTGTCCTTCTCTGCTGCTCCTGTAATCCAATCACTGAGCTGCTCTTGTGACCACCTGACTCAGGATGTGATTGGTCAGCTCTAGCGCGGCCCGTGGTTGGCCTTTGCTGAGAGGAATTCCTACCATAGCACTCTTCGATCTTGACCTCCTGACCTCCAGTCTTGACCTCTGAACTGCCGTTACTGTCACTATCCATGTCATTACTGTCACTATCCATGTCATTCGCTGCTTCAGAGAGGTGACACCCTGACGCAGATCTGCTGAGCATCTCATCTTTGGCCTTTTGGTTTTTGATAAAGTCCCGTAGAAAGCTGTCCCACGGTGTGTCGTACTCTTCTTTAATTTTGGGAGAGTGATGGTCCCTGTGGGTGGGAGGTGGTGGTGGTGGTGGTGGCTGGAGCCTAATAAGATTGTCCTTCCGGTGGTTCTGTCCTACTGCCTCTGCATCAGGGGACCCAAGGTGTGTCCTCTGGCTCTCTGACACTGAGTAAGCAGAAGCCTCCATCTCTCTGCCCAGATGGACAGTTCACAGTGCAGGGAATCCTACCAACACAGATGATCAAAATATTAAAACAGAGTGACGAAATGTAATCAAAACATTGAACATTTCTTTTTCCAGAATTGGAAAACAGTAGCCAAGCTACAGTTAGGTCCATTTGGACTCTTTGACAGAACTGTTGTCATTTTAGTTGTTTACCAAAACATATTCAAGTTATAGAATGAATATGGCCTTAAAGTGCAGACTGTCAAACACCCTCTTTAATTTGAGGGTATCCAGATCCAAGTTGGAGGAATGGTTTAGATGTTACAGCTCTTTAATACGTGGCACCCTCCTTTTCAAGGGACCATAAGCAACTGGCCCAATGACGTGACGTGATGTCCAAACCCCTTTATGAAGTTAAAATAAGGAAAATGTTTATAAAAAAACATTTATTTAATCTATTAATCTCTGTTTATTAAATGATATGAAAATGTTTTGAGGGTGTAGCATAGCCTAGTGTTACTGACATTCTGGACATACCCTCACTGCCTTACAAAGGTCAAGAGCTATTAGACTCTTTACTCACAACATGTCATACCGGATAACTGGCATGGGGAAATGTTAGAAATGAAATAAAACCTAAAACCTCTCTAACCCTAACCCATATATTTCAATATAACAAACAACATGACGTCATAATAATATGATTGTTATGCTTTGAAGCATTCTGTCCTAAACTGGCAGTCAGCCAATGAGTTCTCAGACTATTTATCAAACAAAGGAACAGTTACAAGAGCAGCTGCTGCTGGTGGTGAGGGGCTGGCTGAGGTGAAGAGAGCCTCACCCCCTGGCTCCACTCCCCTATTTGTAAACAATGATGTGTAAATACAGTTTCAAATAATATCCCATCACCTTTACTGTAGAAAAGCCCAAAAGCCCAAGGTGCGATAAAAGGGAAAAGAGCTGGTTTACATAAATAAAGGCTATGTACACTATCTACTATACTATACTACTATACAATAAAACACTGTGCTGTACTCTATGCTATGCTATAAATATCCTTTTCCGATATCTGAACCTTATGTACACAAGGGTTGTCATATTGCACATAGTATTGTTGCTTCATGTGACTGATGTCACTTCAGGTTATAGGTCAGGGGGTTGGGCTCAGAACACAGGAAGCCATTTTGAGATGACCACATGGCTTTAACAAAGGGTCGTAAACCCTCCCCTCCCCTAGCCCCCCCTCCCCTAGCCCCCATAGTCAGGAGGGTCCTTATAGCAAAAGGCAAACTATACAGTTTATACGGTTTATGTGTGCATGTGTGCCAAAATCTACTACAATGGCACTACGTGTGGACACGGGATTTCTAGACGTTATTTGCGTTGATGGCCTTCCATAGTGGAGAAGCGCCATCAGTACCTCCGTGTGCTCGTCCAGACCAGGCGACACGGACATAAACTGATAACAAGTTCCGCCAACATTATATTGTGTTATATAGCAACATTCTATAGTGTTATATATATAAAACAACATTCTATAGTGTTATATATAGATAACAACATTGTATAGTGACAGAATAGCCTATCTAGGACCCCAATTGAAATAAGCCAGTGGCTTTCTTGGGTTTTTATCCTGTTAGTTGACCTTGTATGTAATATGTACTTTCATGTACCTACTTCTGCAAATCTTCTAATAAAGTTTTCAATCAATCAATCAATCTCTGCAGACAGAAGTGGTCAGTAGTAACATGTTAGACAGTGAGGCAGCGAGCTGAGACAAAGGCTTCTACTCACCTCCGACACTCAGAGTCTCCCGTTCTCCTTGTTGACTGTTGAGATGTTTTTATACGCAGTAAAGGAAACCAAATACAGAGATGTAACTATTCTAACCGTTCTGGTTCTTCTTGTTCTGTTGGGTTTAGCGGCAGCAAAGGTCTTCAGCTTCAGCACGGTGTGTGTTTACTGACTCCGCCATCTTAGATCGACTTCTCGTTCCCTGATATCGCGGGAATAGACCACGTCGTCGTCTTCTTCTTCTTCTTGTTTTGGTTTTAACGGCAGCGTGCGTCCTTGATGCTGCACTACTGCCCTCTGCTGGAGGCAGTTAACTCCTACAATGTCCGTTCTGTCATGTGTCCCACCATTATATCCATCCTTTTAAAAAACGTTTTTAAACTTTGTTTTTTCTTTCTTAGAATGATAATAATATATCATATTATACTATAGAATGATCATAGAATGATCAAAATGATTTTTGTTAAATAATAAAGTGAAAAATAATGGAAAAATAATATAGTTCTTTTTTTTAAAACGTTATTTATTTTTTCCTTAGAATGATAATATATCATATTATACTATAGAATGATCATAGGGTTGATCACAGGGTTGATGATCACAGGGTTTTCCAACCCTGTACCAGTGGTAAATGAGTCCACAACTCCATGTTCTAAGAATGTTGCCTACATCCTAAATATTCAATTTGATGTCTATGACACTACAAGGGCTGCCAGGCATAGATAAGACCTGGTATGCTACTTGGTCTTTTTTGTTGTCGTCTTTTGTCTATTCTATGTCTGTCCCACATTTTGTGTTGTGCTGTCTGTCATGTCTCACTGTGTTATTTACGTATCGTATCTGTATGTGTTTGTGAATAATGTAAATAACCGACTGAAAAAAATTATCTGTGAAATGTATTTTTGATTAAAAAAAAACAAAAAAACACGCCCGATCTCGTAAGCTAAGCAGGGTCGGGCCGGTGTAAGTACCGGAATTTCCGACCCGCGAGGTTTTTCCGACCCTACCAGATCCGGTCATAGGTTCAGCCCTTTCCGGCCATAGGTAGCGCTATGATTCGCTATGATTCGCGATGACAACGAAGACCCGTTAGTAGATCTGAAACTGTGTGTTGTGTGTGTGTTTCGCGCGCATCGCGCGTGCGCGAGTGTGTGCCCGCGCGTGTGACCAATGTGTCACAGTGTGTATGTTCAAGTAATCATGACACGGTAGACATTTCTAAGAATGTATTTCACTATTTCTGAGTATTTCACTACTCAGTTATACATTTTCCATAGTTTGCTTCAAATAGCTGTTATGTGATAATAAAGTAATAATAATAATAATAACAACATATATTTCAACCCTTTGTATATATACACATCTCTGCATTCTCTGTGCCATTATGCTGGTTAATCATTTTAATTCGTTAGAGTAAACTAATAGGTATGAAATGAAAAAAAGATTCATTACCTTTAGCTATGGTTAATGTAATAGGGTCAACCATTACATATCTTCTCCTATTATCTTTTATCACTTTCTCTTCAGAGAATGGTAGAGATGTATTAATTACTATGGCCACACCCCTCTTCTTACCATATGACGCATGAAATACTTGGTTTACCAAATCCTTTCTCAATGTTTTGTAGTCTTCCTCAATCAGATGTGTTTTTTGTAGTAAAGCAACACGATTTAATGAAATGCAATGAATTTATTGTAAATCAATACAGCATGAAACCATATTTACATAAAAATGGATTGACCATACACAAACAAAAACGTATTCATTCACAAATTAGCTGGAATCAAGTAAAAACATTGTGTAGGTTAACCGAAATATAGCATGTGTACATATACATATATATCTTATTTGGGAAATGTTTGGGGCCTGTAGCCACATCTAACCCACGCCCATGGAGAGGATGGACTGACGCAGACAGCATGCTCGTGTCAAAAGCCCCTCCCTCTGACATGACTCTAACTCTAGCTAGATCCAGACTCTAGCTGGAAGGAATAAGTGAATAAGGCCATCGGTCATCCATCGTTATCATTTGGGGTAATGTGACCAACATGTAGTTCACACTACTGTTCAGATTCAGTTTTATATTTGCGACTGCAAGCACACTAATTAATCAATCACTCTTCCGAACTGGGAGCCTTGAAACGTGCGCACACAGGGATGCCAAGATTGTCCTTGACCTCTAACAGAAATAAATCATAATCAATTTTAAGTTCAAATTCAAAAAAAATATTTCCAGCAATTCTTGACGTTCTTCTTCGTCTTCAATCAGTGTCAATTTAGCCTCTATTTCCTCTCTCTGTATTTTGTCCAATTGCAGAAAAGCAGGCTCCTGGACCTTCCCTTACAGCCGGTGGGCGTTCTTGTTCATCCACTCCGCTCCCAGGAGGGTGTATCACATACATACAGTTACTGCACATACACTAAGTGTGTATGTCCTTGTATTAACAATAATAATACCTCTCAAAATAGGCCTGATGAACGGCTTCAGCTGGGCAACGTTCACACCCTGCTTTAGCTGAGGCCCTTTGGTGCTGGACAGCATCACCACACCCTTGGGTGAGATGGAGGATATGATGTGCGGCCCAAACCAATTGGCCTCCAGTCGCCCTCCTTTCCGTCCCTCCTTCCTTTTGTTTGCCCGTAGGACCTCATCCCCAACTTTGAAGTCAAAGGATTTGACCCCCTTTTGTTTCTGGGCCTCGTAGGTCTTTTTCTGCCTTGCCTGGGCAATTTGGATGTTCTGGTAAATCTGAAAAATGGTTATCATTTAATAAATGTTCCCTTGAAACATATTCATATTTTATAGCATATATTGCCATTGTATGCATATTTGTTATTATTAGATATTATTATGCCAAAAAATAAATAAAAAATTGCCATTTTTACATCACCTTTGCATGTAGATCTGTAACTTCGACAGTCTTCGCCTGTACATCCTCCTCTGGCAAATCAACCACAACCACAGCTGAGTCGTCACCCTCCTCAGTCTGTGTTGTGTTGATGACACCTGGGCTGCGAGGGTGCCGTCCGAACAGGGTGCCGTACCTGGTTGATCGCTGTAAAACAAAACAAAAGTACAATCAATAGCATTTCTGCACTGCACTTTACTTTATACCGCACTATCCAATGCACTGTTGTCTGTCCTGTGTTGTTGTTGTGTTGTCCTGTTTTTTGACATGTGAAAAAAGTATAAACGCACTTGCTGTGGTGACGAAGCAAATTCCTATATGTGTAATGCATAGTGGCAATAAACGTTATCTCAATCTCAATCAATCTCAATCTCAATTTCACCATCTTTCTATATTGTTTAAATTGTTTTTTGTTTCTTTCTATGTTTGTTTGAATTGTTTACATATGCAGTTGTTACACAATAGTAGGCTACCTGCTTAGAGGTGTTGATGCTCATTATGATGCCCCTCAAATGGACATCCCAGTCGTTCTGTCCCTCCCCACAGTACTTGGCAAGCGCAGTCTTCACGGTGCGGTTTGTGCGCTCGTCCTGTCCATTGGCCTGGGGGTGGTAGGGTGACGTGATGCAGTGTTTGACACCCAGAGCCTCAAAAACACCACGGTTGACCTGCAGATGCATTAGTGTATGCAATTAAATTACAATTATCAAATGTCACACATCACATACACTGTGTCTTATATAGATAACTGTACCTCATTCACAAATTCCCGTCCTTGGTCGGTAATGATCCTCTCTACCAGTCCAAAGTCAAGAAGAATGTTAACTATCTTCCTGGACACCTCATTGGCTGTTTTGGTGTAGAGGGTTTTTGCCACAGCCCACTTGGTGAAGAGTTCGGTTGCAGTCAGAATGTATCCGCAATGAAAAATGCAGATTGTTCTCCATTAGCTACAGCATTGCAGCAGCTATTCCTCATGGGGTCGACCAAAAACTTGCTTCATAACTTTTATTGACTTATCCAATACATGATGTCAGCTTATCTCACTAGCTTTAACCAAAAGGGGTTACACATACTTCTGCCCAACATTCAGTAGCTACCTTTTGCCCTTTGCAGTGGTGGGAAGTGGACCAATGAGATCAATCCCCAGGACACTCCATGCCTCTTTCACTTGGATGGGATGGAGTACAGGTGCAACTGTCTTTATTGTCTCATGATGTTGACAGCGGGGGCACTCATCAACCTTTAAAACAGTGACATTTCAGAGGAAATTATCTAGAGTCAGAGAATTCTTGATGTGGTTGAGGCGTCATGTTGGTGGTGGTGGTCAGCTGCTGGGCAGAACCGCTGTGGTTGAGGGGCCGCGGCCTGTATGATGGTCTGGGTGTTCCAGTGCAGAATCAGATTGTGGTCAGTATGAGAATTACACAAGAGTTGGAGATCTTTGAGTAAAAGATCATTGCTAATGGGCAGTGTATAAATTACAATGTTCACACACACCATGCACTAATAACATCAAAAACTCACCCATTTTGTGACATCCTCCCGCAAGGTGGACCAGAGGTAGGACGCCGTCACCTTCTCCAGCGTTCGGCGTCTCCCTGGATGACCCCCAGTCCCATGGTTGTCGTGGCACTCCTTCAGATCAAATCAAACTTCATTTGTATAGCCCATTTCTCACAAAAATGTGACACATCTCTTCACAGAGAGCAAAGAAGATAAAACAACAATAGTATAGATGAAACAACAATAAAGACAGACATTTAAAAGGCGAGATTGAATAAGTAGGTTTTGAGGTCTCCAACAATGATAATCTTGTCATAATTGGGAAAGATGATGGACAAGAACTCAAGTCAGATAAGAAAGTTACCATCAGGACATCACGAACTCCATCTTTGTTGCACACCACCAAGCGAAGTTTGTCCTTGTATTTGTCCTTGTAGTACAACTCCTCACCTGATGCAGCAGGAAAATACAGCATTCATTTAGAAGTGCAAATATAAAGCCACTGGAAACAGGTTTTATGCACACAATAGTTAGCAGATGCTTAATGAGACACTCAATTTTGATACAGGCCTATGCATTTTCGCCATTTTCGCCATTTCAAGCAGTGGCTTCAAGAGTGGATATAACATAGTTATTCACACTGACTTACCTTTCATCAAGTAATTCTTGGACGCCTTTAGAATCCTTTAAACTCTCTCACGTCACGGCGCGCGCAACATCCATGTATCTTAAGGTAGCTACAGAGATTAGATCTATAAACAGCCAAAATTACTGATGGGTAAAAATGGCGGTCATCATGTGATCGGAAATCATCGTCGTCAGCGAATCATAGCGCTACCTATGGCCGGAAAGGGCTGAACCTATGACCGGATCTGGTAGGGTCGGAAAAAACCTCGCGGGTCGGAAATTCCGGTACTTACACCGGGTTAGTACTTGGATGAGAGACCGCCTGGGAATACCCGGTGCCGTAAGCTTTTCTCAACCTCCACCAGTAGAGTGTACTATGCCACCCTTTTAACAACTGGAACAAAATCATGCTTTTTACACTGCTTTTCAAACTAGGAAGGCAGCTTCATGTAGGCCATACCATAGTAGGTTTCAAATCAATTTGGAATCATTGGCAGAGGGTAGTCATCTATAGTCTCTCATTCACTCAACATTTGATTAGGAGCACCTATCCACCTTATAGTCAGAACTAAGTTCACTCACGGTGTGTGTGTGTGTGTGTTCTGACTGGCACCAACCTTATATACACCACCGAGCACAGCAAACTTTGTTTACGGCCATACCACCCTGAATACGACCTGTCGTAAAAAGTGCGGGATAGCAGCGAGAGCGTTTGGAATTTTTTTGTGTGCATGAGAGTTTGGTGTTTGAATATTTGCGTAGTTTGTGTGAGTGAAAGGAGAGTCAGTGTGAAAGAGTGTATTCCCCCAGCAGCTTGCTGTTAGGGGGGATATTTTTGTTTTTTCGTTTTGTTTGTACACGGACGGCTCAACATGGTAAAAGGACTCGGAACGACAGACGACACAACTAAGAACACGGACACAGGCATGGCGAAAGAAGGAGAGAGAGAGAGAGGAGATAGAGAGACAGAGAGGGAGAGATGAAGTGAGAGAGGAGAGAGAGAGAATAGCGAGGAAGAAGCAGGCGGCGGAAGCGAGGGCGAATGCGGAGAGAGAGAAGCGAGAGGGAGAGAGGAGAGAGGAGCGAGAGGAGCCGGCCTATAGCAAGGAGTTGACGGTGGCGGTGGAGCTGGTCGGCGAGGAGAAGGTGACGATGATGGCGCTGCTCCGGGCGACGAAGGAGGTGTGCGGGCTCGACTGGGCTGTCGATACATCGGATTAAATAAATACGAAGTCACGATGAGCCATCCGAAGGGGAAAGAGAGGCTGCTCGACGGCTTCAAGATCAAGGAGACGAGGGTCATGGCGAGGGAGCTGTGCGGGGACGAGATGGTGGTTTCCTTCATCGGACTGCCGGTCTACACCAAGGACGGGGACATTCTCCGGAAATTATCGGACTGGGGGGTGCAAGCGGTCTCCCCGATAAAGAGGAGGATGTGGCCGGGGACCAGCATATGTGAAGGTAGACGTTTTGTGAAAGTAAAATTTAATGATGTTGTAAAGTCACTGCCGTACTCGACCAAGTTCGAGACGGACAATGGGTCTGATTTCTTTCGGGTGATTCATGACAGACAGGTGAAGGTGTGTAGGATGTGTCTGCAGCCAGGGCACATCCTACGGGAATGTCCCGAGTTCAGGTGCAGAAGGTGTGGGCTCAGCGGGCATTATGCGAGGGAATGCGCGACTTTTGAAAACAAGTGCAGGGGGTGTGGGGACCTGGAATCCCAATGTAAGTGTAGGGAGGAAGAAGTAGTGACGAGTCCATCCACTGTTTTTAGACAGAGGGAGGAAGAAGGGAAGGGGGAAAGGGGGAAGAGGGAGAGAAGGGAGAGGGAGAGAAGGGAGAGGGAGAGGGAGAAGAGGAAGAGAAGAGCGAGGGAGAGGAGGAAGAGAAGAGCGAGGGAGAGGAGGAAGAGGGGATGGAGGAGGGAGTATCGTTGACAGCTCAGACTGTGTCAGAGACTCAGAGTACGAGGTGGTCGGGACTGACAGGAGAGAGTGGGATGGGGGGCATGGGGTCGAGCCTCGACAGCTTTATGGGGGTAACCCAGGCATCGGAGTTGCAAGGGAGCGCACAGACGACCGGGGGGAGAGGTTCCCAACAAGAGCCTTTGCCCCCGAGAGTCGTGCGCCCGAAAGAAGCACAAGAGGCAGGCAACAAATCAAAGGAGGGAACCCCCATGAACAACGAGTCGGAATGGCGAGGGGCCGTATCCGTAAGCCCCCCCCCGAAAACATCTGAAAAGATGTTAACAACAAGTGTCAGTGACGATGGGTGCGGGGAGCAAGACGAGTCTGAGCTGTTGACGATAGTGGGAGGGAGGAAGAGGGCGCTGTTAGAGGGGAAACTAAAGCGCAAGTCAAAGCAGCAGAAAGCGGAGGGAAACAAGAAATAAAATTAAAATGGTAGTAAACATATTTATCCTCCTGCACTTGTTTTCAATGGTCACACTTTCCTCCATATCAATGGGCTCAATAATATGGAGAAGCTGGAGGAGGTGCTGGTGACTTTCACATCTGATGTTCTGATACTGCAGGAGACAAAGTGGACAGACACAAAAATGACAGAAATCAAGGGGAAATGGAGGGGTATGCTGTTTGCAAATAATGGGACAAATAAATCATGTGGGGTAGCAATATTAATTAAAGAGAATAGGGTAGAGAATGTAAGAGAGGTTTTGAATGACGGGAAGGGTAGAGTAATAGGGATAGAATTGAATATAAATAATGTTATGTTTAGATTAATTAATGTGTATGCACCAAATAGAGAGGTTGAAAAGAGGGATTTTTTTGTAGAACTGGGCTTGCACTGCACAGGGAATTGTATTTTGGTGGGTGACTTTAATGTATTTTGCACTAAGATGGATGTTTATAGAGTAGATAGTTTTAAGACAGATTCAGCTAGGAGGGGGTTATTAGAAATGATAGAGCAGAGAAATTTAATAGATGTGTGGAGAGTTAGGAACACACGCAAGAGAGAGTTTTCGAGAAGACAGGTAGTTAGTGGGGTTTTGAAGCAGAGTAGAATTGATTTATGTTTAGTGTCACAGGGGAAAGAAAAGGAAATAGGGGATATACAACACAAATTCACGGGGTACAGCGATCACGCAGCAATCACTTTTCACTTAGGGGGTAGGCACACAGGGAAAGGGGGGGGTGTGTGGTGTTTGAACACGAGGGTATTAGGGGAGAGTGAGTATAGGGATATGGTGAATGGGCATATTAGTGAGCGAATGAAGTGTGGAATGTATGAAGAGAATGTGTGTGAATGGTGGGAGTGTGTTAAGAGACAGGTAAAACAGTTAAGCATTAGTTATTGTAGAAAACGAGGTCAGGATAGAAAGAGAAAAGAAAGTGTATTGAGAGGGAGGATGCATGAGGAACTAAAAGAAATAGACAGGGACCCAGATAGAAGCGTAGGGAAATACATGGAGATAAGGGGGGAATTAGAAGCGTATGAAAAGGAGAAGTGTAGAGGGGCTATAGTTAGGAGTAGGGCACAGTATACAGTAGAAGGGGAGAAATGCACAGCGTTCTTTTTAGGGTTAGAGAAGCAGAAGCAGGGGAAAACATACATAGAAGAGATAGAGAATGAGAAAGGGGAAATAGTGAAGGACTATGTAGGGGTTTTGGAGACAGGGCAGGAGTATTATGAGAATTTATTCAAAAAAGGTAGTGTAGACAATGACAGTGTAGGAGAAGTTTTAGGGACAGTTGAGCATAGGTTAGCGGATAGTGACAGAGAAGGGTGTGATAGGGATTTATCAGAGGGGGAGGTCACCTTAGCCATTCAGAGCTCAAATAATGGCAAAAGCCCGGGCTCTGATGGCTTACCAGGTGAATTCTACAAGTGTTTTAGTGCAGTGCTTAGTAAGATTTTGTTGAGGGTTTATAAGGAAATGGAAAGGGTAGAGAAGGTTAGTGAGTCGATGGCAACAGGGTTAATTACTTTATTATACAAGAAGGGTAGTAAGTTACAGTTAGGGAATTACAGAGGGATTAGTTTATTGAATACAGATTACAAAGTGTTAGCGAAGATTTTAGCCAATAGGATTAAGTCAGTAGTAGGGTCAATAGTGTCATCGACTCAGGCGTATAGCATACCAGGGAGAGATATAGCGGATACAATAGGGTCAGTCAGGGATACAGTGAAACACATGAAGGAAGAGGGAGGGATAGTGTTGAGTGTAGATTTCAATAAAGCTTTTTATAGAGTAGAGCATGAGTTTATGTTTAGGACGTTAGAGAAGTTTGGTTTTGGGGAGAGGATAGTTCAGTGGATTAGGTTACTGTATAGTTGTGCAAAGAGTAGGGTAAAGTGTAGTGGAGTTTTGACAGATAGTTTTAGTTTAGAAAGATCAGTTAGGCAGGGTTGTCCGTTGTCCAGTCTGCTGTATAGCATTACAGCAGAGCCACTGGCGACGATGTTAAAATCAGACAAACACATTCAGGGTATACATATTCCAGGGGGTGGGAGGAGTTTAATACATCAGTATGCAGACGACACAAACATAACAGTTAGGGACGTAGATAGTGTGAAGAGAGTAGTCAAGTTATTAGAAGTATATGGGAAAGCATCAGGGGCTAAAATGAATGTAGAGAAGTCAGAAATACTGTGTGTAGGGAGTGTAGACATGAGTGAATGCGATTTACCTTTGAAAGTGGCAAAAGGAATGATAAAAGTGCTAGGAGTGAATGTGGGTGTGAATGAAAAAGAAGCAAGGGATGTAACATGGACAGGGATTTTGAACAGGGTGAAACAAACACTGAATTCATGGAGAAGGAGAAAACTGAAACTAAGGGGGAAGGTGACGGTAATAAACTGCCTGATCCTATCAAAGGTGAACCATGTTTTAAGTGCACTAGATTTACCTTTGTGGGTCACGAAAGAATTGAATGGGGTGATAAATAGTTTTTTGTGGGATAGCAAGCAGGCACTAATTAGGCACAGGGTGTTAATAAATAGTTATAAGAATGGGGGGTTAAAATTGATAGATATAGAGGTGAAGAAAAGGGCACTTAGGGTCAAAATTGTGAAAAAGTTTTTGTATGGTAGGGATGAATATTGTTGGATGGGTTTCTTTGAGGATTATTTGCACAGGTATGGGGGGTGTGGTGTGAATGGTCTTTTAATGGTTTTTAATAAACCACGGTATGAGGGAATGTCACTGTTTTATAGAGAGGTGTTTGAGGCATGGGGGAAATATTTAGAGCAGGTAAGGTACAAGTGTGTAGGGAAAGATGAGGTCTTAAATCAGCCCATCTTTTTTAACCCCAAGATAAAGTATAATAGCAAGATGATAGTTAGTAAGCACTTTGAACAGGCAGGGTTTAGACAGGTAAAACATTTAGTGTCAGAGAACAATTTCAAAACAGAGCAGGAGATAGTGCAGGGAATAAGGGCAGTGAATAGGGATATAAGAATAGGTGGGATTGCAGGAGTGTATAATAGAATTAGGGACAGTATAAGTAGGGAATGGAAAACTTTAATGTTAGGACAGGGAGAGGCAGGTGAGGAAAAAGGATGGTAGAATTAAGGGTAGAAAGGAAAGGTTTAGAGGTCAAGTTTGAGGATGTGAAAACAAAAGGGATATACCGTATTTTCTGCCCTATAAGGCGCACCGGAGTATAAGGCGCACCTTCAATGAATGGCCTATTTTAGAAATTTTTTCATATACAAGGCGCACCGGCTTATAAGGCGCACCGGCTTATAAGGCGCATAGAATAGATACTGCAGTCAAACGTTTGACTGGGGTTGCGTTACGCCCAAGCTCCACCTACTGCGTTGCGTCACCTCTCCATCGGTGTTGTGTCAACTTCCCGTTGTCCAAGCTCCACCTGAGCGTTGTCACCATCAACGTTCTACCTGCTCCACTGTCAAAAATATATATTTTTCCACCTCAAGTATCAGCCGTTCGTCATCCATTTTTGCAACAAGCGTCAAGGACCTGCGGTGATTCACAGCTGACTCGCGTGAATAGCAATTCGCAATAGCTGCAACCACGAGATATAGAGTAGTTAGCTACAAGCATTTTCAATCTGCTATTATCTCTATTAGTGGATTAACCGCTGTGGTGATTTAACAGCTGATAAAAATACATCAAGTAGACTACAAACAGAGCAAAACAACACCAGAAAACAACCAATAGGCTATACAATTATAACCAACAACCAATATGTGACAGCTCCTGGTGAAATGTGCAACGTACTTTTTCAGTTTTTACACATGCTTAAACTACAGATTGTAAGCTTTCAAATGATGTGTCATACATTCAAATCAGAGAAAGATTGAACACGACAGGCGTATTTGAATGTTGGTTCATCTCAAACACTGAATGGGAGAAAAGTGAATCTGAACAAACGCTGCTAGCGGCTAACAGCTAACAAAACACATCGCTACGAAGGTCTAAACTGTATTTTAATAACATGACAACATACTGGGAGAACATCGACATGCTAAAAACACATAACTACACATAACTAGATGAACACACAGTTCTTGCGTTTGAACACGAGCTAAAACGAAAGTATGTTTACAAATCAACCCTCCCTTACCGGTAGCCTCCGGCAAAAGAGAATAATGAATCCAATACACAAATGATAAGTGTTTAGTGATCGTTAAACTGTTGTTTATTATATCGAGTGGGTACTTTAAAACTTCAAGTTGAAAGCACCAAGAATCTCACTTTGTTCCCTCGGAAACTCTGTTTAGTCTTCTTCACTTGGGGTCTTGTGGTGTGGGACTGTGAGTAAGCACAACACCGGTGTTTACTGATTACCGTAATGCTGCAAGCGGTGTGAGTGTCCGAATTGAACAGTTGGGTGAGTACGGCATCCATTCAGAGCACATGATAGAATAACAATAGCATGTAGTGCCGAGAGACGGGAGTCGGAGGCGGCGTATTAAATGTCACAGCTAGACGTTTATTGACAGACATGAACCAGTTGTTATCACACACTTAAAACAGGAACTAAAACTCAGTACCACCCACTTAACCCTCCGTACGGAACAATACTCCCAACTATTAGTTCCGGGGGTGAATTATGTTAACCCACCACAAGCATAGCATTCGCGGAGATTCCAAGATGGCGGCCGTCGTTTACTGATTACCGTAATGCTGCAAGCGGTGCGGCTTTGTAGTTTACCAGTCGTACTGAAACATTGTATTATTATAAAAAAAAAAATATTGGTCATGTAATTTTTACATTTTGATCCATATATAAGGCGCACCGGGTTATAAGGCGCACTGCCGTTTTTTTTTTTTTTTTGGGACTTTTAAGTGCGCCTTATAGGGCGGAAAATACGGTACATGGATTTACTGGGTGATGGGTTGGTGAGGCCAGCGTCAGAGAAGGTGTGGGAAAGTTTTTTTTTGAAGGTTTTGATGTGGGAAAGGTATGGGCAAATTTGGGTGTGAAATATAATAGCGTAGAATGTGAGCACAATGATTTTAAGATTAGGCACAATAGGGTTTACACAAATGTCGTATTGCACCAAATGGATAGGAATGTAGGTAGGGTATGTGATGTATGTAAAGGGAGGGATGAATATTTTGACCACTTTTTTGTTGAATGTCCAAGTTTGTCTGTCTTATTTGTGAAAGTAAAGGGGTTGTTAAGTGTACACTGTGGGGTTACCGTCATGAATGAGATTGAATGGAAGGAATTGTTATTGTTTGGGGTGGTGGGAAAAAAGAAAGAAGTGAACGTAGATTTGGTTAATTTTTTGTTGAGTCATGTTATGAGGGGAAAGTTACCAGGGTGTGGGATTTGTTTGTGTCACTATTTAAAAAGGATGTTAGGTTAGTGCACACACTGGGGAAAGCAGATTTTTGTAAACACTCAATAATAGCACTTTGGTGACTATTACGGGATCAGGGATGTTAGGTTTTAATATAGAAGATTAGTATCTGTGTTTGGTTTTGAGTCAGTGTTTATGTTTGTTTTATGATTTTTCTGAGTTGACCAAGGGCTGCCAGGCATAAGACCTGGTATGCTACTTGGTCTCATGTTGGTTTTGTCTATTCTGGTTTAGGTTTAGGGTTTAGGGTTAGGGTTGTGTCTGTCCCACTTTTTGCACTGTCTGTCATGAATCACCCGTTTTTTATGTGTCGTATCCTTTGCTTTATCATTCTTTATTGTTTTATCATTTCTTTATTTTTTGTAGCATTCTTTATTGTTTCTTTGTTTGGATTATTTTGTGTATGGTTTATTTGTTATGTTGATGTTATGATTTTTCTGATTTGACCAAGGGCTGCCAGGCATAGATAAGACCTGGTATGCTACTTGGTCTTTTTTGTTGTCGTCTTTTGTCTATTCTATGTCTGTCCCACATTTTGTGTTGTGCTGTCTGTCATGTCTCACTGTGTTATTTACGTATCGTATCTGTATGTGTTTTGTGAATAATGTAAATAACCAACTGAAAAAATTATCTGTGAAATGTATTTTTGATAAAAATAAAAAAAAACACGCCCGATCTCGTCCGATCTCGGAAGCTAAGCAAGGTCGGGCCGGGTTACTACTTGGATGGTAGACCGCCTGGGAATACCCGGTGCCGTAAGCTTTTCTCAACCTCCACCAGTAGAGTGCACTATGCCACCCTTTTAACAACTGGAACAAAATCATGCTTTTTACACTGCTTTTCAAACTAGGAAGGCAGCTTCATGTAGGCCATACCATAGTAGGTTTCCAATCAATTTGGAATCATTGGCAGAGGGTAGTCAACTATAGTCTCTCATTCACTCAACATTTGATTAGGAGCACCTGTCCACCTTATAGTCAGAACTAAGTTCACTCACGGTGTGTGTGTGTGTGTGTGTGTGTGTGTGTGTGTGTATATGTGTCTGTTCTGACTGGCACCAACCTTATATACACCACCGAGCACAGCAAACTTTGTTTACGGCCATACCACCCTGAACACTCCCGCCGTGCTGAGGTTGGAGGAAGTTTTTGAAAAGTTTGTTGTGAGTTTTCGAGTTTTACGTTTGTTCTGAGAGTAAATAGTTCAAAGTTGATTTGTTTTGTTGTGTCTTCCCCGAGCAGCTTGCTGTGGCAACGAAAACTGGACTGGCAGACGACACGGCAAGAGGAATGGCGAATAAACAGGTGACGGTGGGCGAGAGACAGGCGGAGAAGGAGCCAGCGAGAGGATGCGGGGAGAGGAGAGGACGAGAGACGGAGCAGACAGGAGGGAGAGCAGACCGGAGCAGACAGGAGGGAGAGCAGACCGGAGCAGACAGGAGGGAGAGCAGACAGGAGGGAGAGCAGACCGGAGCAGACAGGAGGGAGAGCAGACCGGAGCAGACAGGAGGGAGAGCAGACCGGAGCAGACAGGAGGGAGAGCAGACAGGAGGAGACAGGAGGGAGAGCAGACAGGAGGGAGAGCAGACAGGAGCAGACAGGAGGGAGAGCAGACAGGAGCAGACAGGAGGGAGAGCAGACAGGAGGGAGAGCAGACAGGAGGGAGAGCAGACCGGAGCAGACAGGAGGGAGAGCAGACAGGAGCAGACAGGAGGGAGAGCAGACAGGAGGGAGAGCAGACAGGAGGGAGAGCAGACAGGAGCAGACAGGAGGGAGAGCAGACAGGAGCAGACAGGAGGGAGAGCAGACAGGAGGGAGAGCAGACCGGAGCAGACAGGAGGGAGAGCAGACAGGAGCAGACAGGAGGGAGAGCAGACAGGAGGGAGAGCAGACAGGAGGGAGAGCAGACAGGAGGGAGAGCAGACAGGAGGGAGAGCAGACAGGAGCAGACAGGAGGGAGAGCAGACAGGAGCAGACAGGAGGGAGAGCAGACAGGAGCAGACAGGAGGGAGAGCAGACAGGAGGGAGAGCAGACCGGAGGGAGAGCAGACAGGAGGGAGAGCAGACCGGAGCAGACAGGAGGGAGAGCAGACAGGAGGGAGAGCAGACAGGAGCAGAGAGCAGACAGGAGCAGACAGGAGGGAGAGCAGACCGGAGCAGACAGGAGGGAGAGCAGACAGGAGGGAGAGCAGACAGGAGCAGACAGGAGGGAGAGCAGACAGGAGGGAGAGCAGACAGGAGCAGACAGGAGGGAGAGCAGACCGGAGCAGACAGGAGGGAGAGCAGACAGGAGGAGACAGGAGGGAGAGCAGACAGGAGCAGACAGGAGGGAGAGCAGACAGGAGGAGACAGGAGGGAGAGCAGACAGGAGGGAGAGCAGACCGGAGCAGACAGGAGGGAGAGCAGACAGGAGGAGACAGGAGGGAGAGCAGACAGGAGCAGACAGGAGGGAGAGCAGACAGGAGGAGACAGGAGGGAGAGCAGACAGGAGCAGACAGGAGGGAGAGCAGACAGGAGCAGACAGGAGGGAGAGCAGACAGGAGGGAGAGCAGACAGGAGCAGACAGGAGGGAGAGCAGACAGGAGGAGACAGGAGGGAGAGCAGACAGGAGCAGACAGGAGGGAGAGCAGACAGGAGCAGACAGGAGGGAGAGCAGACAGGAGCAGACAGGAGGGAGAGCAGACAGGAGCAGACAGGAGGGAGAGCAGACAGGAGCAGACAGGAGGGAGAGCAGACAGGAGGGAGAGCAGACCGGAGCAGACCGGAGGGAGAGCAGACCGGAGCAGACAGGAGGGAGAGCAGACCGGAGCAGAGAGCAGACAGGAGGGAGAGCAGACCGGAGCAGGAGCGAAGGCGGGGAGAGGCTAGGATGGAGAGAACGAGAAGGAGACGGAGGTGCAGTACACTATCACACCTGGTTTCAATGGTCACACTTACCTCGCTCAATATAAACGGGCTAGGGAGCATGGAGAAACTCGGGGAAGTGCTGGTCAGTCTACCAACAGACATTTTAGTATTACAAGAAACTCGATGGACGGATGCTAAAATAAATGAAATCAGGGGAATATGGAGTGATGCACTTTTTACTAATCATGGAAGTGGCCATATTAATTAAAAAGAATGTAGTAACGAATGTAAAGGAGTTTTTGAACGATGGGAAGGGGAGAGTGATAGGGATTGAATTTGAAGTGAATAATGTTTTGTATAAATTGATTAATGTGTATGCGCCGAATAAGGAAACTGAAAGAAGGGTATTTTTTGTTGCACTTAGTACACATTGTACGGGGAATTGTATTTTGGTGGGTGATTTTTTTATTTTATTTTTTAAATTTGTTTTTCAGATTTTATCCCCTTTTCACCCAATTTGGTAGCCAATTTAACCCAACTTAGCATCCAATTATCCCCTGCCTATTGCGAAGGATCCGCCGCCCGACCCCCGTGGCCGGCAGTCCCAGAGGAGGCCGCCAGGCAGACTAGGCTGACTGGCTCCTCGAGCCCAGTACCGTTACTCCAGCACCAGACGGGGGCGGTGTTGCGCGACGGATCCTAGTCCAGAAATACTCCTATACCGCCCTCGGAAGCGGCCGGCCAATATGCCGCTTCCCGTGTGCCTCGGCCATATCTGGATCTGGCGAGCCGGGATACGAACCCCGGCCCCGGTGGGCAGCATGCACTGGCGGCCAGTGCTTAGACCGCTACACCACCGCGGGGCTTGGTGGGTGATTTTAACACTTTCTAAAACGGATTCAGCAAGGAGGGGTCTGTTCAAAATGATAGAGGATAGGGATTTGATAGATGTGTGGAGGGTAAGGAATAGCAGTAAGAGGGAGTTTTCAAGAAAGCAGATAGTTAGTGGGGTTCTGAAACAGAGTAGGATAGATTTATGTTTAGTGCAGCAGGGAATAGAGAGGGACATTAGCAATATAGAATACAAGTTTAACATTTTCAGTGACCATGCAGCCATTACTTTTCATTTAGGGGATAGACAAACAGGGAAAGGGGGGGGGGGTGGTGTTTGAATGCGAGCGTGTTAGCAGAGGAGGAGTATAAGGTGATGGTGAATGAGTGTGTCAGGGAGCGAATGATGTGTGAAATGTATGAAGAGGATGTGTGTGAATGGTGGGAGTGTGATGAAACAGAGTATGACATTTTGTAGAAAACGAAATCAAGAGAGAAAGAGGGAAGAAATGGTATTAAGGGAGAGAATGGAGGAGGAACTAGAAGAAATAGAGAAAGACCCAGGTAGGAATTTAATAACATACATACAGGTAAAGGGACAGTTAGAGGCACATGAGAGGGAAAGGTGTAGGGGGGCAATAGTTAGAAGTAGGGCACAGTATGCAGTGGAGGGAGAGAAGTGTACAGCGTTCTTTTTAGGGTTAGAGAAGCAGAGACAGGGTAGGACGTATATAAAAGAAATAGAGAATGAGAAAGGGGAGATAGTGAATGCAAAAGTTAGATTTTGATAATGCTATAAGTAGTTTTGGTTGCAGTGCTTCATTTTGCAGGATATGAGGTATTTTGCAGTTTGGATGTATGGTTGTGTGAATTGTGTTAAGTAGTTTGATAAAACCAGCCTAGTTAGCAAAATTGTGTTTTAGCAACCGGGCAAAACTGTAATTCTGGTTGATTTCATTTGAAATAAAAACCTTAAAATGTGTTTCCCAGTTTGTAGGCCTACTTGCTTTGAAGCACCAGGAAACATGGTCTCTCTTCCATTGCATTACATGGGGCTTATGCAGTTAATTAATATTATAATATTCTATTAATAGAGATCGGACGAGATCAGGCGTGTTTTTGTTTCTTTGGTCTTTTATTATAAAACATCCATTTCATCATTATTCTCTTTGCTATTTACAAATGTACAAAAGACAAACATACAATATGACAGTAACCAAACCAGTGGGACATGAAAGACAACAAACTGTGGGACTAACATAAAGATAGAAGAAATAAAACATCACAGACCAGGTAGCATGCCAGGTCTGACACTGCCTGGCAGCCCCTGGCCAACTCAGAGAAATCATAAAATCAACAACCACTTCATCCCTACACAAAACAATCAAATAACGACAACCAAGTGGGGTATCAGATCTAAATTTGACTTCTTAGTAAAATCATTAAAATCATAAAAACAAACCACCATTCTCTCCATACAAAAAATCAGTAAAACAAATAACAACCAAATGGCATATCAGGTCTTACTCTGCATTTTTGGTAAAATCATGAACCTAACTATTCCCTCCATACAATATTAATAAAACAAATAACAACCAAGTGGCATATCAGTTTCTTTTTATTAAACCTGCCTTCTTGGTAAAATCAGGAAAATCATAAAATCAACATAACAATTAAACCATACGAACAAATAATCCAAAGAATGCTAAAACAATAAACAATGATAAAACAATAAAGACCAAGTAGCATACCAGGTCTTACATTTGCCTGGTAGCTCTTGGCTAACTCAAAAAAATCATGAAGTTAAATATAACAAATAAACCATACAAAAAATAATCCAAAGAATGATAAAACAATAAAGACCAAGTAGCATACCAGGTCTTACACTTGCCTGGTTAACAACTGGAACAAAATCATGGTTATTACACTGCTTTACAAACTAGGAAGGCAGCTTCATGTAGGCCAGACCATAGTAGGTTTCCAATCAATTTGGAATCATTGGCAGAGGGTAGTCAACTATAGTCTCTCATTAAAAAAAAACAGCCTAGTTAGCAAAACATTTGATTAGGAGCACCTGTCCACCTTATAGTCAGAACCATGAATTGTGATTGTGTAGTAACTGCAACGTTAGTATTTGTGTCCCTGTATGTCTTTTTTCCATGTGGACATAAATAAATGGTTAAAATGTGTGTGTGTGTCTAATCTGACTGGCACCAACCTCATATACACCACCGAGCACAGCAAACTTTGTTTACGGCCGTACCACCCTGAACACGACTGTCGTGAGGTTGTGTTTTTTGGAGGGAAATATTTTTGGAAAAGTTTGTAGTGAGTTTTACGCATAATTAGAATATATAGTTTAAAGTTTATTTGTGTTATCGTGTAATCCCCCATCAGCTTGCTGTTGCCTAAACCAATTTAAATTAATATGGATGGACAAATGGTAACGAAAACTGGAACGACAGACGACACTGAGAAAGCAATGACGGGGAAAAAGGTGACGGGAGGCGAAAGACAGGTGGAGAAGGACCGTGGAGAAGGTTTGATAATTGGGAAATCATCCAGCCAATCAACCAGCCAATCATCAGAGGCCACACCAGCCAATCATCAGAACACCAGCCAATCATCAGAACACCAGCCAATCATGTTCTGTTTTTATAATTATAATTACCATAAGACGTCAAAACTGTCATGGCCAAATAAATATCTTTAATTTTACTCATACCAACTGTAATTTGTTACTTCTTCACCCTAGAGAACAAGAACGTAACAAGTGGACCGGAGCAGGAGCCAATGCAGGGAGAGGAGAAAACGGAGGAAAGGAGACGGAGGTGCAGTATTGCAAGAAGTTGACGGTGGAAATGATAGGAGAGGACAAAATTACCATGATGGAACTATTGAAAGCGACAAAGGAGGTGTGTGGACTGGTGATCGGGTCCAGACTAGACCAAGCGCTGCTCGAGATGGACCCGGCCTCAGAACAGGGAGAGGGCGTACAGGCGACCGGAGGGAAGGGCTCTCAAAGAGAGTCTTTGCCTCTGAGAGCCGTGCGCCCTAGAGCGGCGAAAGCTGGGAAGAGTAACGAGGGCGCAGGAAAAGAGTCGGGCTGGAGGGACACAACTCCGACCAGTCCCTCCCATAGAACGTCTGAAAAAAATATGTGAAAGTGTGGGGGAATTTAAATGTTAGGTATAATAGTATTGAATGTGAGCACAATGATTTTAAGATTAGACACAATAGGGTTTTCACAAATGTAGTATTGCACCAGATAGATAGGAATGTAGGAAGGGCGTGTGATGTATGCAAGGGTATGGATGAGACGTTTGATCACTTTTTTGTTGAATGTCCCATGTTGTCTGTGTTGTTTGTGAAAGTAAAGGATTTGTTGGATGTGCACTGTGGAATGAAAGTTGGGAATGATACTGAATGGAAGAGGGTGTTATTGTTTGGGGTGCTAGGGAAAAGGGATAGGGTAAATGTGAATTTAGTTAATTTTATTTTAAGTCACGTTAGATATTCCATATTGTGCAGGAGGAATATGGCACACTATGAGGAGAAGGTAATTGGGGTGTGGGATTTGTTTGTGTCACTGTTTAAAAGGGATGTAGGGTTGGTGCACACACTCGAGGGTAGATTTTAGCAAATGGTTTATACAGGGGAGCACTTTAGTTAGGATGACAGAAGCAGGGAGGTTAGGGTTCAGTTTAGAATAGGATTTCTAGGGGTTTGAGATTGTTTATTGGTTTTATGATTTTTTTGAGTTGTCATTAGTTTTTTTTTTTTAAATCTTTTTGGGGTCAATGTGTACTAAGTGCAGTATTATATTGATTTTATGATTTTTTTTTGAGTTGACCAAGAGCTACCAGGCAAGTGTAACATGCTACTTGGTCTTTATTGTTTTATCATTTATCGTTTTATCGTTCTTTATTGTTTTAGCATGCTTTATTGTTTTATTATTCTTTATTGTTTTAGCATGCTTTATTGTTTTAGCATGCTTTATTGTTTTATTATTCTTTATCGTTTTATTATTCTTTATTGTTTTAGCATGCTTCGGATAATTTTTCGTATGGTTTGATTATTATGTTAATTTTATGATTTTACTTAGAGGGCAGGTTTTAAAACAACAAACAAACTGATATGCCACTTAGTAGTTATTTGACTTGTGATTTTTTGAATGGAGAAAATAGTTGTGTTTTGTAGTTTAATAGTTGTGAAAATAGGTGTTTTTTTTAATGATTTCTTTGAGTTGGCCAAGAGCTACCAGGCATGTAAGACCTGGTATGCTACTTGGCCTTTATTGTTTTAGCATTCTTTGTTTTGTTTAGTTTTTCCCGTATGGTTTAATTGTTATGTTAGTTTTATGATTTTCATGATTGTACTAAGAGGGCAGGTTTTAAAAACAAACAAACTGATATGCCACTTAGTCGTTGTTTGATTTATGCATTTTTGAATGGAGAAAATAGTTATGTCGTTTTTTATGATTTCTTTGAGTTGGCCAAGAGCTACCAGGCATGTAAGACCTGGTACTCGAGACACAACATATTTCTTTTCAAATTACTTGATTCAATTTACTCGAAATATTTTTTGCTCGACAGTTGATCATTGCTCGACCATGCACACCGCTGAACAAGGTAAATAGCCTATTAGTAGATAATAATATGATGTGTACCAAACATGTCAGCTTCTGCCTTGCTTACGATATGTTAACTGCTACTTGGCCTTTATTGTTTTAGCATTCTTTATTGAGGACGGAGCAGGCGGCGGGCCAGAGAGTGAATGCGGAGAGAGGTGGTGGTGGAGCGAGGGCGAAGGAGAGAGAGGTGGTGGTGGAGCGAGGGCGAAGGAGACAGAGGAGCCGGCCTACAGCAAGGAGTTGACGGTGGCGGTGGAGCTGGTCCAAATAATAAAGGTTCAAATAATAGAAAAATATTTGCTATGTTCACTACAGCCTTAATTTGTCAAAAAATCTGAGGAGAGGAGAGGAGAGGTGAAGACCCCTGAAGACCAGAAGATTCCCAAGCCTGGAGACAAGGAAGATGAGGGATGGCTGCTAGTCAGCCACCAAGGCAAGTATCTCAGGGGAAGACTAGACAAGACATTGGTGCGCTCCGCTCAGCGGCCATATTTGAAAGATGGATCAGGTTGAAGAGAGGCTCGCTGAGGAGATCCGTAGATATGTACATCTGTACGACCCCTCTTCGCCGGACTACAAGGACAGTCAGATGACCGCCAATTCGTGGAGAGAAATCTCCAAGAACATGGGTCTGGACGCCGCGGTGTGCGCCAGAAAATGGAAAAATATGCGTGACAAATACGTCACAATCAAGAAAACACTGGCCAAGAAGAGTGGCGATCCAGGCGGTGCCGGTCTACACTAAGGACGGGGACATTCTCCGGAAATTATCGGACTGGGGGGTGGAAGCGGTCTCCCCGATAAAGAGGAGGATGTGGCCGGGGACCAGCATTTGCGAAGGTACACGTTTTGTTAAGGTTAAATTTAATGATGTTGTTAAGTCACTGCCGTACTCGACCAAGTTCGAGACGGACAATGGGTCTGATTTCTTTCGGGTGATTCATGACAGACAGGTGAAGGTGTGTAGGATGTGTCTGCAGCCAGGGCACATCCTACGGGAATGTCCCGAGTTCAGGTGCAGAAGGTGTGGGCTCAGCGGTCATTATGCGAGGGAATGCGCGACTTTTGAAAACAAGTGCAGGGGGTGTGGGGACCTGGAATCCCAATGTAAGTGTAGGGAGGAAGAGGAAGTAGTGATGAGTCCATCCACTGTTTTTAGACAGAGGGAGGAAGAAGGGAAGGGGGGAAAGGGGGGAGAGGAAGAGAAGGGAGAGGGAGAGAAGGGAGAGGGAGAAGAGGAAGAGAAGAGCGAGGGAGAGGAGGAAGAGGGGATGGAGGAGGGAGGGAGTATCGTTGACAGCTCAGACTTTGTCAGAGACTCAGAGTACGAGGTGGTCGGGACTGACAGGAGAGAGTGGGGGGGGGGGGGCATGGGGTCGAGCCTCGACAGCTTTATGGGGGTAACCCCGGCATCGGAGTTGCAAGGGAGCGCACAGACGACCGGGGGGAGAGGTTCCCAACAAGAGCCTTTGCCCCCGAGAGTCGTGCGCCCGAAAGAAGCACAAGAGGCAGGCAACAAGTCAAAGGAGGGAACCCCCATGAACAACGAGTCGGAATGGCGAGGGGCCATATCCGTAAGCCCCCCCCCCGAAAACATCTGAAACGATGGGTGCGGGGAGCAAGACGAGTCTGAGCTGTTGACGATAGTGGGAGGGAGGAAGAGGGCGCTTTTAGAGGGGAAACTAAAGCGCAAGTCAAAGCAGCAGAAAGCGGAGGGAAAGAAGAAATGAAATAAAAATGGCAGTAAACATATTTATCATCCTACACTTGTTTTCAATGGTCACACTTTCAAGGCTGATAAGATGGCCCGCTCCAAGCTGGAGCCAGAGGGGGGGCAGCCCCAGGACATTAGACGGCGTGGATCATCGGAGATTAACACCGCGATGAGCCAAGATGGCGAGAATCAATCTGGGCACGAAAGACATCGAGCCTCTGATCAGCCAGCTGGAGGACCTCCAGGGAGGCTTTTAGGGTCTAAAATCAGAGCCAACAACCCCACCAAGACGGTGTCTTTCCAGATCCCCAGGAAGAACAAGGAGCAGAGAGGTACGTGCGTCTCGATCTGGGGTCTAAAAACGATATGCTAGCTAGCTAAGCTGTTAAAGATCAGCGGCTAAAGATGTGTGATTATTTCAATTTGACTCAAACAACGTGTATATGTTGTGTGTGTTAGTGAGAGAGACACTGTTGTGTGTGTTAGTGAGACACTGTTGTGTGTGTTAGTGAGACACTGTTGTGTGTTAGTGAGAGAGACACTGTTGTGTGTGTTAGTGAGACACTGTTGTGTGTGTTAGAGAGACACTGTTGTGTGTTAGTGAGAGAGACACTGTTGTGTGTGTTAGAGAGAGAGACACTGTTGTGTGTGTTAGTGAGAGAGACACTGTTGTGTGTGTTAGAGAGACACTGTTGTGTGTGTTAGAGAGAAAAAAAGTGTCACTAAAGTTAAACTTCCCCGGCGCTGTTACAGTTGTCCATCAACCGCGCATTCAGATTAACCCAGTGTGCAGGCCCTGTTGGCCCACACAATTACAGTACCATAGCCTGCCCGAGGGATAAACACATCTCAATTGTTCATAATGAATCTTTGCCGTCGATGGTTGTCTCTGTCTCAAGCTACTCATGGCCCGTAACAACTTTTAAAAGTTCAACGCAAACTATCATAAATGTACAGACAGTTTTGTGAGATGGGAAAGTCGGTAGAAAAGTCTATATGACAGGTTTTATCGGAGCCCTCCACGCACACGTCTATTCACTGCCTCATCAAACCGGAAGTCCAGAGCAGGGAAATTTAATAGATGTGTGGAGAGTTAGGAACACAAGTGAGAGAGTTTTCGAGAAGACAGGTAGTTAGTGGGGTTTTGAAGCAGAGTAGAATTGACAAAAGAAACAGGGAAAGGGGGGGGGGGGGGAGTGTGCTGTTTGAATGCGAGCGTGTTAGCAGAGGAGGAGTATAAGGTGATGGTGAACGAGTGTATCAGGGAGCGAATGATGTGTGAATGTATGAAGAGGATGTGTGTGAATGGTGGGAGAGTGTGAAGAAACAAATCAAAAGTTTGAGTATGACATTTTTGTAGAAAACGGAATCAAGAGAGAAAGAGGGAAGAAATGGTATTGAGGGAGAGAATGGAGGAGGAACTAGAAGAAATAGATAAAGACCCAGGTAGGAATTTAATAACATACATACAGGTAAAGGGACAGTTAGAAGCATATGAGAAGGAAAAGTGTAGGGGGGCAATAGTAAGAAGTAGGGCACAGACTATGATTAGTTACAGAACCAAATGGTACCTTGATTGAGTTGGTTAATTGATTTTTGTTGATACTTTGAATAGATTTTGGTTGTTACTGAGTTTTGAACTTTAAAGATTGTACATAGTGACTGAGTTATTTTGATTGAGCCCAAACCATCCTAGGGATGTGTTCTTTGTTTTTTATTTATTTATTATGAAGCATTTGTTTGTTGTTTGTTTCCAAAGTTTAGTTAATTTTTTTGTTATTATGAGGCATTTGTTGGTTGGTTCTGATTCTACTTTTCATTATTGCCAAAGAACTATGAATGAATGAATGAATGGTCTTTATTGTCATTGCTATAGGACAGGTACCAAACAACGAAATTTGGGAGGAAAACTATGATTGTCATTAGTGTTGTTCCGATACCGATACTAGTATCGGCATGGCCACCGATACGCACAAAAATGCTGGTATCGGTATCGACGAGTACTAACAAATAACACCCGATACCAAACTTGTGATGCGCGTTTTGCACAGGCTGCATTCGTAATTCGCTCTTAGAACGCTGGAGCGCACAGTGGTATCAACGTCATAAAGGGACCAAGCAATTTGATTGGACAAGAGGCATTCCTTGAGTGGTGATCAGATTTCCAGAGCGAATTTACGAACGCACCCACAGCGTCCCGCAACTCGGTGAATGAATTGTCTCCGGTGACGGTGACGGTGTGAAGACACGAGAAACATTCAATTTTTAAAGTTGAGCAAAGTAAATAGGATTTTACAAGTCCCGTTAACAAGTATATCATCACCTGTGATCGGCAAGCATGGCCCCTAAGGATTATGTGGCAGAGAAAGGTACGTTTTGTTTTACCGGCGTTACTCATACAGACAGTGTGTGGTTGAGTTGCTGCTACTGTTCAATGAACAGAACATGCAAAGCGACAGGCACTGCTGGGGATGAAGAGCTATGTAACGTTATACGCGTAACTAATAACTAGCTATCGTTCTTGACTTTTGATTTCAACAATGGTGCCACGTTTGCCCACTTTTCACCAGGGTAACTAATTCTGTTGGCCAATGCATGGTAGCTAAAAAACCAACCCCGTTTCATGAAGCACACACCGGACTGTCAAAGTTATAAAAACCAGTGTCTAGAACTTTTAAGTCTACTTGCGTTTAGCTAGAAACTTTGCTAGGAGTCTCCGACTAGAAGGTTTAAACCCTAGCAGCATTCTTTGCTTGTCAGGCTTCAAAACTACCCGGATGGAATAACTCGGAAGAAGTCCGGGCCAGTCTCCGTGTCAAACCTAGTCGAATATGGAAGTGATTTCACAAATTCATTGAACTGCACTTTGACAAATCGTGTGCCTTCACATATATTAGTACCTGGCCACATTCTTCTTTTGATGGGCGACACCGCCTTCACTCCCCAGTCCCACAGGCCGGCCCTGCTGTTATGATTAGTTACAGAACCAAATGGTACCTTGATTGAGTTGGTTAATAGATTTTTGTTGATACTTTTCACGATACCAAACACCCGATGCCAGACTAAGTGTTAGCAATAATTTTACATCGAGGTGAGTATGCGGCTCAAAAAACATGTTTTTTTGTTTTGTTTTTTCAAACGCCGTGGTATCGGATCGGTACTCGGTATCGGCAAGTACTGCACGGTCAGGTATCGGTATCGGGATCAAAAAATGGTATCGGAACAACACTAATTGTCATGGCACAAATAAATCTTTATTTTACCCTTAACATCGGTACTTTGTTACTTCTTTTCACCCTAGAGACAAGAACGTAACAGGCATGCTACCTGGTCTTTGATGTTTTGTTTGCTAGTTCATGTCAGTCCCTCAGTTTGTGTTGTCTTTCATGTCACACTGTGTTGTTACTGTCATGTTGTATATTTGTCTTTTGAAAATAGTACAGACGATGATGAAATTGATTATTATGTCAAATGTATTTTTGATGGGCCCCGCGGTGGCGTAGCGGTCTAAGCACTAGCCACTAGTGCAAGCTGCCCACCGGGGACTGGGATCGAATCCCGGTCTCGCCAGACCCGGATATGGCCGGGGCACACACAGGGAGCGGCATATTGAGCGGCCGCTCCCGAGGGCAGTATAGGACTATCTCCGGACAAGAGCCGTCGCGCAACACCGCCCCCGGGGTGCCGGAATAACGGTGCTGGGCTCGAGGAGCCAGACAGCTAGTCTGCCTGGCGATCTCCTCTGGGGCTGCCGGCCACGTCGTGCGGCGGATCTTACGCAATAGGCAGGGGATAATTGGATGCTAGGTTGGGTTCAATTGGATACCAAATTGGGTGAAAAAGGGATAAAATAAATAAATAAATGTTGATAATAAAAGACCAAAAAGAAAAGACGCCGGATCTCGGAAGCTAAGCAGGGTCGGGCCGGTTTAGTACTTGGATGGGAGACCGCCTGGGAATACCCGGTGCCGTAAGCTTTTCTCAACCTCCACCAGTAGAGTGTGCACTATGCCACCCTTTTAACAACTGGAACAAGATCATGGTTTTTACACTGCGTTACAAACTATAAAGGCAGCTTCATGTAGGCCATAGCACTTGCTTCCAATCAACTTGGAATCATTGGCAGAGGGCAGTCAACTATAGTCGCTCATTCACTAGGACCCACCCACATACACTCTCTCTCACACACTGTGCACACACACACAAACGAAATGCTATAATGAAGGCTACAATGTAGGCTAATGAGGCTACATTACGACTAAAAATGCACAATAAACAAATTCGTAATTCCGCTCTCAATGGAGAATGAATCGGGAAAAACAGGAACGAACTCGGTTGAGAATGTAATGAACTTG
The DNA here is from genome assembly GCF_963989245.1 of Nansenia antarctica. NCBI lineage: Eukaryota > Metazoa > Chordata > Actinopteri > Argentiniformes > Microstomatidae > Nansenia > Nansenia antarctica. The sequence goes on along the minus strand of NC_137678.1, from coordinate 59,131,293 downwards.
CTGTGCCACATATCCACTCGCCGCTGAGTGCTTATGTATTCGCTTCACACAAGAGGAGCAACTTAAATATTATTGTATATTTTAGTTTGTAAACGTTAAGACGAACACATCGCAATGCTAACCTCAGAATGGCACTAGTAGGTGATAACATCTACAACAGCAATTAAATACGTAATAGTTTACAGTAATACATTTATTATTTATGTATTAGGACATTCGTGGCTGATTTATCTAGGTTAGATTCCTGGTAACCGACAGAGCCCTTTGCGGACTGGTTTGTTACAATGCGATAGCATATTGTGATGTTCTGGTATGGTGGTGTGGTACAAGCACTCATTTTAAGTAAATTAAATAATCTGTATTGAAAGGAAGCGAATGCATAAGCATGGAGAGGAGTGAGTATATGCAGGGAGTGAGTATTTGGCACAACAGGCTTACATCACTTCCACAACGCAGCTTTCCCAGACACATTGGAAACTATGAAAAGCTCCTTTGCTAGCTGAGGTTTTAGCTTCTCCATCTTGAAGACACTCCCTTTGTTTTTTTTGTCAGATTCAAGACCCTTTGGGACGAGTGTCAAACAGGGGAGGGCCTCACCCTTTGCAGGTGATGGTGTGCCGCACCTCAAACGCCATGTTGACAACCACGGGGCAGGTGTAGATGCGGGAGGTGTCCGTCTCCTCGGCTGGCCGGGGGGCCACCTGCTGGGGGGGGGTCCTCCCAGGACATGGCTGGCTCGCTCCTCCAGCTCTTGTTCACCTTCTCCATGTCCTCCTTCAGCTGGTCATGGCACTGGCTCAGGAACTCATGGGCATCCTGGGGCGGGAGAGACAGGGTTCTGCTTTTGGCCAACAGGTGGACAAAGTGCCTACACAGACACAGAGACACAGTCAATACTTTGTTGAGAGAGCAGGTACAAATGCAGATCATTTGCATTTATTTGTTTGTTTTTTTAAGTCATATTGAGATTTACATCTCTTCCTGATCACATCAGTCAAAAGTGATTGTCCACTCGCTACAGCTCCAACAGGTGAACGGACCTATCGCTAAGCCACGCCCCCTTTGAAAACTCGGACAAACAAACAACGCTTCACTGACAGTGACTGACCGACCGTGACTGAATGACATTCAATGAATTACAATGGCGGGAGTTGGCAAATTTTTTGATTTCTGATTTACCACAGCAAGTAATAGACATGTTGTTTTTTTATAAAGATGACAAGAATATTTTGTCTAGAAGCTTTTCAGCATCAGATATCAGCGAGTTGTTTTGTGCGACTTTTCTGCCTGTCGTGACTTTTGCTGTGATCTGATTGGACCATTTCTATTTTGGGGCGTGGCTTAGCGATAGGTGAATTGAGGAGGGGGACTAGAGGCCAGTACCTGAGCAGGGCGTTGGAGGGAACCTTCTTCCAGGGGATGCGCTGCTTCAGCAGGTCGGTGGAGAAGGAGGGCAGGCTGAACAGGGACCTTCTAGAAGGGGGTGGAGTGATTGGGCAACATGACTTCTTTTGGCAGAGGAGGGCTGGGTCGTACTTGGCCTGTGGAAGGAACAAAGACAGAACTTCAGGGGTGACTCTTAAACCACCTGACTCGACGAGACAGCTGGTCAACTGAAACCAAGCAGCAGTGGGATTCCACCCAGATGAACAGTAGCTGGTCTTACCTGTCCAGATACAGGTGTCTCTGTGTGTAATCACCTGGTCTTACCTGTCCAGGTACAGGTGACTCTGTGTGTAATCATCTGGTCTTACCTGTCCAGGTACAGGTGACTCTGTGTGTAATCATCTGGTCTTACCTGTCCAGATACAGGTGTCTCTGTGTGTACCGTATTTTCCGCCCTATAAGGCGCACCGGGGTATAAGGCGCACCTTCAATGAATGGCCTATTTTAGAAATTTTTTCATATACAAGGCGCACCGGCTTATAAGGCGCACCGGCTTATAAGGCGCACTGTCGGGGTTTTTTTTTTGACTGGGGTTGCGTTATGCATCCACTAGATGGAGCTGTGCTAAAGGGAATGTTAACACAACAGTCAAATAAAGTCACACTTTATTAAGCGTTCTTAAACGTTGTTCAACGTTCAAACGTTGTTCAAACGTTAATGTGCATATTAACAATATTAACAATATTAACAATAACACAGAGACATACTGGAGGTATAATTTTTTTTATTTAACCGTTATTTAACCGGGAGGTTCTTTGAGATCAAAATCTCTTTTTCGAGGGAGACCTGGCCAAAGAAAGCACACCAACCAGTAATCCACATCAATATTATAAAACAATAAAACAATAATAATAAAACAAAACATACTAAATAACAGACAAGAGATAAGAGCAGACTACATATTAAAACATGAAAACATTTTAAGAGTAGCAATTGCACATTTCTGTCACACAATTTCCAATCAGAGCTTTGAACTCTCACAGGGAGACGAGGTTAATAAACTGTAGTGTGTTCTGGAGGTTATTCCATGACCAGGGCGCAAAATAATAAAAAGCTATTTATTGTAAATGCGTCACCTCTCGCTACACATATGTACATAACAATATTAACAATAACATATTAACAATATTAACAATAACAAGTTCACTCTTCTCCCAAACGTGGAGGGGAACGTTTCTTCCAAAGGCATGGGTGTTCTACAATGACATGGAGACAGAGGGATGAGATGTTCATTAATTCAATTAAGTCAAACATTCAAACTTTATGTCAGTAAACACGTAGTGAAAGAAACAGTCTGATACCACTAAATCAAACGTTAGTGCATAACTCAACATTGTTCAGTTATGTATAACACGTAAAGCTCACTTTTTCAGTTCATTCGTCTTCCACGAATCCCTTGAATTCTTCTTCTTCAGTGTCCGAATTGAACAGTTGGGCGAGTACGGGATCCAATATGCCCTGCTCCCTCTCGTCATTATCTGAGTCAGTGTCGCTGCTGTTGAATGAATGAATGAATGAATGAATGGTCTTTATTGTCATTGCTATAGTACAGGTACCAAACAACGAAATTTGGGAGGCGGGGCTCCCCTGGTGCTAGGAAAGAAAAAAAAACAAGAAGGGAAAGGAGCTGGTTTACATAAATAAAGGCTATGTACACTATACCTGTTGCCTGGCAGTTCAGTGGCAGTTATTCCTGCCTTCGTGAAAGCTCGGACCACAGTTGAGACTGATATATCAGCCCAGGCATCCACGATCCATTGGCAGATAGTGGCATAAGTCGCCCGGCGCTGTCTCCCCGTCTTGGTGAACGTGTGTTCGCCTTTTTGGATTGATTGAAAACTTTATTAGAAGATTTGCAGAAGTAGGTACATGAAAATACATATTACATATACTGATTCTTAATTCATCGTTACCTTCTGTCATCCACTGCTCCCACGCAGCTCGCAGTCTAGATTTGAACGCCCTGTTTACACCAATATCTAGCGGCTGGAGTTCTTTAGTTAATCCACCCGGAATGACGGCAAGCTCCGAATTAGTTTGCTTCACTTGTTTTTTGACAGCATCGGTGATATGGGCCCGCATGGAGTCGTAGATCAATAGAGACGGAGCTGTGTGGAAAAAGCCACCCGGTCTCTTGACGTAAATTTCTCTCAGCCACCCGCGCATCATTTCCTCATCCATCCATCCCTTCGGGTTAACTTTGATGACGACGCCGGCTGGAAAGTTTTCTTTTGGCAAGGTCTTCCTCTTGAAAATAACCATGGGTGGAAGTTTCTGGCCACTAGCCTGGCAGGCGAGAACTACAGTAAAGGATGACTTCTCATTCCCTGTGGTGCGTATGGACACCGTACTGGTTCCCGTTTTCTCCACAGTGCGGTTCACAGGAATATCAAAGGTGAGTGGAACCTGATGAGAGATGAGATGAGATGAGATAACGTTTATTGCCATTTATGCATACACATTAAGCATACACATATAGGAATTTGATTTGGCGTTACAGTAATAGCATTTCTAAATGCAATGCAAACAAAACAATATCAACCTCGTCCATGTTGGTGATATGCTCTGGCAGGATCTTCTTTTCAGTTATCTTCTTTTCGCAGTATGCGCGGAAAGTGACCAGCTTTTCTTTATAATCGTCTGGCAGTTGCTGCGAGACGCTAGTTCTTGCGCGGATGGACAGTTTACGTCTTTTCATAAATCGAAAGCACCAAGAAGGACCCCCTCGAAAATCCTCGATGTTCATGTCTCGTGCTAGCGCTGTTGCCTTCATTCGAACTGTGACTGTAGAGACGCTTCTACTTGCTGCTCTCTGTTCAAGAACCCACTGTTCGAGTTGGTCCTCTAACTGTGGCCATCTCGCTTTGCTCCCTCGGAAACTTTGCTTAGTTTTCTTTACTTGGCGCAGGTCATCTTCTTGCTTCCTCCACTTCCTTACCATTGATTCATTAATATTGAATTCCCTCGCTGCTGCTCTATTACCATTTTCTACTGCGTGACTGACAGCCTTGAGCTTAAACTCTGCGTCGTACGCGTGTCTCTTGACAGGAGCCATTTTGTCGTCTTCTTCACTGTGAGTAAGCACCGGTGTTTACAGATTACCGTAATGCTGCAAGCGGTGCGGCTTTGCAGTTTACCAGTCGTACTGAAACATTGTATTATTATTAAAAAAAAAATATTGGTCATGTAATTTTTACATTTCGATCCATATATAAGGCGCACCGGGTTATAAGGCGCACTGTCGTTTTTTTTTTTTTTTTGGAACTTTTAAGTGCGCCTTATAGGGCGGAAAATACGGTAATCAGCTGGTCTTACCTGTCCAGATACAGGTGTCTGTGTGTAATCACCTGGTCTTACCTGTCCAGGTACAGGTGACTCTGTGTGTAATCATCTGGTCTTACCTGTCCAGATACAGGTGTCTCTGTGTGTAATCAGCTGGTCTTACCTGTCCAGATACAGGTGTCTCTGTGTATAATCACCTGGTCTTACCTGTCCAGGTACAGGTGTCTCTGTGTATAATCCGCTGGTCTTACCTGTCCAGATACAGGTGTCTCTGTGTATAATCAGCTGGTCTTACCTGTCCAGGTACAGGTGACTCTGTGTGTAATCAGCTGGTCTTACCTGTCCAGATACAGGTGTCTGTGTGTAATCAGCTGGTCTTACCTGTCCAGATACAGGTGTCTGTGTGTAATCAGCTGGTCTTATCTGTCCAGATACACGTGTCTCTGTGTGTAATCATCTGGTCTTACCTGTCCAGATACAGGTGTCTCTGTGTATAATCAGCTGGTCTTACCTGTCCAGATACAGGTGTCTGTGTGTATAATCACCTGGTCTTACCTGTCCGGGTACAGGTGTCTCTGTGTATAATCCGCTGGTCTTACCTGTCCAGATACAGGTGTCTCTGTGTATAATCACCTGGTCTTACCTGTCCAGATACAGGTGTCTCTGTGTATAATCAGCTGGTCTTACCTGTCCAGATACAGGTGTCTGTGTGTAATCAGCTGGTCTTACCTGTCCAGATACAGGTGACTCTGTGTGTAATCTTTGGTCACCGATCTGCTGCCGTAGAATGACGTTGGCTGAAGGGGCGCTGATGGACCTGATCGTTCACTGGGTGGTCCTCAAACGGTACAGCCTGAGCTCAGTGTCTGGAGAGGTAGCTCTTGCGTGGGGATACACAGTTGAACAGCGCATCATGTGACTTGAATGAGATGTAGACCCCCCCCCCCAACCCCACACCAATTTCTTCTTTCACGTGTGAGCTAGAAACTGCGAATTTCGCCAAAAGGTGACAAGTTTTTTTTTTTTTTGCACCCCTGGTTGTGTGTGTGTGGTAGACACCCCTGGTTTGTGTGTGTGTGTGGGGTAGACAGCCCTGGTTTGTGTGTGTGTGTGTGGTAGACACCCCTGGTTTGTGTGTGTGTGTGTGTGTGGTAGACACCCCTGGTTTGTGTGTGTGTGTGTGTGTGTGTGTGTGTGGTAGAAACCCCTGGTTTGTGTGTGTGTGGTAGACACCCCTGGTTTGTGTGTGTGTGTGTGGTAGACACCCCTGGTTTGTGTGTGTGTGTGTGTGTGGTAGACGGCTTGATGCAAATCTTTACCTGGCGTTCTCCAGGTGGGTCGATTCCCAAGCACACCAAAGCTGGCGCTGCCTTGGGACGCCTTTAAAACTGTAAGACAAAAGTATTTATTTTCAGGTTCCACAATAATACAATGCAATTCAAGTCAGTTCATGACAAGGTAGGGGCCAAAGAGTCAAAAAGACAACAGTCCATTTCCAATATAATCAAATGTCACAAATATCACTACCTGTCGGTTTTCCCTGCTTCAGCTTCTCAGGGTATTCTTTCATTTTCTGAGCCACAGCAACTGGAATTTTATCGAGGGTGACGACGCTGGAATCCTTCAAAGTCACCATAAGCCGTCTGTGGGGGTGCATGTGTAACCTGTGTGTGTTACGCCTGCGTTGTGTTCTGGTGGTGTGTGGGGCAATAACGAGGCCGGAGGCAGAACTGGGTCTCTGGTTCACTTTAGTGGAGCTGTGTGACATACAGAACATACACAAAATGTATCAGGTAACATCAGTCTGATGTGTGTTAGTTGTCTCGCTCCCCTCTTAAGACGATCTATAGATCTGTCACGCATGTTATACAATTATATTAGGGATGCACGATATTATCGGCGCCGATATTTATCGGCCCGATATTGGGAAATTAATGTTATTAAATATGTATCGGTTTTATTACATTTTAGCCGATATAGAGCCGATAATATGAAGCCGGAAATATTTCCGGTTCCGGTTGTCGCGCTCATGATGCTGCGCCTGCGTACAGCCATGCAGTCAATTAACGGTAAGCTAAGGTAAATAGATAGCCATGTTAGCTAGTGCTAATGTTCACCATCTCTGTAGTCTGCTCTAAAATACGCAATCAAACAGTGCATATTATTACAGCAAACATGTCGGTAGTTTGGCATCTGTTCTCTGAACAACAAGGAGAGGCCCATTCCGACATTGACTTCTGTTTTCGTTTTCGCGATTTGAAAATAAAAGCGCGAGCTAAGCGTTGTTGAAAATTAATGACACATCGCTAGTCAACTAACACAGCTTGTTTTGTGAGCCTGCTAACAATGTAAAGTAGTGTTATAGTTAACTAGGTAACAATGTAAAGTAGTGTTATAGTTAACTAGGTAGCAGTGGGGATTACTCACCCAAGAATCCATGCATTGCAATAGTTTGGCTTGACTAGCGAGTGTGATGTGATTTTCAACAATGTTGAAATGTATTTCCTTTTTTTTTTTATTTTTTATAAATGAACATTTGAAGTCAGAAGTGTTCTCTTTGTTGTGTTAACAATAGTGATGTAAGTTAGATTTGGTGAGATCACTATGGAATATTAAATCATCAATCTTTGCTCACTACATAGCCTTTCTTACCTTCAGGTGTGCATGAACTAGAGGTTATCAACTGTGAAATTATATCTGTTCTCATATCGGTTATCGGCCACGAGAAGCGGGTAAACATTGGTTATCGGTAGGAAAAAATGCATATCGTGCATCCCTAAATTATATATATGAATATGTATTCATATATGTATATATAATAGATATCAGCATAGCTCATAGATGCATACATAGGAAAAAATAAACAATTTGGCAATATTCATACATATATTACAATATTCAACATTCAATACATCAGAAAACCCATATTTCGTTTCTTAAACAAATATAAAAATAACAGCATCAATATTATTCATATTATCAATCAGTATATATCAATATGATCATCATTATTGACATACAATCAACGACACATTAAACAGATAACTCTGTCATGATGCAATAACAGCCACACCAGCTGTATATAGCTACTGGTGTGGACTAAACCATGAGGCTATCAAGCTTACCTCCCATTACACAGTCAATAATAAACAACCTTTTCAAATGAAACAGACCAAACATCTCCATACCTGTGTGACATACAGAACATACACAACATGTATCAGGTAACATCAGTGTGATGTGTGTTAGTTGTCTCGCTCCCCTGATAGAAGAAACTAAAGTGGGAGGGGCTTAGACAGTTAGGGGGAGTGGCCTGTATCAAAGTCATGCTAGCAACCGTTCAACTTTCAGTTAGCTAATTAGCCCACTTTCTTCACCTGATACAAAACCGTGGGTTAGCGATTTCAGAATTGTTGGGAATTTGTATTAAAATAACTAGAAGTCATAAATCATGTACTATGTGCTCATTTAAATAATATGTGAATGCGGTCAGTTGAGAACAATAGGAAGGTCATGCAAAGCCAAAAGAGAGGTTCTGTTTTTGAGCGACAAGAAGAAATACAAGCTCCTGACTAAAAGAACGTTTTATGATTCAAACTGCCTGTAAATTACTTATTTTTACCTATGTGCTAACAACTATTTTACACCTGCTGTTATAATATTCTATTTTTCTGTACTTTCATAACTAATGATTAATGATAAGTCTATTCTTCTAACTTGTAAATTGAATCCTAATATTACTGTGTAACTTCAATAAGTTGTGTTTTCACAAGACATTCTGATAAGGACACTGACACAATGCTCTGCTCATACAAAGTATGATATCACCATGGGAACGAGACGCTAGCAGGACACTCAAGCTGATAACATACAGTACACTCTCGCGCACCCACACAGAGAGAAGTTGAAGGCCATGCTAACGAGCAGCTGCAACGGATTTTGTACGGACAATTGGAAAACTACTAGATAGGGGGGGGGGGAGGCACCACCCAGCCCCAAATGTTAAATCTAATGTATAAAGACTGTGTACGAAGGCTAAAGGGGACTCTTGTCTGGTGGAGCTCCTGCAGTTAACTTGTTGACGGCTAGCTGAGACGGGCCTGCAGAGGTGAAACTAGATGAGACCACTTTTCCATGGAAATGAACTATTATTGCTTGCTGATGTGCTTGAATAAATATTATCTTAATGAACAGTTCAGTAGTGGTGCCTAATATTTGATTGGATCATATCATCTTAAGAAGTGATATCAAGGACGTCTCGTTGAGATTAAACGAACTCGCTTGTAAGTGACGACTCAATTAAATCGATACTGGAGAAGTTGATCACCTTACAAAATTGGTGACCCCGACGTGATCTTCAACGGGATGCAAGGAGGAGTGGGCGAGGCTGGATTCGGACTGAGCACTTCCACGGTACCAAGACAAAAGAGGTGAGCAGAGCCATTTAATGAAATCTGCTTAGGTAGACAATAGTGTTTTAGGTGGAAAGTGCTGGGCCTGAATCGTCAAACCCATTCTGATCTGTGTCTTTGAAGATCCGTCACAAAGTAAGGATAATCATTAATTAAATTGACATTCTATACATTATTGAACACCACTGTCTGATATTTAAGCACATCTTGTATTAACGTGTAATAGACCCGCCGAGGTCTAAAGAAGGGACAGTAGCTAAGTCCTGGAAATAAAAAGGGGTAACCAGTCCCCAGGATAGACCCGCCGAGGTCTAAGGTAAGGAAAGACACGACAGTCCTGGATATTAAGAGGTAACCAGCCCCCAGGATAGACCCGACGAGGTCTAAAGAAAGGACGGTGTCCCGAAGGTTGAAATACCTTGCAAACCAAGTGAGAAGTGAGGTCATTGCGAGTAGGGTAGCGTCTACGGCAGGACTGCAGTCCGGTAGAGGTCCTAGTATTAGCGTGCCTCCTCTCACAGCGGGCGCTAAAACAATTGTGACGTTAGGATTATAAGGTTCTATCATCGTTTTAGTCAAAATTGAGTTTTTTGCATAATCTGATCCATTAAGTGGTTTATTAATGTGTGGTGTTATTTTTAAAATGTTGACATTTTGAGTGGGTAATTCATAAAATACAAGGGTTCCATCTCACGGAACATAGTGGAATGTAAAAACTCTGACGCTCAGTGTCTCTGAACTACCCTAAACGGAGATAGAACCTTATAATTCTAAACTCATGCAAAGGTGTTACGTAATATTGTATGTAAATCATAGTTGGAATTGTTATTATTATTGTAATTATTACTGTTAAAAGGGATAGTTGAGTGAGGCGCCCTGGAGCAACTGGGGGGTGTTTCATCGGCGTTGCTGGGGGAGAGTCCGGGTTTGGTCTGACGGGTCTCGCGAGAGTTCCTAAAAATATCCAGGCATATTCTGGGTCTCGCGGGAGTTGTCGGAGGTGGGCCGGGTTTTTTCCTTTGGCGGCGTTGATGGGGTGCTCCCCTGGTGCTGAGTGCTCCCTGGCTTGATATCGCTCAAATATCACTTGCAACGTTGTAAAATAATGTTATGCCTCGATTGAGGAGAAAAAGAAAAAGAAAAAAAAAGTGTTGTGGAGCGAGTGTGTCACACCATTTGAGCGCGGACAAGAGAAGGAGAAGTGGCTCCGCTAGAAGGAGTGTCTCTATTGACGCACGGTGATCGCCGTATGTAATAGTAGTATTTTGGGGGCAATAATAAGATTGGTGGACCCCTTATGGTTTGGAGATGGTTAAGAATTTCATCTCAGACTGTGATGTGTGTAACAAACACAACCCGTTAAAACAGTACTTAAATGTACACATATCCGATGCCTCCCTGTCCATTCCAAGTGATTATTGACTTCACGGACATGGGAGTGCTTGATAGATTTTCAAGGTGGCCTGAAGCATATCCGTGTAAACGGGAGGATGCTGCAGTCTGTAATAAAGTTACTCTTAAAGGAATTCATAACACGGTTTAGTTTCCCTAATCTATTAAAAGAAAGCTTGCCGACATGATACAGAGACAGAGGGAGGTGGCTTCGACCTCCTCTCCATGAAAATGAATATGTCAAAACTCTAACTAATCTCAATCGAGTTTTCTCTTCACAGGAACTGAATGCTGCGGAGAGAGCAGACAACGGCGCAAAACAGACTCCTATTTTAGACCCAGGCGACGTGGTGGACTAGACCGTGGGAGGTATATTGACCACCTCACACGCTGTCACAGTCGAAGGTAAACCGGGTACAGAATGGCCTCTCCTGTCACACTGTACCAAAGCAGACCCACCACATGTATAACATTTTCAAATTCCTGGCGACTCTGTCAGCATGCACTTAGCCTCAAATAATGTGGAAAGTAACACAACAAGTGTATTAATCCATGATATTAGCGATCACCTGCCTGTCTTTTCATTTTATGAATGTAATTATAGAAAGAAGAGGGAGGAAATAACATACAAGAGAATAAGAATTGAGGAATCCATATCTGCTTTTAGAAATGAGTTATTAAAATGGAATTAGAAGAGTATATATGAAGAATCAGATGTGGACAAAGCGTATGGGTTATTCCTAGAACAAGTTCTATATGAAGAAGAAGAAAAAAAACGGCCCATGCACTAAAACAACGTGGCAGGGGTTAAATATAAGAAATACAAAAAACAAACGAATTAGTATTATGAGAATATGTAAGAAAGATTATTATACCAGATTATTAGATGAGAAGTAGGGAGGGGATTGGGCACCCCGAACCTAGTTCTCAACAGGCGGCGGTGGAATTGCAAAGTTCCGAGGGCACGTTAAAGACTCTATATAGTGCTGGGGAGAGGACTGAAGGCCCCCGTGTCTGATGAAGTATGAATGAACATACTACCGTGGTACCGTCTAGTCGGCGCAGCTGTCGCATCTAGGTGTGTGGGCAGTGCGTGGTACGTGGGCGACAGCCCACACCTAGCGGGATGTGAGGGGAAGTCACACCCGTGAACAGGCAAGGCTGGTGTAAACGGTCAAAGTTTCTAGACCCATAGCGAAGTGGGCTAGGGATCAGACCGTCGGTTCCCAACTGGGCGGCCAATCACCGCTACAGGGTTGGTGTTTAGACACTGACTGGGGATCGCTATCGACTGGGTCACCGGCCGGTTGGGTCGCAAAAGCCTTAAACCATAGGGAAATGGTGGCTGCGCTCAGCTCAATGTACAGTCAGGCCACTATAAGCTGAAACCGAATGCGTTAGTAAGCGAGCAGTGCTTTCCGTGATCAGAGCTCTGAAAAGGAGACGTCTGGGAAGCGGAAGGGGTGGAGGTGGACTGACTCTGACCCATGAAGGGGTTGGAGGGCAGTAAACCTCCATCGGAAAGGGTTCCAGCCTGAGACTGCGCCCTGGGAAGAGGGGAGGTCTGAAGGAACAAAGTGAAAAAATAATGTTAAAGAAACAAAGTAGAACATTTTACAGACAATGACGGGAAAATTAGCCTTATAAATTAGGTGGTGGATGGATTTAAGAAAAAAACAAAAAACATATATATATATATATATACAGTATATATAAGTATATATATGTTGTTGATATGGGGCAAAAACTAGTTAAAGAAATAAACGGCACTGGAAAGAGATTTGCTGAGGAGGACTGTGGAGAGAGAATCACTGACTCAATATCGATGGGAACTATAGGAAAACATAAAAATATTTTACTGATATGGTAAACAAATGTATGAACAAAACTTCAACAGATAAACACCTCTTCACCAATTACAGACCGGTATCCTTATTATAACAGTTAGAATTAGGGTTAGGGTTAGAGAAACTATATGATGAAAGACTGGCCAATTTCATTGAAAAACATCAACTACTAATGGATAGTCAGTATGGTTTTAGAACAGCTAGATCTACTGCCATGGCATTAATGGAGCTAGTAGAAGCAAATAACAACTTGTACAGAGAGAAAGAAATATGCATTGGGCATATTCATTGACCTTAAAAAAGCATTCGACACAATAGATCATGAGATTCTACTTAAAAAAATAAATAAAAAATGGACAGGTATGGTGTCAGAGGGGTCGCACTTGAATGGCTTAAAAGCTATATTAGTAATAGACAGCAATTTGTTCAAATAGGCCAGAACAAATCAAGGTGCTTAAATATTACCTGTGGTGTCCCACAGGGGTCGAATAGGTTGTCTTGGCAGATGACAGAAATATGTTATGTTATGGGGAAGATCTGCAGCAGCTTTTAAAGGTGGCAAAGAAGGAATTGTACAAATTAAAATGCTGGGTTGAGACAAACAAGCTATCATTAAATCTGAATAAAACCAAATTCATGCTATTTGGAAATTGCAATATAAATACAGAACTCCATCTGGAAATTGAAAATGTCTAAATCAATAGAGTATATGAAATCAAGTTTTTGGGTGTCTTAAATAGACCACAAACTCTGCTGGAAACAAAGTGAAAATATCTGTGCACAAAGATTGCGAAAAGTTTGGGAGTTCTGGGTAAAATTAAATACATCTTAAATCAGAAATCACTATACACTCTATATTGTATACTCATTGTACCCTATCTGTCATATTGTGTTGAAGTTTGGGGAAATACAAACCAACCTAGAAAAGATATGCACATTGCAAAAAAGAGCTATAAGAATTGTACTTCATGCTGGTTATAGAGGTTATACCAATTATTAATAAAATAAAATAAAAGTCAAACTCTGAAATGTTGAGAATTGGTTAAATTCAGAGCTGCACGATTCATGTTTAAAGTAACACAAAATAAGGTCCCTGGCAACTTAAAAAAATTGTTTTGTTCATGAGCAGAGATGGGGGTTGTAGTCTAGGAGGGAAATTGAATGTAGAACAGCCTGTTGTCCGTGCAGCGCTCAGGGGCAGGTGCATCTCAGTTTGTGGGGTGGCCATTTTGAATGGCCTTGATGTAACAATGAAAACAAGTAATACTATTGAGTGGGTTGGAGGGATATAGGTTGGAGGAGCTTGAGAATGACGTGAACTGGTATTTTTGTGGATATTTGGTTCCTGGTTCGCTATAGTGGATAGCCATATTATTATTGATATTGATAGATAATCTATTGCGTAATGGTATGATATTGTGGGGAAGGGGCAGGATCAGGTGGGTTTTGTTTCTTTCTGTCTTTTCTCGAACAGGGCCATTGCCGACTGTTGCTTCCCTGTCGAGGAAGATATATTTTATTTCAATTTATATCTTAATTTATTTGTATTTGTATTTATTTTTTGGGGTTTGTTTTTGTTGTTTTTTGTTGTTGAAGATTTGTGTGTTTTTGTGGTTGAAATGTTCGAGATAAATGGAGAAGCAAATCAAATCAAATTAAAATGTTTGGTACAACTGGGTTATAGCCACAATTATTTATACAATTAATTAATTAATTATTAAATTAACTGGGTTAACTACACAATATCCACCATTTCTAATGTGACATGTTTAGTCTGCTTGAAACCACCTAGAGAGAGTACACTGTTTCCCTCCCCCTACAAGCCTGATGATTGTTCAAATTCTCCAGTAGAGATGGGACGAGGGGGAGAACATGCTGCCCCGGTATGAATAGAACTAAAGGCCCCATGATATATGAGGGACATCACCCTTTACACTTAGAAAAAGCCTACGACTGCCTTCACAGGACGGGAAAGGGGGGCGACGTGGGACGCCTTAAATGCTACGCACTTCTGCAATATGTTCATGAGTGCATGGTCAAGACAGGGAAACATTTGTGAACAGGACTTTACTTGCGCATGTTGGTGGGGGGGGGGTTCAAGGATACCAAACAAGGGCTGTGTTTATGCCTCTGTTTTTATACTTGTTAATCATCTTATTTTTTGTGATTTTTTTAGTCCTTTTGGTGTGCTGCACATTTTCATTTCCTTTTCGGCGGTGTTCCATGGGTAGGCTCCTTTAACTGTTATACATCTTTGTTTTGCATTTGTTTTAATCTTTGTTTTCATAAATATACATATTCCTCTGAGTTCGTAATTAGTCTGTCTAACTTGGAACAGTCTCTGGATAAAGTCTGGAAGCATCTCATATATTTTTTTTTTTACTTTGTAGAATTACTTGTGCCATTTTGAAGTCCACCAATTCTTTAAATTTGAGATCATAGGGGTTTATGAATAAGTTGTTAGTTGGGTCTTGATAGGCAGCTCTGTTTATTTACGGTAATAGCATTCTACTTACTATTTTACTCCCAATTTCATTGGTAAAAATGTTATCTATTAAAGGAGCACTGTTAATTGTTATTCTAGTCGGTTTTAAGATTGTATGAAATACACATATATTGTACATTGTGTCCATGATGTCTGTAACATTTTTTTTTGTGTTCATTTGGGTTCAACAAATCTATATTTAAGTCCCCTCATACAAAGACCGTCTTTCTGTCATTTAGTTTATCATACATATCAACCATCATATCTTTGAATGTGTCAAGACAGGATCCTGGAGTTATATATACACAGCGTATTATTATGGTCTTAGATTTCTCCATATTTTATTTCTACAGTGACACAATCCATAATGTTTTCTTTTGAATTGTTCCTCTGTGTAGTTGTCACAGTTGCAGACGGTTATTATTGCTGTAGAAGTGGTTCGCTGTTATTATTGTTGTAGAAGTGGTCGATGTTGTTCTCGATGTCATACATTTTGTCCTCTGTAAGGTCAAAGGTTTTCAAAGTTCAACTCTTCATAGTTTTTAGGTGCAGCTGGATTATAATTCACACAGTCCAGTGATCCCATTTCTCCAAACTCATCATCATTTATATCGTTTAGTGGAAATGAATAATCCTTGTCCATTTCCATTTTTGACAGTCATTGTCTGTTCAAGTATTTCCACTCAGATTTGAGTCATTTGTCTGTTCAGGTATTTCACAGTCATTATTTGTTCTCTCACCATAATCCCTTTGGAGGTTTCAGGAGATCCATTGGGCCTAATCATCACTTTACAGTTTCTTGTCCAAATGCCTTGCAATTTGTTTTGCTTCCTTAGAATGCGTGACTGCCAGGCAATTTCAGTAAACCTGTAGCAGACATGTTTGGAAAGGTGGGGGCTCACCCCATAGATATCTGCCTTTAGATTAGAGGCACCGCTGAAGGTACACTCGAAAGCCGACACAGACGAAGAAAAAGGAAATTATGCTGCAGATGCAGCCGCTAAATCAGGAGGGGGTGGCTGTGATGCAGGAGGTAGAGCCGCCATCTAATGATCGCAAGGTTGGCAGATCGGCGGTTCGAGCCCCGGCAGGCCACATGTCAGAGTGTCCTTGGGCAAGACACTGAACCCCGAATTGCTCCCAGGGCCGGCGCCTTGTATGGCAGCTTGCCACCATTGGTGTGTGAATGTGTGTGTTGGTGAATAAGAAGCCATTGAAGCGCTTTTGGATAAAGGCGGTATGTAAGCGCAGTCCATTGATATGTCCCCAGAGAACATCAGCTGGTCTCAATCCAGCTAGACAAACCTAAATGCTCTGTACAGACTATAGATGACATACAGGGGGCCGCCTCCCCCCAAGAAAGGTCAGTGTGGGTAACAAGGGGGGTGACGCAAAGCTGGTCCTCTGAAAAGGACTACGGGTTGTGGAGAGCGCATGACGGAAGAATATAGTGGCCCGTGCAGGTCTAATGAATGTTATTGGTGCTGAGGCACATTTGGTAGATGGTGATGAGGATGTTTAAAAGAGGTGTATGCAAACGCTTGAGTTAGCACTGTTATTGGTGACTGGTTCGACTCTGTATTTGTTAAATGTAAAAATCTGGCTATGTCTATGCTCACTGCCCTCCTCATCGCTGCCACATTTTTGATCCTGTTTGATCCTGTTTGGCTGTCCCTTGCATTAGAGGCCTGGCACAGCGACTGATTACTGCGGCCCTAACCAAGGTTGATGTTGGAACACAGAGAGAATTACAAATGCTTATTGCTGAACAGCAGCAGTCACTGTTGGAGGGTGAGGAGATCATGGATCATGATACAGGAGTTGAAGATCTGTTGTAATTATGGAGGTTTGTGAAGGAATGGTGTAAATAAAGGCATTTGCGGTCTTCGACCCATCTCACCATTTCTGGCTACAAATTCTCTGTAATGGTCATAATTTTGTTTAATGACCAAAGGGGGGATTTGTTGGGAATTTGTATTAAAATAACTAGAAGTCATAAATCATGTACTATGTGCTCATTTAAATAATATGTGAATGCGGTCAGTTGAGAACAATAGGAAGGTCACGCAAAGCCAAAAGAGAGGTTCTGTTTTTGAGCGACAAGAAGAAATACAAGCTCCTGACTAAAAGAACGTTTTATGATTCAAACTGCCTGTAAATTACTTATTTTTACCTATGTGCTAACAACCATTTTACACCTGCTGTTATAATATTCTATTTTTCTGTACTTTCATAACTAATGATTAATGATAAGTCTATTCTTCTAACATGTAAATTGAATCCTAATATTACTGTGTAACTTCAATAAGTTGTGTTTTCACAAGACATTCTGATAAGGACACTGACACAATGCTCTGCTCATACAAAGTATGATATCACCATGGGAACGAGACGCTAGCAGGACACTCAAGCTGATAACATACAGTACACTCTCGCGCACCCACACAGAGAGAAGTTGAAGGCCATGCTAACGAGCAGCTGCAACGGATTTTGTACGGACAATTGGAAAACTACTAGATAGGGGGGGGGAGGCACCACCCAGCCCCAAATGTTAAATCTAATGTATAAAGACTGTGTACGAAGGCTAAAGGGGACTCTTGTCTGGTGGAGCTCCTGCAGTTAACTTGTTGACGGCTAGCTGAGACGGGCCTGCAGAGGTGAAACTAGATGAGACCACTTTTCCATGGAAATGAACTATTATTGCTTGCTGATGTGCTTGAATAAATATTATCTTAATGAACAGTTCAGTAGTGGTGCCTAATATTTGATTGGATCATATCATCTTAAGAAGTGATATCAAGGACGTCTCGTTGAGATTAAACGAACTCGCTTGTAAGTGACGACTCAATTAAATCGATACTGGAGAAGTTGATCACCTTACAGAATCCAAACAGAGTTTACACAAGACGAGTGGGGGTATGTTACACAACGACTAGCGACAACTGGATTACATTCAAGACACGAAATACAACTTTTATAGACACGAAATACAACTTTTATAGACATTTATCACGACGCAGCTCACCTCTTAAGACGATCTAGAGATCTGTGACGCGCATGCGCACCTGACGACGTGATGACGTAGCCAAAGTAGGCGTCTCCCCTCATCTATTCGCCATTCCGGTCGCTTTCGTTCCATCCGCTCTATCACACGGTCCTCGGGTCTAAAGTTCTTGTCGACTGTGTTAAACTTTGCAGGGTCATTAATCATGTGTGTCGTGGCACCACAGTCGACCATAAGACCTTTTCTTATCTCCTATTTGTGTCTGACAGTCACTTATCTTGAAACGTGTCCTCGCCGTTGCCCCGCTGGTCCTCATGACGTTGTCTTCGTCCACGTTCATGTCACCCGTCTTGTACTTTTCAGTCCTCTCATAGCTTCTCAGTTTGGTTTTGAACTCACCGAACGTTAGACGGTCATTGGTTTGGGTAACGTGCACAACAAATGGGTTGAATGAGTCCGGTAACCCTTTCACTACCATGGCGATCTGTAACCAGTCACTGATATTTTCTTCTGCCCTTCTCAAAGACGTGAATATTATAGTCTCTGCTCGAATAACGTAATCCGTAACAGTCTCGTTGCTTGCTTTGTGGAGAGAAGAGAGTTCACAGTACAGGCTCACCACTCGTGGTTTGTCCTTGCCCGCATAGTGCTCACAGAGTATTGCCAATGCATTTCTTCCGTCTCGTTTTGCGTCTCTCATTACTACTAGAGATACACTCTTATTATCTAGACACTGACTGCACTAACTCGGCATATGCTTCTGCATTCTTTGTTGCATCTTCTTCAAGTGCTTCTTCGTCGTTGTCGTCTGTCTCTGGCGCCTCCTGGATCACTGAGGCCGCGCAGCTCCATGTGCGCCACAAACCTCTAAGTCTCCCAGAACTCCACGTTTTTCTCGTCACCGTCGAATAACAACCTGAACCACCTTTGGCCACCTTGACTGGGCCCATAACCTATTATTATATTAAACTACTTACTACCTGTCATAACCTGTTGTTGCGTGAGACATTTCATACAGCAGAAGTCTCCACGTTTCTAGTCAACCAAAGTAGTTGTTCATTCACGGACAGAGAAATAACACGACCACGTCGTCCTCAGTTTGGCCTGGAGAAGAACCGTTTCTTATTTCGCGCACCACTTGTACGTCACACTCAGGCCCGTTCTGATGATGACAAGATAGTCGCATTAACATGGCTTTGTCTATCAACTCAAATATGCTTAACACCTAGTAACCTGAACACAAACATGTAGTCTGATTAACATGTGGTCTAATTAACATGTAGTCTGATTAACATGTAGTCTGATTAACATGTAGTCTAATTAACATGTAGTCTAATTAACATGTAGTCTAATTAACATGTAGTCTAATTAACATGTCGTCTAATTAACATGTAGTCTAATGAACATGTAGTCTAATTAACATGTCGTCTAATTAACATGTCATCTAATTAACATGTAGTCTAAATAACATGTAGTCTAATTAACATGTAGTCTAATTAACATGTAGTCTAATTAACATGTCGTCTAATTAACATTTAGTCTAATTAACATGTAGTCTAATTAACATGTTGTCTAATTAACATGTAGTCTAATTAACATGTAGTCTAATTAACATGTAGTCTAATTAACATGTCATCTAATTAACATGTAGTCTAAATAACATGTAGTCTAATTAACATGTAGTCTAATTAACATGTAGTCTAATTAACATGTCGTCTAATTAACATGTAGTCTAATTAACATGTAGTCTAATTAACATGTTGTCTAATTAACATGTCGTCTAATTAACATGTAGTCTAATTAACATGTAGTCTAATTAACATGTAGTCTAATTTACATGTTGTCTAATTAACATGTCGTCTAATTAACATGTCGTCTAATTAACATGTAGTCTAATTAACATGTAGTCTAATTAACGGTCATTTCGTAGAACATCTGTGCGGCGGAGTGATACATAGTTAAAAGTCCCAGTGCTGCCTCTTGTCCAATCAAATGACTTGTTCGGAACTAACTGTTGTATAAAGCATTATAAACGCTGTCATTCAGCATTCCACACCAGTAGTCGGCGATATCATTTTAACCCCATAGCCCCGCTGGCCAATCAGACGCCTCTGTCTCTCAATGTTCTCGATCATTAACTGTGCATTTATCTGTAAACAGGTTATAGAGAGTATATGCAGAATACCTATTTAATATTTTCTATTGTTTGTTCTGTATGAAGAACATTTTACAAATCCAACTGTCATTGCTGAGATGTGTACAGTATTTCAGAATAAAAAAAACAACAACATTATATTCTTGTGTGTTTTATATTTGAGTATGAAAACATAAGAGTTTTACAACAGGCTACTGTACGTACAGTATGTAGTGTAACACTGAAAATGCAAAAGGCCTACTGATAATCTTACCATAGTACTGTTTTCTGTTGATCAGTGTTTTCCATTGAGCACATCAGTGTTCAATTGGTTCTTACAAGTGTCTATTCATTTGATGGTGTGACTGAGTGTATATTTGAAGACACATTTTCATTTTGAGAAGACAACAGTTTTGTGTGCGAGTTTTTGGATTTGTGTTTAGAGTTTTGAGAAAACGAGCCATGCTTTCAGAAAAGTTGTGGAAGTATTTGAGAAACTGTAACAGACACGATCTCATTAGTGTTACTGATGCTGTTCCTCCAGCGGCCACCAGGGGGCATCAGACAGCCTTTTCCTCACCTAGGCTCCAACCGAGATGTGTGCTTTGAAATGAATGAATGAATGAATGAATGGACTTTATTGTCATTGCTACAGTACAGGTACCAAACAACGAAATTTAGGAGGGGTGGCTCCCCTGGTGTTAGGAAAGGGAAAAAATAAAATAAAAAAAAACTTTTAGAAAAAGAATCAAATCACAAGAAGGTAAGGAGCTGGTTTACATAAATAAAGGCTATGTACACAATCCACTGTACTATACTGCACAGATAGTCAACTAGGGTTGTCATATTGCACAATAGTATTTTTTCACGTTATTTAAAGTGTCACAGTTTGCAGGCTTGAAATGTACATGTTTGTGCCTCAGCACTACACCTGATTTTTTTCAGTCCAGCAGCTGCCATACAATCCGTCCAGACTGTCCAGGGCCCAGAACTTAGGTCTTTGCTGTGTTCAGGGCCTGGACGGCCCTGTGGTAGAAGCAGTTCTTCAGTCTGTTTGTCTTAGCGGCCGGGGTCCTGTACCTCCTTTTCGAGGGCAGCCTGATAAAGTGTACGTGCCCAGGGTGGGTCGGGTCCCTGGAGATCTTGGAGGCCTTCCTGAGACAGCGTGTGTTGTACAGCTCTTCCAGAGAGGGGAGGGGGGCGCCGGTGATCTTCTGTGCTGTTCTCACGACTCTCTGCAGCGCATTTCTCTCCGCTGTTGTGCAGCTGTAGAACCAGTTGCAGATGCCGTAGGTGAGGATGCTCTCCACTGCGCCGCGGTAGAAGGCCACCAGTATCTCCTGCTTGTTGTGTTCTTTCCTGAGGCATCTCAGGGTGTATAGCCGCTGTTGTGCCCTCTTGATGGTGCCTTTTGTGTTGTCCTTCCAGGTCAGGTCATCCCGCATGTGATGTCCCAGGAATCGGAGGGTTGAGACTCTCTCCACGCTCTCTCCGTCGATGAGCAGGGGCTGGATCTCGGACTTTTTCCTCCTGAAGTCTACGATGAATTCCTGGGTCTTTGACTTGTTCAGCAGCAGGTTGTTAACCTTGCACAGCTTGCTCAGTTGCTCTACCTCATCCCTGTACGCCGCCTCGTCTCCCCCCGAGATACATCCCACCACGGTGGTGTCGTCTGCAAACTTTACGATGTAGTTGCTGGGGTGGACGGGGGTGAAGTCGTGGGTGTAGAGGTTGTAGAGGATGGGGCTTAGCACGCAGCCCTGGGGGGACCCAGTGCTGAGGCTGAGGGCTGTGGAGGTGTGGGGGCCCACCCGCACCCTCTGGGGGCGGTCGGTCAGGAAGTCCTTGATCCACGCACATATAGAGTGTGATAGACCCAGGTCTAGTAGTTTGGTCACTAGCCTGTCTGGAAGGATGGTGTTGAAGGCGGAGCTGAAGTCCACGAAGAGCAGTCTCGCGTAGCTGTTTCCCCTCTCCAGGTGGGATAGAGTGGCGTGGAGAGTCGTCGCGATGGCGTCCTCTTTGGACCTGTGGGCTCTGTAGGCGAACTGGTATGGATCCAGGTTGGGCGGGAGGCGTGTGAGTATGTGGGCCCGGACTAGTTTCTCGAAGCACTTCATGATGATTGGTGTGAGTGCCACCGGGCGGTAGTCGTTTAGGCAGCTCACCGTGCTTTTCTTCGGCACTGGGATGATAGTTGAGGTTTTCAGGCAGGGTGGGACGGTGGCCTGGGACAGGGACTGGTTAAAGATGTTGGAGAAAACCCCGGCCAGCTGGTCGGCGCAGTCTCTCAGCACCCGTCCCAGGACGCCATCCGGCCCTGAGGCTTTCCTGGGGTCCACCGCCTTCAGTACCACCGCCTCACTTGATCAGTTTTTGGACCTTCCCAGTCATCCATGGCTTCGTGTTGGGGTAGACCCGGACCCGTTTGTCCACGGTGACTGAGTTGGTGCAGTTCACTATGTGGTTCAGAACCGACGACGTGTACTGTTCCAGGTCCTCATGCTCATATTCCTGCCATAGGGTGTCATTTAGGCAGATCTGCAGTGGAGCGGACCCTTCTGGCCAGGTTCTGACAGTCTTAGTGGTGATGGGAGCACTTTTCCCCATTGTAGTGTATGCAGGAATCAGGAGGATTGACACATGGTCAGACATGCCTAGATGAGCTAGCGGACTAGCCTTGTAAGCACGTTTGATGTTGGTGTATACCTTATCCAGTGTTTTTTCTCCTCTCGTTGCACATTTCACATGCTGATAGAACTTGGGTAGTACTGCCTTCAGGTCGACATGATTGAAGTCCCCCGCTATGATGTGAATAGCCTGTGGATCAGTGCTTTGTTGGCCACTGATGACTTCATATAGTCGCGCCAATGCTAGGCTGCTGTCTGCGCTAGGCGCTATATACACACATGTTATTTGCACCGCGTTAAACTCCCTCGGGAGGTATGTGGGTCGGCATTTAATAGTCAAGTATTCCAGGTCTGGGGAGCAGTGGCTACTTACAGTTTTCGTGTTTAAGCACCAGCTATCCTTCGTCGATATTATGATCCCACCTCCTCTTGACTTTCCGCTAAGCTCCGTTCGGTCTGCGCGATGTAGCGTGCGCCCCTCCAAGCTAACAGCTGCGTCCACAATGTTGTCATTTAGCCAGGTTTCGGTCAGAATAATCACACAGCTATCCCCCACGATGTTGTTTTTAGCAACCTGTAGTCTCAGTTCATCCATCTTGTTCGTCAGGGATCTGACGTTGGAGAGGAAAATACTTGGCAAAGCTGGTTTGTTTGGGCTGCGTCTTTCCTCAAGTACCCTGGCCTGACTCTTAACATTAAACATTAAATCAATTACATATTGTCTAATTTATCTAATTGCTTTGTGTAGCAACCAAATTAAGTAAGTAAGTAAAACGTTATTTATATAGCACCCTTCCCAGCTGGGAATGCACAGGGTGCTTTACATATAAAATAAATACAAATATAAAAAAAGTGCAAATTCGAAACATCAATGATTTAAAAACAGAAAGAAGACAACATAAACAGAACATAAACAGGAACAATAAGAAGGCTGCATTTGACTGCCGGCCTGTCTAAACTGATGAGTCTTAAGTTGCTGCTTACATTTTTTTCTGAGGGAGCGGCTCTCAGGTCAAGGGGGAGGGCGTTCCAAAGCTTTGGGAAAACGCTCTGTCCCATAATCAATAAACAATATTCAGGGAACATCAAATCGTGAACTTAGAATGATAAGGTTCTATCTCCGTTTAGGGCAGTTCAGAGATGTTGAGCATCAAAGTTTTTACATTCCATTTTGTTCTGTGAGATGGAACCTTTGTATTTTATTAATTACTAACTCAAAAATGTCAACATTTTTAAAATAACAGCACACAGGCATTAATAAACATCTAATGGATCAGATTATGTAAAAAACTCAATTTTGACAAAAAAGATAGAACCTTATAATTCTAACGTCACGAAATCACAGCAGTGATGTGAAATCTCTCTCTAGAGTTGAAGACTATACAGTACATGCATGAGTTAAAACCGTTTAGCATGATCATCCCACACAGACACATCATTCTCCCTCCTTGTGTCACCTATGTGAGCTCTTGAGTTATATTAAGCATCTGAGTTGATGTAATATGTTGGATGAAGCGGTAAGCATCCAGTGAGTCAGCCACAGCTCTGAGGCTCAACTCTGCCCATGTAGGTAACACAAGCGCACAAGCTAACTAACTCATCATAAACCTAACAAATGCATTCTAAATGCAAACCGGAGTGTTTGCGTGCACGCACACACACACACACACACACACACACGCACACATGCACACACACGCACACACACACACACACACACACACACACACACACACACACACACACACTGTATGTATATATTTGTACATCCACGCAGTGAAAGAACACTGGGTCATTTGTTAAGCTCTCGGGGGGGGGGGAGCCTGAGATAAGAATCCAAGGCTGAAGCTCTCTAAAAGGGATACTATAACTACTATCTTCAACAGTTTCCTTTAAATCCCACCTCAAAACCTACCTGTTCTCCCATGCCTACAACCTCCCCTACCCCTAGCCATCTCCCCCATCCCGGCCACCCCCGCCCCCCCCCTGGACACGCATACAACCTCCCCTACCCCTACCCATCTCCCCTAACCCTGCCACCCCCCTGATATGCATACAGCCTCCCCTACCCCTAACCACCTCCCCTGTCCCTACCACCGCCCCCCCCCTCCCCGTTCGCTGACTCTGTCTTCCATGTTACTTGTTGTTTTTGTGTTTTCCGTATCTCCTATATTGTCAGCGTCTTTGAGCCTCGGAAAAGCGCTATATAAATGTAATGAATTATTATTATTATTATTATTATTATTAAGCCCGTCGTTAAGACAGCGTCGTAAAATCTCGTCTCAAAAAGGGAATTTGGCTCGTTAAGTGAAGATTTCCCCTCCACAGAAATCCAGGCAGGCATTTAAACCCTGAGGTGGTGGTGGATGTCTTAAAGGCAACAAGGGATCTGACAGCTTTTGTGAAAAGATTTCATAGTTTTAAAAACAACAACACACGTCCTCGGAGCTTAGTACAGTTGTAGTAGAACATTATTGCACTATTCCCAACAAGCGTCCTTGGGTTTGAGAAAGGCGCTATATAAATCTAAGATATTATTATTATTATTACACACCTACATGCGTCACCCTGGCAACAAACACTTCACACGGCTGCGCTCAGGCAGACGCTTCAGTACCATGCCCACCCGGACTAACAGACTAAAGTTCAGTTTCTTCCCCAGGGCCATAAGTGCACTAAACTCGGCTAAGGTCTAAGAAAAACTAAACAGAAATCCCCCCTGGTTCATGTTCTTATACCAGTGCTCAGTATAGAGTATTTTAGATGAACATTCGTAATATAGTCTGATGTTCATGGTCAACTAAATCAGCCTATTTTGTGAAACAAATAATGTTCCCGCTAATGGGCTAACCGAGCAGCCTCGCACCTAATGCTAGCTTCGAACGGGAGCGTACATATGTTCCCCGGGTCCTATGTTCCCCGGTTCCCCGCTTCCGAAAAAGGGTCCTATGTTCCCCGCTTCCGAAAAAGGGTTCTATGTTCCCCGGGTCCTATGTTCCCCGCTTCCGAAAAAGGGTCCTATGTTCCCCGCTCCAGAAAAAGGATCCTATGTTCCCCGCTCCCTCCGTGGAGGGAGTTGGAGGCCCGTCTACTGAGGCTGAAAGAACAATATATTCAGGGCCTCAGACATCTGGCTTCGTACTGGAGGGCTGTGTTAGTACCTGGATGGGAGACCGCCTGGGAATACACGGTGCTGTAAGCTTTTCGTACCTCCACGTTACCGAGGAGAGGCGCGTGCAGAGGCCGAGGAGAGTGTACTCTTTTCGGATAGACATTTATGCATGCTCTCGGGGTTCGAAACATTATTTCCCGGGGTGCCAGCGGGGTGGTTGATGGCTTAAAATGACCGTATAGCGATGTTGGAGTGAGCCAGCATAGTCTTGTATTTTTACCACCTTCCTAGCCGGTGTTATTATTGGACAAAGACGGTGCCCGGGGCACACTCTTTGCGGGTTAATAACTTCGTTTACGGTGGCTTACGGTGAAAATTCAAATGTGTCCGGACAGGGGAGAGGGGCGGGATCGTAAATCACTTTGAGTGGAGTCGATTGAAGACAGCCATCGATGTCGACACTGCTCGGGGTGAAGTTAAGCACTTGACGCATGTTGAACTCCCGGTATATTGAGTTTACTCCCGGTTCACTTCTCGGGGTGGCACCACGGTGGTTCAGGGCTCAAAATGACCGTATACCGATGGTGGAGTTAGGAGCATGGTCTTGTGTTTCTACCCCCTTCATAGCCCGTGTTATTAACGGGCAAAGACGGTGCCCGGAGGCACCCTTTGCGGGTTAATAAAAATTCAAACGTGTCCCAAGAGGGGAGAGGACAGGGAATCTAGAACCATTTGAATGGTGTCGATACGACACTCTTATCACGGTCGACACAGCGTGGAGCGAATTCCCGGGTAGAAATTGTCTGTCCCCCCGCTGATATCCTCCATGACGTGCTGCTGCTTAGAGCAGCGGGTGAACTCCCGGTTCATTGAGTTTACGGTTAAAAGCATATCTTCTCGGGGTGTCAGTGCGGTGGTTAAGGGCTCAAAATGACCGTATACCGATGGTGAAGTTAGCAAAGGAGTATTGTGTTTGTACCACCTTCATAGCCGGTGTTATTCACGGGCAAAGACGGTGCCCGGAGGCACCCTTTGCGGGTTAATAACTGTGGTTTACCGTGGGTTAGGATAACAATTCAAATGTGTCCGGATAGGGAAGAGGACAGGAAATCCAAAACCATTTGAATGGTTCCGATACTACACTCCTATCACAGTCGACACAGCGCGGAGCGAATTCCCGGGTAGGACTATTCCCACCCCCCGCTGTCAACGGGAGTTTCATCCAGCAGCAAGCGGTGCTGCGAGCAGCAGCGGGTGAACTCCCGCTTCATTGAGTTTATGGTTAAAAGCATATCTTCTCGGGGTGTCAGCGCGGTGGTTAAGGGCTCAAAATGACCGTATACCGATGGTGAAGTTAGCAAAGGAGTATTGTGTTTGTG
The DNA here is from genome assembly GCF_963989245.1 of Nansenia antarctica. NCBI lineage: Eukaryota > Metazoa > Chordata > Actinopteri > Argentiniformes > Microstomatidae > Nansenia > Nansenia antarctica. Next base: position 59,104,170 of record NC_137678.1, on the reverse strand, counting down.
TAACGATGGTCAAACAGGCAAATTTCTTTCAACCAATTCTTTTATTTGACCTGCATAGAAGACATATAAAACACAATTCTTCTCTGGTCTGCAACTCTTGTGAATCCATTAAGATGGCAGCCATATTCTGGTTGTCCCACCGTGTATGTATATTTCACATCAGGATAATTTGTTTACAGAAAGAACACAAATTTCCCTCAAACATTACAAATAACAATTACAAACAACATGTGGAGCAACATACCTGCATAGAAGACATACAAAACACAATTCTTCTCTGGTCTGCAACTCTTGTGAATCTGCGCATTCAAAATAACATACAATAAATGTTCTGTTTCACATCATCACAATACATCACATCATCACAATACATGTAAAAACAAACAGCACAGTACTACACCAACATTTTCACCCTACATTACAATATTCTCCACACAAACAACAAAACACGAGGAGCATTTTACATCGCGCACATACCCATTAAGATGGCAGCCATATTCTGGTACCACCGTAAGTACGGCAACAACAGAAGGACAAAAGAACGCGCAGACCTGCAGTACACCCAAACTCCAAAGGGGGCTCCAACAACAACCAGGGCTGCTCAAGCACGGCGAAACTCATCTACATTCACCACAACTAAACATACATTCCCAACTCTGTTACACCCACCTCCCCTGAATTTCGCCAACCTTGAGCAGCAACTATACATTTAAATACTACTTTTTACTTTTTTTTTTACACTATTACATAGGGCCGCCAAAGGACAGGACAGCCAACTTGAAAAGTATCCTATAAGGATGAAGTGGAAAGAGAGGTAAACTATCTCTCCAACCAACTACTGGCGGTAAGATGCGTTCTACACCCCACAAGACCCTTTTTTCACTGTGTATTACTAGCCTTCAAGAGGCCACAACCTCTTATGAAACAATCGGAATAACGAACAAACCTATATGTCATAGGATGTCAGTGTGCACAGTGTATACATGCACTGAACTGAGCTTCGGCTTATCTAACTGTGGAAAGCCTGAAACACTGACCTACAAACAGCTCGAATGTTTGACTTAGTGTCTTTGATAATGTCTTGTCCTGACATAGTATAAATCAATCTGTCAACTGGTTTGATAAGGCGACCAAACTTGGACTTGACCTGTGTGACTGTACTAGGATGTTCACACTGTGTGACAGAAGCTAGAGTGTCAGTACGCTGTGTGTCACTAGCATCATCTGTCTGATTTGTGTTACCAGAAACATCAGTACAATCATCAGCGCTAACCACACATCTAGAATCAGAGTTAATAGACTGATCTACCATTTGCTCCTCAGCCATCTGCTCGGGGACCCTCTGAGGGGCAAACGAGACTGAAGACACTACAGTGTTAGTAGCCTCTGTCCGTGAGTGGTCAGGGAATGGTAACTGGGTGACCCACTCTAGGGTTCTTCCCTTGGGATCCGTGGGCTCTGGAACAGTCAAGGGAACATCCCTCTCCCGAACAGCTCTTCCCCCATACTCCATGTCTTCAACCTCCCCTCCCTCACTCCCAGGACAGGAATCCACTCTCTCCGACTCGAACGCGGTTCCTCTACTCACTTCCCCAGGCAAGGAATCCTGTTCCACTTCCGACACGGACATGTCACTTGGCTCATTTGATGTATGAACAGCAGACAGGGATGAAACTGGGTCAGAGATCACACTCGTATCATACACCGGCAGAAAGTTCACCAACATCAATAGATTACGGTGGACTACCTTCTCTCGTCCAGTGACAGTGTCTTGTATCCTATATGTGTGTGTCTCAGAGTTCCTATCCACCACAGTGTATACAGTAGACTCCCAACGGTCAGCCACCTTTCTCTTTCCTCTCTCTCTCTTGTTCGCCAACAGCACACGGTCTCCGACATCAATGGTGGGCCCTTTCACTCGTCTGTTGTAGAGCTCTGTGTGACGGTGCTGTTCTTTTATGACATGTTCCTGGTCTATGACCATAGCTTCTCTCAGATCCTTCGTGAGAGACATCACATACTTGTCGTAGCTGACCACAGCTGGATCATTCAGGACTGTCCGGAAGAGTATATCGACAGGGAGACGAGGAGTACGCCCGAACATCAGATAGAAAGGTGCATAGCCAGTTGACTCATGCGCTGTGCTATTGTACATGAACGTCAGAGTTTGCAAACGCCTCGGCCAGTTGATTTTTGCCTCTGGTTCAAGCGCTCGGATCATGTTACCGAGAGTTCTATTGAAACGTTCCACACTACCGTTACCCATCGGGTGATACGGGGTTGTGTGCGACTTTCTGACACCGGAGACTCTGAGCAGCTCACTCACTAGTTGACTCTCGAAGCTAGCTCCCTGGTCGCTATGGATACGTTCTGGGAACCCAAAGACGCAGAAGAACTTGTCCCATAGAACTCTCGCCACCTGTTTGGCTGACTGATCTTTGCAGGGGAATGCCTGGGCCATTCTTGTAAAATGGTCAGTAACAACTAACACATCAACTGACTTGTTCCTTGAGTCCTCCGCTGACCAGAAATCAATGCAAACCAGCTGAAGTGGCCTGGTTGATGTGATACTCTGCAAAGGCGCCCTCGCAGCAGGTTCAACAGTCTTACTGACAATACACCGCTGGCAGTTACGGACGTAGTCTCTTACGTCTCTGTCGAGGTTGAGCCAGAAGAACCTCTGTCTGGCCAAGCCAAGACTCCTGGACTGACCTTGATGGCCGGCATGGTCATGAACACCTCTCAGAACTTCAACTTTCTTAGACTCAGGAACCACATACTGGCGGCGTTTTGACTTCACGACTTGATCCCTCGAGACTCTGTAGAGTATCCCATTGCTCACAACAAGTTTCTCCGAGTGCTTCAGGTACCTCATGACTGTGACTGATTCCTTATCTCTCTCTCTCCTGGAGGGTCTCCGATGTCTCTCCACATAGTACAAGACTCGAGAGAGAGTCCTGTCTCTGAGCTGTTCATCCCGGAGTTCCTTCTCACTGTAAGCAGGAAGTGAGTCCTGACCACCTGGGACTAACTGAGGCAAATGGTGCAAGACTGCTACAGCGCGCGTTCTTGCTCCGACCTCCCACAGATCGTCATATGACTGTAGAACAACAGACACTTCATCCATCTCCATAGACTGAGCGTGGACATGCAGAGGTGATGGGACACTTTGAGCGTAACTCTCTGCCTGGCGTGGAGTGTCACCACTATCATTGGACGACCGGAAGGCGTCCTGTACAGAAGCACTCGACACATCCTGGACTTCGGAGAGGAGATTCTTGTAGGGCTCTTCAAGTAATCTGTGACTGACTCTCTGCTTGACGAAAGGCACACGACTCAAGGCATCAGCGACAACATTCTGAGGGCCTGGCACGTACTTGATGTCGAAGTTATAGCTCGCTAACTTAGCCACCCATCGTTGCTCGCAGCAGTCCAGCTTGGGCTTCGTCATGATATGAGTCAATGGAATATTGTCCGTCCAAACAGTGAAATCATGCCCCTTCAACCAATGGCTGAACTTGTCACAGACACTCCACTTCAAGGCTAGGAATTCCAACCGATGGGCTGGGTAGTTTCTCTGAGACTGAGAGAGGGACTTGCTGGCGAATGCGATTGGCCTCGCTCGGTCTTCACCCTCTTGGATCTGCGACAGGACAGCACCGATGCCATCAAGGGACGCGTCCGTTGACAGCATGAAGGGACGGCTGAAGTCAGGGTGAGCCAGGACAGCCGTCTCAACCAGCGCCGTTTTCAGCTTCTGGAAAGCCTGCTCCGTTTCGGGGGTCCAGTCAGTAACATTCAACTTCCTGCTTTGTGACCTTTGTTTGGACTGTTTCACCTTCCCTTTTCTCTTCTGGCCCGTCAACAGAGAGAAGAGAGGCTTTGCAATAGTGGAGAAGCTAGGCACAAAGTGCTGGTAATAATTGATCATCCCCAAGAAAGATCTGATTCGTTTCTGTGAGGGGGTTACACCGTCCGCTTCCATCAGGTCAGCACTTGTCATCTTTGCGATGCTCTCAACTTTGCTGGGATCAGTCAACACACCGTTGTCATTAATTATGTGGCCGAGGAATTTGACGGATTTCCGGAGAAAAAAACACTTCTTGGGGGCCAATTTCAGGTTATGACCACGCAGTCTACTGAACACCATCTCCAAGCGTTCCAGAGCTGTCCTCTCATCAGGGGCATACACCAATAAATCATCCAGATAAACCAGTAAGCTCAGATAGTTCTGGTCTCCGAAAATGCTAGTCATCATACGCATGAAGCTCCCAGGACTATTACAGAGGCCCTGCGGGAGGCGATTATACTCATACAAGCCCATAGGTGTTGTAAAGGCAGAGTACTTTCTGTCATCCTCGTGTAGTGGCATGTTATAAAACCCTGAGGTTAGATCCATAGTACTAAACAAGGAGTTACCTCCAAGTGCAGCTAAGCAGTCGGCCTGGTGAGGGAGAGGGTGAGCATCCTTCAGGGTCCTCTTGTTCAGCCAGCGAAAGTCTGTACAGATACGGAGATCTCCGTTCTTTTTCCATACAAGAACCAACGGAGATGCATATTCACTGGTTGACTTCCTGATTATATCTTTCTCCTCCATCTCACTCAGTACTTGGCGCAACTTCTGATACTGACTGGGGGGCACTCGTCTGAATGGGAGCCGGAATGGCCTGTGATCTGAGAGGTGAATGCGATGTATGAAGCCCTTTGCCTCTCCACAATCCAGGTGATGGCGTGAGAAGATGTCCTCGTAGCGCACAACCAGGTCAGCCATCTTGCTTCTACACTGTTCAGACACGTCACAGGAGTGTATGTCGAGCCCACTCAATCCCATGTACTTCAGTTCCTCATCAACAGTGCGGGCCGCATTTTCACTGGACGGGGTTACTTGACAGAAACTGAGTAGTGGGACCTCAGCAGGTCCGGTCTCATCCATGTCCTCGAGCGCAATGCAGGAGAAGACGTCGGCCAATTTAGCATTGCGTCTTACCAAGACGGGCCTGTCGGACGAGTTGATCAGCTTCAATGGAACCCATCCGTCTCCCCACAAAGGAGTAACAACTCTGGCCACCAGAACCCCTCTTGGAGCTGAGCGACACGATGTGGGCTCTGTCATCACAGCGCTACCAGGAGACACAATAGTGGACTTGGGTAGCTTGCCCCACATCAGGTACTCCCGACCAGGCTCAAGACACACGGCTGAGTTGCACCTGACTGTGCCTATCTTGTCAGGTATGACGTCACCTCGCCAACGGTTCAGACCAGCGAGCATCGAGAGAAACTGTTCAGTTTCTGGATCGCCAGCAGGACAGGGCGTAGACACAGCCTTCCAGTAGCCATCACATTACTTATACTGACGGAGGAGATATTTAATAACATTGGTGCCTAGTATCAACTCATCATGCTGGCCTTCAACTACCAGAGTGGGAACCATAATCCTACAGCCATACACCTCCATTTCCACGTTGAAAGCTGACTCAGGCTTGACACGGCGACCACCACAGCCAACAAGCACCACATTAGAACTGAACTGGTTATGTTCTGTAGCAACTCCAACCTCTCTAAGCTTTCCCTCTGCCGTCTTACTCATTGTACAAGCCATAGACCCACTGTCTAGCACAGTGTTTCTCAACCCTCTCCTCGGGGCGCCCCAGCCGCTCCACATATTTGATCTGATCCACCACCAGCTCACCTGATTCAACTAATCAAGTACAAACCATAATTGCTTTGTACTTGATTAGTGGAATCAGGTGAGCTGGTGGTGGATCAGATCAAATATGTGGAGCGGCTGGGGCGCCCCGAGGAGAGGGTTGAGAAACACTGGTCTAGCATAGCATTCAGAGTCACTGTATTACCAACTGTCACAGGCACCGCTGGACTGGCCATACAATCTTTCTGCCCGCTGGCAGATGGGCCGCGCTAGTTTTGGGCCGGTCGTGCCGCCTGACCCCCCCCCCCCCCCCCCCCCCCAAAAAAAAAAAAAAAAAAAAAAAAAAAACTAGTGCGGCCCAAAATAGCGCGGCATCAACTAGCGCTGAATCAAGCGGCGGCCCCCGTTTATACTAACACATGGGCTGGCCCAATCACATGCTTAGGCCCTGCTGTCCATCGGCCCCCTCCCCCACTCTGATCCCTCGGCCGACAACCCAAGTACAGTGTCATGTTCGTAGATAAGATAGTGAAAGGGGGTGCCCAGAAAATTAGGGAGAAAAAAAGTGAGAAGCTAGCAGAGGATGCCTCAAAATGTCAGAAACTGACAGATATGTTCTCTGCATCGACTGTGGGGGCTAGGCCTACTACAGCTGCGGCTGCCACAGCAACATCTTTACCGCTAACTAACGTTAGCACTGATGTGCCGTTAGCAATTGAGGAGGAGACAGAGGACACAGCTAGAGAGGTAAGCAATGTTGTTACTTGGTTTTACAAAAGCAAAGTTATGTTAGTCACTTGCATTGGCCAGATTAAGGGAGCAGCAGCAGAGAATGTCTTATGACTTATGCTAACCCGTACAGGCAGCATGATTGCATTGCGCTTCACCAGGACTTGGCTGGAATTCATGCACACACAATGATCTCTCTCGTGGTGTAACGTTAGTGCTGCTTGGCTGTGGACTCTATAGCTAACGTTAGATGGGGGTGTTCTGCATTTTGTTGCTAGCTAGCAAGTTGAGGTATCACTGTCACTGACATAAATGCAATACCAACAATGGGTGTTAATAATACTTTTTATTTGGAAAAAAAAGATATAAAAAAAAAAATCTACACTAGCCTAGTTCAGAACTAATGAATGCTTTTTATTGCATGGAGAAATAAAACTCATGCAGTCTGCAACCCAATAATGTTGTCTTGCTACCTTCCATTTGAAATGACTGGGCTTCTGGTGTAACATAATGCAATCATGCAGCCTGTGTGTACATGTAAATGAGAACTTTGCTGATTTTGACAACCAGTTAGTTTACTTCTCTGTCCATGTCTTGTTGAACCAGGTTGAGCTGCTGCTGCCCTCCCCAGAAAAGCAGAGTGTCAGGGAAAGAGAGAAAAAGGAGAGAGAAAAAGATGAAACAGAGGAAACAGAGTGCCACGTTCAGGACTTCAATTACTTTGCCTGTCCTGAGCCTTCCATGCTAGATCACTTTTTAGATTAGGTCGATAGATTTTTAGATTATTAGTCTTTCAGACTGCCAGCATGTTGATCGGCGGTGTCGGACCGATTGTGTTGGGCCGGTCTGAGCCACATGGCAGGGCCTAATTTTTGTCCCAGTCCAGCCCTGGTCACAGGTGTGTAGAAAAGGCTGTCACTACAACCAATTGTATGCGTATTCTGATAAACAATATCTTCAGAGTTATCACTTGAGCTTTTGAGAGCTATATACACTGTCTCAGCACTAGATTCGTCCTCACAATGGGAGTTTACTTGGCGACCTATACTTCCTCCCTCTGAATACAGGCCACCTAGTTTCCCTGAGGCTGAGGTGCTCGGGACGACCTGGTGGGACACTCAACTTTTGTGTGACCTGGGGCTAAACAGACAAAGCACAGCCTCTCTGACATGCAGTGTGAGATGGTAGTGTGTCTACTGTCATCACAGACTCGGCAGGCCTTCTCACGGGCGCCACCCTGGTATCTTCCGCCACGAGGAGCACTGTCACGCTGCTGCACTTTCCCCATCATCTGCTCCAGCCTCTCCATAATGCGAGCAAGAATCCTGTCTTCAGATTGCTGAGTGTTCTGGGCCACAGCAGTCGCGGAGGAGGGGCACGGAAGCTGGCCTAAAGCATGGTCCTGGGAAGGAATGAGGGTAGAAGGCGGACACTGTGTATGGTACACTGGACTATGGGCAGGAGCAGGGGGGTACTGGGTGGAACACTGCTCAGACACAGACTGAATCGAAGGCTCTGGATGAGACTGCACAGTGTGGAGGGCGGTGGCATGGCTCTTCAATGGCACAGAACCACCGGTCCTGCCAGAGGCTCTCAGCTCTCTCTGATAATTATCAATCTTCAACTGTATGTCTCGTGAGCTCCACTCCTCAATAGCCTTGCATTCCAGAATACGGGATAGTCCAGAGTCCGGGCAATGCCTGACAAACATCCGTGCTACCTCTTCACCCATGTTCTCCATCCTCCTACCTTGTGTGCGAAGGCCCTCACCAGCTACATCAGCTGCTTTGTTGATCCTCAACCAGTAGTCTACAGGGTTCTCATTGGGTCTGGGTAGAGTGGCATAGAAATCTGACAACGGGAGGCATGATGACACATCACTGAAGTACTTGAGAAGGATATCATAGATGAGATCAGGGTTCTGCTTCACATCAAGTGTCTGATCGCTACGCAAACCAACCCTCACGACATCCTTTGCCTTACCCATCAGCCTTGCCAGTATCTCCTCAGCCTGTTCATGCATTGGACATTTCTGCTTTCTCAGATAAGCTTTAGACATGTCAATCCAGTCCTGGACTGAACACTTATCAGAACTATCACCTCGGAACATTGGTGGTTCCCTGTCTGATTTTACATTCACAGTAACGCGCGGAACCTCCTGTCTAACAACATTAGGATCAGTTACAGGATCTGGAGGCGATGTGCAGTTGAGATGTGCACTGCTCATACTACTTGGGTGAACTACACCAGCTGAAATTAACTTGGTTACAATGGACTCGCCAATCTGAGCACCTAGCTGACCCATCATGTCTGAAAGGTGATGAAGAGCTTCAGTGTCATTAACACTGGGTGTGGATGTGGGAGGAGCCTCCCCTGTAAACTGTCCGACAGCAGCACAACCTGGGTCCTGACCTGACCCTGTGCCTCTACCATTGTCAGTAAACAACTGGGAACACCCCACCTCCCTACTATTCAACCCACCGATGACAGCACTGTCAGAAAAGCTCTGACATGCCCCCCATGCACCCCTCCCCATAGGCAACACTGGACTGGCAAAAATCTCATCATTAAAACCTGGCCTCTGAGCCATAGTGGTACAGACTTGCGTTGTGTAATATTACTGAATGAAAAATAATAATAATAATAATAATGTTTAAAAAAAATATAAAGTTACAGCAGGACATAAAAACCAAAACAATCAAAGCACTTTTTAAACTGATGTAATCACAGACCTCAGACTGAATGACCATTTACTATAATACTCTGACCACACTTGATCTATCACACTAAGACCTGGCATCCACGGAGATCGGCGTTCAGCTGATCTTGAGATCGACGTGTCACGGCACCAGTGTAACGATGGTCAAACAGGCAAACTTCTTTCAACCAATTATTTTATTTGACCTGCATAGAAGACATATAAAACACAATTCTTCTCTGGTCTGCAACTCTTGTGAATCCATTAAGATGGCAGCCATATTCTCGTTGTCCCACCGTGTATGTATATTTCACATCAGGATAATTTGTTTACAGAAAGAACACAAATTTCCCTCAAACATTACAAATAACAATTACAAACAACATGTGGAGCAACATACCTGCATAGAAGACATATAAAACACAATTCTTCTCTGGTAATTTCAATGGTGTCAATACTACACTCCGATCACGGTCGACACAGCGCGGAGTTAATTCCCCGGTAGAACTATTCTCTCCCCGCGCTGTCAACGGGAGTTTCATCCAGCAGCAAGCGGTGCTGCGAGCAGCAGCGGGTGAACTCCCGGTTCATTGAGTTTACGGTTAAAAGCATATCTTATGAAGAAGACTCTGCTAACGACACCGATCATTGATCGGCAACGACACTATATAATAGTTTGCCTAACTGGCCATCGGATTTGGGCTCCTAATATCTAAAAAGCACTACGGTTTTCTTATTTTATCGGATTAAACCCAAAAAGGGGCGTGGACATGACGGGAGAGCAAAGTACCCGGATGCGTTCGAATTGCATAGAGTTTGAATTTTGTCAGCTTTAAAGCGGATATGTTTCCTAGAACATGTAAATGCAATTGCGTATCACCGAATTGCATAGAGAGTTTGAATTTTGTCAGCTACAAAGCGGATGTGTTTACTAGAACATGTAAATGCAATTGCGAATCACATTATTGCATTACAATTTGAATATTGACTCAAATAACGCAGGCAAAAGTGGCAAATGAATATGCTATTTTGGGATTGCAAAGTCATTTGCACATTAGAATGAACTTTTGAATTTTGTCAGCTACAAAGCAGCGCATGACTTGTCAAATGGCTTTGCATTATAATTTTAATATTGACAGCGAATGTGCACATCGGGTACATGAAAATGAAAATGCAAATCATTAGAATTGCATTTGAATTTGAATATTGTCTGAAAGAATGCATGCAAAAGTGGAACATGCAATTGCAATCTCATATCGCATTAGCATTTGAATTTAGTCAGCTATATGCTTCCATACATCTCACCCCCCCAGCCAGGCGCTGTGTGGAGCGCAGGGTTGCCAGACGGGATTGACAATTTCCAGCCCAACCAGTCTAAAAGCTGCCGAATCCACCCGTCCAGAGTGACCAAAAGTAGCCCAATCTGGCAACACTGGAGCGGGACATCGGTTCCTCAATAAACAAGCCATGAGTAACGTTAATGTTAAAACCTTGTCCACGATTCTCGTTCATTCAGGTGGGTTAAACAAACTGTATAAACGCCATAATACTGTTGGTTCAAATGTAATATATTAATGAACAAGTTCATGTCATGTTGTGTCAGTACAAACATGTTCTAATAACATTTTATTTAGGGAAAAACCCGACCTAACGTCACCCGCGATTGTGAAGCTAACCCCAACAAGCTAGTTAGCGAATGTTAAAGGGTACAACAACAGCTAGTTTAATGTCAACCATTTCTCTATTCTCAATCATTTCTGTAATAATTGTACCAAATTGGGGCCAGTAACACTAACTTGTGTGTGAGTAAGTTATATGTGTGTGTGTGTTATGTACGACAGTGTCATTGTCTTTGCAGCACTTTGTTGCCCTTTACGACGTCACGTTACGTACGTCTGTTAGAGCTTTACGACGGTGTGTGTGTGTTGTCAGAATGAATGGCACATGGCAAGTAAACGGAGCTCAGTTTGTATACCTGTGTGGATCTACATTTATTAGCACAACACAAACATAATATTGGCGACGAAGATGGCTGAATTTACTTTGCCACCACCGGCACCTTTCTTGTCTCTGCCCGGCGAGCCTCCGATTCCGTGGGAAGGATGGCTGGATGACTTTACTGTCTACCTAGACGCCATGGACTTCACAGAACTTTCCGACAAGCGGAAAATGGCGCTGCTCCGTCACTGTCTCGGTACGGAGGGTCAGAGGATATTCCGAGCCCTCGGCTGCGCTGAGACCTACGAGGAAGCTGTCGCTCTCCTCACTAATCACTTTGCCGGCAAACAACGGGTGCTTCTCCGGCGGTACAAGCTACGAAAACGGCTTCAACGCCCCGGTGAGTCTGTTCTGAGCTACGTGACCGATCTCAGGGATCTGGCGCGAAAATGCAACTACGGGGTGATTCACGATCAAATCGTACGGGATCAGCTTATTGAAGGGACATTGTGTGAGAAAATCAGGGAGAAATTACTTTTGGAGCCAGATGAGCTAACACTAGATGATGCTCTAGCTAAAGCCATGCAGGTAGAATCAGCGTTACAGTGTACTAGCATGCTGACTGCCAGCTCACGCTCCGACTCCGCCTCCACGGCCTCACTCACGCAACAGCTTCAGCCTGCCTACCAGGACAGCCAAGAGGACACAGATGCGTGGTTCCCAGTGCAGCAAGCTCGCAGACAGGGGAACACACGTAGCTCTGATAGCTGTAATAACTGTGGGGCTAGCTCACACAATGCACGGGCTCCTAACTGCCCAGCTCGAGGGCAGACATGCAGGAACTGTTTGAAGCCCAACCATTTTGCTAAAGTGTGCAGGTCTGCTCCTGCGGCTCATCCCCCACAGTCCAGACCCCGCTCAACTCGCAGCGACCATACTGAAATTAGAACGGTGTCTACAAACCATGTGAGCTTTAAAACATGCACAGTGCAGCTGGGTGAGGTCAGCCTTCCCTTGTTACTGGATACAGGCGCGGCTGCGTCTCTTCTCAATCTCAGCACCTACAACAAATTCTTTGCCCACCTGCCATTGCAGCAGCCCTCCACTCCTCTGTGCGGATATGATAGCTCTAAGATAGAGATTGTGGGCATCCTTCAGGTACCAGTGCACTATGGATCTAAGCACATGTCTGCATTCCCATTCCACATCGCTAAGCGGGGTGCTAATCTGCTGGGCCTCGACCTGTTCACGGGCCTGGGATTCACACTGCATGACGACAGTGGGTCAGCCATTCAACATGTCACCTCCACCTGGGAGCAGAAATGGCCAGCGCTGTTCGATGGACTGGGTTGCCTCACAGCTTTCACACACAGACCCCTGGTGAACACAGAGGTGTCACCAGTCATGCAGCCCCTGCGCCGGATCCCTCTCGCTCTGAGGGATGATGTCACAAAGGAACTCAACATGCTGCTGCAGGCAGGCATCATCGAGCCGGTCAACGCCGCCCCCTGGATTTCAAACCTGGTCATCGCTAAGAAAAAGTCAGGGGGGTTGAGAGTCTGTGTGGACCTGCGGTCTGTCAACAAGGCGGTGATTCCAGATAAATATCCCTTGCCTACCTCAGAGGAGCTGACCACCCACTTCTACGGCTCCACGGTTTTCACAAAGCTCGACCTGCGCCAGGGCTATCTCCAGGTTCCCCTCCACCCAGCCAGCAGAGACTTGACAACCTTTGTATCGCACGCTGGGGTCTTCCGGTACACCCGAATGCCTTTCGGGCTTAGCTCCGCCCCCAGCTGCTTCCAGAAGGTCATGACCACCATCCTTGCTGGTATCCCTGGGGTCGCGGTGTTCTTGGATGACATCGTGGTCCATGCCCCAGATGTGCCAACACACAACGAGCGGCTTCACAGGGTGTTTGCAGCCCTCCTGGACAATAATCTGACCCTGAACACAGAGAAATGCTCCTTCGCCGCTACCGCCATCGACTTTGTGGGGTTTCGCCTCACAGCAAAGGGCATCACACCTCTCTTGTCCAATGTCGACGCCATACACCGGATTCCGGAGCCCACCTCTGCTTCCCAAGTAGCCTCATTCCTGGGCATGACAGCTTATTACCTACGGTTCCTGCCCCACTACTCTCAGACCACAGCTCCCCTTCGCCAACTGCTCAAGAAAGAGGAGCCATGGAAGTGGACTGCAGCATGCACAAGGGCGTTCCACTCGCTGAAGATCCAGCTCACCACAACCCCCATCCTGGCCCACTTTGACCCGTCCAGCCCTACCCTCGTCACCTGTGACGCCTCAGCCGGGGCGGTGGGTGCCGTGCTCTCACAGGTTCAGGACGGCGTCGTGCGGCCAGTTGCCTTTGCCTCCAGGGCTCTTAGCCCCACCGAACAGAGGTATTCAGTCGGCGAACGCGAAGCTCTAGCCTGTGTCTGGGCATGTGAGAGGTGGCACCTCTATCTATACGGCCGGCGGTTCACCCTCCGTACAGACCACCAGGCCCTGACCACACTGCTGTCAGCCTCAGGCAGTGGGCACAGGCCTCTCCGTTTGCACAGGTGGGGGGAGCGGCTCAGGCAGTATGACTATCAGCTCAGGTTCACCCCGGGGAGGGACAACGTAGTGGCCGACCTCCTCTCTCGGTCTATCGAGGCCCCCACCCCAACTGTCTCTCCGGATGACGACACAGAGCCAGAGCTCATCCAGATGTTGCATGGGCCCCTGCAGACAGCAGTGTCACTAGAGGAGCTGCAGCGGGAATCGGAACAGGACCCTTTGCTATCCACCCTGCGCACCTACATACGCAACGGATGGCCATCACGGGTGCCGGAGGATCTGGCCCCGTTCGCTAGAGTACGGCACGAACTCTCATGCTGGGGGGACGTCTGTGTCTCCAGGGGCCTCTGCACTGTGATCCCAAGTGGCCTGCGTGCGTGTGTCATGTCCATGGCGCACGAAGGTCATTTGGGCATAGTGAGGGTCAAGCAACGATGCCGCGACCTGGTGTGGTGGCCAGGCATCGACCGTGACATCGAAACAATGGTCAAGGACTGTGCACCATGTCTGCTCAGCGGGAAAAGTGGGTTTCCAGCCTCAACACCCCTGCAGCCTACCCCGTGGCCGCCCCGCCCATGGGAGCATCTCCAGCTTGATATCTGTGGAGAGATCCATGGCCGAGGGGTCCCGCACCACCAACGCTTTCTGGTGGTGGCATACGACCTCCACTCCAAATGGCCTGAAGTGGTCCCAGCAGGAACGGTCACAACACGGACCATTATTGACATCCTGGATGGCCTGTTTGCTAGATGGGGTCTGCCACTCACCATCACCACAGATAATGGGCCCCAGTTCATCTCAGCAGAGTTCTCGGACTTCCTCCGCACCAAGGGGATCAAGCACATCCGCACGGCATACTTCCACCCTCAGGCCAACGGGGGGGTGGAACGTTTCAACCAAAGCCTTAAAAATGGGATCCGAGCACATCTGTTCCAGGGGTGCACATTCCAGGCCGCACTCAACCAAACACTGTTGCACTACAGAGCTAGTCAGCATGCAACAACGCAGACCTCTCCAGCATCCCTCATGCTTGGCCGTGAGATGGACTTGCCACTGAACAGACTCAGGTCCCGGGATGCAGTGACACCTGCAGCAGGCAGCACCCGAGATGCTGCTCAAGCAGCAGTGGCCACACATCAGGGGGAGATGAAGCGACGCTTCGACAAGAAACGTGGAGTAAAGACCACCACCATCAAGGTGTCCGACTGGGTTCGGGCCCGTAGGCCCCAGCGACATAACAAGATGGCATCTTTCTGGTCTCAGCCCCTTCAGGTGACACGTCAGCTGGGGCCAGCCACGTTCCTGCTGAGCGACGGATCCCGCTGGCACGCCAGCCGACTGCGGAGGGTGCCTGGTCCTCCTGGGCCTGCCATGGCCACACTGCTGCCAGCAGCCGGTGCAGCAGAGACAGATAGAACTGTCTCAAAGGCCTCGAGTCCTGTACTGCTAAGGGCAGCTAGGCCGCCCCAGGCTCCGCCGCAGCCACTGCCTATGTGGCCTCCACCCGCTCAGCCTCTACCTGCTGTTCCTCTTCCTCACCCTCCTCCACCTAACCC
Source organism: Nansenia antarctica (assembly GCF_963989245.1). Lineage (NCBI taxonomy): Eukaryota > Metazoa > Chordata > Actinopteri > Argentiniformes > Microstomatidae > Nansenia > Nansenia antarctica. The sequence continues at coordinate 59,089,040 of NC_137678.1, read as the reverse complement.
TGGCTTCCTCGCAGGGTCACAGCCCAGGGGGGAGGTCGATAGGCCACAGCGGGAACGGGCTCGCCCTGCACACCTCCAGGACTATGTCACTAAATTTCACATATAGGCCTTCAGGCCCTACTCCTGTTTGACTGTTACTTTAGTTGTTTGAGTTTTGGAAAGGGGGGGGAAATGTTATGTACGACAGTGTCATTGTCTTTGCAGCACTTTGTTGCCCTTTACGACGTCACGTTACGTACGTCTGTTAGAGCTTTACGACGGTGTGTGTGTGTTGTCAGAATGAATGGCACATGGCAAGTAAATGGAGCTCAGTTTGTATACCTGTGTGGATCTACATTTATTAGCACAACACAAACATAATAGTGTGTGCAAGCATGTTTTTGATATTGTCAATCGTCTCACTTGTAATAGGTGAGCTGTAACACAAATATGCCAGTGAGAAAAAGGAAAATGGACATAAAGACCTCTTTTGGTCAAAGGGCAGCAGAGACAAGTGCAGGACACAGGTGAGGTCTTACAATACTAGTGTTTTAACAGTGCAGTTGATTTAGAGTTGAGATTAGCTACATCTGTAATGTTTTGTTTCTAAGGAGATTGAACCAGGTCCACCTGCTAGGAAAGATGTAGATTACCACCTACATACTGTAACTGTCTCCTTTATTCATTATGTTAGATCTTATGGGGTTTTCTAGAAACATATATGCTTATGTCACTCAGACATACACATAACACATACACACGAGAGAGTATTTAAGCCTGTCTGTATGTCATAATGATGTCGTTGAATGCCGAATGCTGAGATACTGTGCTGATGGACCATTCGCTGACTGTCTTAATAAATCAAGTACAGAGATTCCGACCCGTGTTGAACGTTCTATTTTCTTGTCAAATCGTGTATGCTGCGCACCTAATCTATCCTGAGATGACACAACGCATTTAAGATCACAATCCTCAATAGATTGATCCATTCCATCGTTTTACCGACAAGCTGATTCTACAATTGGTGCCGTGACCCGGATTTAGCGACTGAACTTTCGAACTGGTACATCGTGGTAACAGTGAGCCGGCAGACAGCAAAAACAAAGACGTGCACCCCTCCACTCCCTTCCTGACAGAGGAGAGGAACTCCGTGGTGACAGGTGGCTCCAGTCCGGGTTTACAGCAAAGATCAACTAAAAAGTGAGTTCTAAAAAGTCGCTCAGATCAGATAAAGAACCTCTGATATAGAATATTCAACACGTAAATTGAGAACAGTAAAAACAGACTTTATGTTTCTTTGGTTCATGGCTAATCCTATATGTATTGTCAAGAATTGAGATTTGAGATACAACAGGATAGCTTGTGGGTAGTGTGTGGGTTAACTGTAATTCGCTGTGTGGGTTAACTGTAATACGCTGTGGGTCTCGAGAGTAGTCTATTGATAAAGTCTATAGCAGTCTATTGATAAAGTCTATAGTTGTCTCAATAAAGTCTATAGTAGTCTATTGATAAAGTCTATACTTGTCTCAATAAAGTCTATAGTAGTCTATCAATAAAGTCTATAGTTGTGACGGTCAGATAGGAACCCAAGCGCAGACACAGACACAGACAGGTTAAGGTAAAATAAAGTATGATTTATTTAAGGGGGTTGGCAGAGAATGGTCGTAGGGCAAGCGGGGGGTCAGGCCGGGAGGTCAGGCAGGCAAGAGGGCAGGTAGGACAGGCAGGCAGGAGGGCAGGTAGGGCAGGCAGGCAGGTAGGAGGGGGGCAGGTAGGGCAGGCAGGCAAGAGGGCAGGTAGGGCAGGCGGGCAGGCAGGAGGGCAGGCAGGCAGGTAGGGCAGGTAGGGCAGGCAGGCAGGTAGGAGTGGGGCAGGTAGGGCAGGCAGGTAGGGCAGGCAGGCAGGTAGCAGGAGTCCGGTAGGGGTACTGGGGGGTAAAGGCAAAACAGGGGTAAGTAGGAGGCAGGTACAGGCAGGGTAGTAATTAGGTAGGGGAGCTGGAAGCGTATCATACGGTAAACTGAAGCTACGATCTGGCAGAGTAGTGAAGGCTGGACCAGGTCTTTATACAGGGCTAACGATGAGACAATGAAGAACAGCCGGACAGCTGCACACCTGAAGCCACTCCTGCCAATTAGAGGGAGAGAGAGAGAGAGGGAGAGAGGGAAAGAGAGAGAGAGAGGCACTGCCCACTACCTAGAGGTAGAGGGCGTGACAGTACCCCCCCCTCTAAGAGCGCCACCTGGCGCAACTCTAGGGCGGTCTGGGTGCTCCTCGTGGAAGGAGGTGATGAGTGTAGGGTCCAGGATTTGGCCGCGAGGGATCCAGGTCCGCTCCTCCGGGCCGTAACCTTCCCAATCCACCAGGTACTGGCAGCCCCGACCCCGACGGCGTACGTCCAGGATACGCCGGACAGTGTAGGCTGGGTGGTCGGCAAGGTCCTTAGAAAAAATTAAAATGTCATCCAGGTAGACTAAAAGAAATATTCCAATCATGTCTCGAAGAACGTCATTTATGAGGTTTTGGAAAACCGCGGGGGCGTTGGTAAGGCCAAAAGGCATGACAAGGTACTCGAAATGGCCTAGGGGGGTGTTGAAAGCCGTCTTCCATTCATCCCCTTCACGGATGCGGACCAGGTGGTAAGCGTTGCGTAGGTCCAGTTTGGTGAAGATGGTGGAGCCGTGGAGGGGGGCGAAGGCAGAGCTAATAAGAGGCAAAGGATACTTATTCTTGACCGTGATGTTATTAAGGCCTCGATAATCGATACAGGGCCTCAAAGTGCCGTCCTTCTTCCCCACAAAGAAAAACCCAGCACCCACAGGAGAGGAAGAAGGACGAATAGCACCGGAGGATAATGAGTCCTGGATGTAGGTCTCCATGGCCTCACGCTCCGGCCGGGACAGATTGAACAGCCGGCTACTAGGAAGGGGTGCGTCGGGAAGGAGGTTGATGGCGCAATCATAAGGGCGGTGGGGGGGTAGTGACTGGGCATGGTGTTTGCTGAACACCGGAGCGAGGTTGTGGTACTGCACAGGCACAGAGGTTAGGTCAGGAGGCTCATGAAGCGGAAGTGTCTTGGTGGGGTCTGAGCTCCGAGCAGCACGAAGGCAATGGGTGAGACAGTGAGGGCTCCAAGAACTAACCTGGCCCGTGGGCCAGTCAATCTGCGGATTGTGGGTCTTGAGCCAAGGATAGCCGAGTACCAAGGGTGTGAGGGGACAGTCAATAATGTGGAAACTCAACTCCTCCCGATGGTTGCCTGACAGGAAGAGGGTAACAAGGGGGGTTTTAAACTCAATTTGGGCTAAGGAGGTGCCATTGAGTCCCTTAGCTTTGAGAGGTGTCTCTAAATGGACCAGTTCAATCCCCAGCTGCCGTGCCACATCAATGTCCATAAAACTCTCATCTGCCCCGGAGTCAATAAGGACAGAAAAGGGCAGGGATTGGCCCTGCCACGGAAGATGGGCCTGAAGTTGGGGACGAGAGAGAGGGGAAGATATATAGGTCTGGCTCGAACGTACCTCGTCTAATACGGTCGAGCCTGCTCGTTTAACGGGCGGAGAGGACAAGACGACAGAAAATGCCCCATAAGCCCACAGTATAGGCAAGCCTTGGAAGTCACTCGGCGAGTACGTTCTTCTGCTGTTAAGCGAGCCCTACCGAGTTGCATGGGCTCAGGCTCGGCCATCTCCGTTCGTACTCGGGAGGATCCGGCATCGGACAGGAGAGAGGATCGGGGCGGGGCTGAGGAGGAGAAAGTGGGCACTACCTGATGTTCAGACCGTTCCCGACGGCGCTCCCGAAAACGGTTATCAAGGCGAATAGCCAAAGTGATGAGTTGTTCCAGACTCTCTGGTTCGTCCCGGGAAGTTCGTCCTTAAGTCTCTCACTAAGCGCTTGTGAAAAGGAACTCTGGAGAGCCTCGTCATTCCACCCGCTCTCCGCCGCGAGGGTACGGAATTCGATGGCTAGTTCAGCCACACTACGGGTCCCCTGACGGAGGGAGTGAAGGCGTCTGGCGGCGTCCCGACCAGCGACATGATGGTCAAAGACCCTGCGCATCTCCCCAACGAAGTCTTGGTAAGAATCGCAGGTGACTGTCTGTCTCTCCCAGACCGCCGCAGCCCAGTCGAGAGCGGGACCCTTCAGTAGTCCAATGAGGTACGCAATACGAGTGCGGTCCGAGCTAAAAGCCTGGGGTTGTAGCCCGAACAGTAAGGAGCACTGTAGTAAAAACGAACGACAAGAACCGGGGTCGCCACCATAGCGCTCGGGGAGTGGAGTCGTGGGTAGAGAGTGGGATGGTGCGTGAACGGGCATAGGAGGAACAGGGGAAGGAGCAGGGGGGCTGTGAGTGGTGTCGGATCCGATGACCGTGGAAGTGAGTCTCTTAAAGTTTTTGATCATCTCCACAACTGCCTCCTCTAGCCGTTCCAGGTGTTTAGTACGGGTAGAGAACTGCCCTTCCAGGGCCATAAGGGTATCAGAGTGGTGCCCCAGCACTTTGCCCTGTTCTGTGAGGGCTTGTAGGACCGACGCTGTGTCTGCTGGGTTCAGTTCCATGGCCAGATCGTACTGTGACGGTCAGATAGGAAACCCAAGCGCAGACACAGACACAGACAGGTTAAGGTAAAATAAAGTATGATTTATTTAAGGGGGTTGGCAGAGAATGGTCGTAGGGCAAGCGGGGGGTCAGGCCGGGAGGTCAGGCAGGCAAGAGGGCAGGTAGGACAGGCAGGCAGGAGGGCAGGTAGGGCAGGCAGGCAGGTAGGAGGGGGGCAGGTAGGGCAGGCAGGCAAGAGGGCAGGTAGGGCAGGCGGGCAGGCAGGGCAGGCAGGCAGGTAGGAGTGGGGCAGGTAGGGCAGGCAGGCAGGCAGGAGGGCAGGTAGGGCAGGCAGGCAGGAGGGCAGGTAGCAGGAGTCCGGTAGGGGTACTGGGGGGTAAAGGCAAAACAGGGGTAAGTAGGAGGCAGGTACAGGCAGGGTAGTAATTAGGTAGGGGAGCTGGAAGTGTATCATACGGTAAACTGAAGCTACGATCTGGCAGAGTAGTGAAGGCTGGACCGGGTCTTTATACAGGGCTAACGATGAGACAATGAAGAACAGCCGGACAGCTGCACACCTGAAGCCACTCCTGCCAATTAGAGGGGGAGAGAGGGAAAGAGAGAGAGAGAGGCACTGCCCACTACCTAGAGGTAGAGGGCGTGACAATAGTAGTCTATTGATAAAGTCTATAGTAGTCTATCAATAAAGTCTATAGTAGTCTATTGATAAAGTCTATAGTACTCTATTGATAAAGTCTATAGTAGTCTATCAATAAAGTCTATAGTAGTCTATTGATAAAGTCTATAGTAGTCTATCAATAAAGTCTATAGTGGTCTAGAGCTGAAGTCTATAGTTGTCTATTGATAAAGTCTAGTTGTCTGCTGGTAAATCTATAGTTTGTCTATTGACAAGCCTATAGTAAGTCCAGTGGTCTATCGAAACAGGAGATATGATACAGTCTCCCTGACGACAAATGCATAATACAGGTGGTGGCTTTGTCTAGTATGGGCGAAATCTGAAAACTAATCATAACAAGCTTGTGGGGAGTTTTCTGTGTCCATACAATTGGGAATAAAGCGGACAGGATAGGCTACTGTCTTACTGTGATATTGGGATCTTGTAGAACAAACAGTCTACATAACAAGAAAAAAACAAGCTTGTGGGTAATTGGTGCTTCCTTTGTCAATACAATTGGTGATTAAGAATAATAAGGGAGATTTGGGGAAGTTGATATAGACGTTGTGTGTCATACATTGATTCAGTGACCCAACCAAGTTTAAGAGTTGAGTTATTCTCAGAGGAAAAAAGGACTGTGTCTGATAACCTTGGCCAGATTCAACACACAGACTCGACACACACACACACACACAGTTCACTGTCCCTCTTCCTCGCTTGCCTCTCTACACGGGCTAGTCTAGTCTTAGAATGTCACTTGTGGTGTGTTTACAATGAGTCTGAAGAGGAGGGGGAGAGCGCCGTCTCCTCATCTGGCCTACAAGGCCGAGGAGGGAGTGTGGCGTACCGTTATGTCCCAGAATGGGACCTGTTAGAACACTGGCTGGAAGTCTGTAGACGAAAGAACTATGACACAGGCCAACAATCTTTGTAGGAGACCCCTCTGTCGTGTGTCAGTAAGAGTATGATCTGTGTCACTTTAATAAGATATGTAATCTTAATGGATATGGGAGCCGAATTGACAAGTGGTCCCATTGGTTTTGAAAAACAAAAACAAACAGAAAACACAGACATCTGAGCACACAAGCTATAGATTGCGTCAGGGCAGAGGGGTGAGAGAGAATGACTGATGTGTGTCACTATTGTGGCAATGCAGGCCATTGGGCCAGGGAGATTGGGCTGTATCTTGCAAGGACACACACACACAGGTCCTGCAGGAATAATCGAGTGTGACTAAAATGTGCATCTGGTGTAATTGAAGTTAAATGGAACTAAAATGTTGAACTTTTGATGGCATTGTCTTACAAATTTGATCGTTGCATCTCAGTATCTCAATCTGACAATTGCTTCTGGGGAAATTGTAAAGTATTGGGTTTCAACACTCCAAAGGAGGGACAATAATGGCATGGGTCACTGGTGCAGAGCCTTCGAACTACAGATCTACACTGTTTAGAGTGTGGGGGCCTATTCGGGGTGAAGATGACATTTTGGGAAATCACAGCTGATGTCTCAATATGTCCCCCACTGTACCATACCTACAGGTGTGTCTGCAGGGAAAGATATGAGTGTTGAAACCAGGGGGGAGGTTATAAGAGTTTAGCCTGAAAGTTAGAAAAATAGCAGTATTGAACAAAAACATGTTTTGAGAAAGAATACAGTGGTGTTTGAATTTTCGAAGATACTGCTTGGTTGGTTTGTGTCCTGTGTTCCAGACAACAATCTGATTGGAGCTGGAAGAGTGCGGCCGATGAAACCAGGGGGGGGGGAGAACAAACAGGCCTCCTGTTCTCACACGGCCCAGCAGAGGACTTGATCGGGGAGAGCCGAGACGAGTCTACAGGTAGAGCCGAGACGAGTCTACAGGGAGAGCTGAGACGAGTCTACAGGGAGAGCCGAGACAAGTCTACAGGGAGAGCCGAGACGAGGCTACAGGAGGAAGGGGGAGATCCACCTCTCTTCGAAAGATTAAAGATTGAATATCGAACATTGGGAATATTGGACTGTGGAAAATAAAAATAAAATGCAAATTGATTAACCTTTCTTCCCTAGGTGACTCTGGTGAATGGGAATGTGGTGTAGGTTAATAGGATGTAAACAATATGGTTATGAGATTGCTAATCCCTTTTATTTTATTTTTTTTACAGTAAAAGTGTATGCATTAAAGATTAGACAGGGTAGGCTGTGGCCTTTCACCAATGTCTACTAATCAGGCTGTTGAAAAATACTTTTCTAAAAACAAATTACTTGTTTTGGTAGTGTTATTGGAGTAACTATCATCTAGCAGGAGAGATCTATTCTACTCTCGAGGAGGGTCAATTAAGGGAACAGAACAGTAAGGTTTTGTTTAAATTAGTCGTAATGTAGGGGTCGAACTGATGGTCAAGGAGGTGAGAAACTAGCCGGTGCATTTGGCGATAACGAGACAGGGAGGTCTCTGTAGAGATTTGAACACCACCTGTGTTTCTACATCCTTGACCATGAATGACCGTTAGAGTTCCAGGGAGGGGGTCGGTACTCAATCAACCGGACCCTGACTAGTGGAGGAACCGAGGGGGGACTTTTCTCCCGCATGATTTATGGCTGATTTTCTTATAAGTGTAAGGATGGTTAAAATGTTAGGTGTATTTCTTCCTAATATACTCTGTGTGTCAGTACAGGATCAGAACTGGTGACTGTCATGTTTTGCTAAGCTTATCTGACTCCTAGGGGCACCGACCTTGGAGTGCCTTGCCGGAGCTGATATACTGGGCCTGGCTGGAAAAACTTCTCTCACTGTTAGTTTTCAGCCAGGACAGTATGAGATGTATGTTCTTCATATAAGTTTTATTATTCTCTATAACATTGATCTTTAAAATTCTGTAACTTGTTTCCGACCCGTGTTGAAAGTTGTCAAATCGTGTATGCTGCGCACCTAATCTATCCTGAGATGACACAACGTATTTAAGATCACAATGCTCAATAGATTGATCCATTCCATCGTTTTACTGACAAGCTGATTCTACAATTACCTTAATGTAATATAAGTCAATTGTATAGAAACAACTCACCAAAATAGACTATTGCACAACTGATTTGAAACCCCCCCTCAACCCCCCCTATTCTGTACCTTGCCATACCTTGGCTTTTGCTGAAATGACACCACTGGTCTCATAGCCTATTGGAAATGTATTGCGTGTGTGTGAGTGAGAGCTTTTGTGGGCCTGCATGTATGATGTGGCTCTTTCTGGTACCCCAACAATTCTTTGGGGCTCTTAGTCTCCAACTGGTTGGCCACCCCTGGGGCCTCATTTATAAAAAGGTACTTGAACGTCATCTTTGACTTTCACGTGAGCACATTTTTCTAAACGGACGTAAGCATTATTTATAAAACGAGCTGTGCTTGTTTAACATTGCGTACGTGCTTCCTTCTATAAATACCAAATATACTTTAAATTGAACTCAGGTGAATAGCGGCTCAAAGAAAAGTGGCTGAATTAAGCCAAGTGCTAAAATATAGGGAAGGCGTTCGTCTGGAAGCGGGAGAGGGCAGAGAAGGGTGATTTAACGTTTGATTACTAACCAGGCAAATGCTTATACTCAAGTTGTAAAAGAAAATCATTTCTTAACTCATTTTCTCGGCTGATAAAAACATCGTTAATTTTATTACGAGCCACATTCACTTCGCATGAATTACAGTATAGGCAGTGCGGCTCACATGCCTCTAATAACTTCGCATAACCAGTAGGTAATACCCGACGTAGAGCTACGATCGTTTCCAGAGCAGTGGTATGGTTACTCTCCTGTGTGTATTCTCTGATGCATCTTCAGGCTTCCTCCTTCACTAAAACTCTTCCCACACTGGGAGCAGTGGTATGGTTACTCTCCGGTGTGTGTTCTCTGATGACTCTTTAGTTGTCCTGCTTGACTGAAATGCTTCCCACATTGGGAGCAGTGGTATGGTTTCTCTCCGGTGTGTGTTCTCTGATGAATCTTCAGGCTTCCTCCTTCACTAAAACTCTTATCACATTGGGAGCAGTGGTATGGTTTCTCTCCGGTGTGTATTCTCTGATGCTTCTTCAGGTGTCCTGCTTGATTGAAACTCTTCCCACACTGGGAGCAGTGGTATGGTTTCTCTCCGGTGTGTATTCTCTGATGAATCGTTAGTTGTCCTGCTCGATTGAAACTCTTCCCACACTGGGAGCAGTGGTATGGTTTCTCTCCGGTGTGTGTTCTCTGATGAATCTTCAGGCTTCCTCCTTCACTAAAACTCTTATCACATTGGGAGCAGTGGTATGGTTTCTCTCCGGTGTGTATTCTCTGATGAATCGTTAGTTGTCCTGCTCGATTGAAACTCTTCCCACACTGGGAGCAGTGGTATGGTTTCTCTCCGGTGTGTGTTCTCTGATGCGTCTCCAGGCTTCCTCCTGTACTGAAACTCTTATCACATTGGGAGCAGTGGTATGGTTTCTCTCCTGTGTGTATTCTCTGATGAATCGTTAGTTGTCCTACTTGATTGAAACTCTTCCCACATTGGGAGCAGTGGTATGGTTTCTCTCCGGTGTGTGTTCTCTGATGCGTCTCCAGGCTTCCTCCTGTACTGAAACTCTTATCACATTGGGAGCAGTGGAATGGTTTCTCTCCGGTGTGTATTCTCTGATGAATCGTTAGTTGTCCTACTTGATTGAAACTCTTCCCACATTGGGAGCAGTGGTATGGTTTCTCTCCGGTGTGTGTTCTCTGATGCGTCTCCAGGCTTCCTCCTGTACTGAAACTCTTATCACATTGGGAGCAGTGGAATGGTTTCTCTCCGGTGTGTATTCTCTGATGAATCGTTAGTTGTCCTACTTGATTGAAACTCTTCCCACATTGGGAGCAGTGGTATGGTTTCTCTCCGGTGTGTGTTCTCTGATGCGTCTCCAGGCTTCCCCCTGTACTGAAACTCTTATCACATTGGGAGCAGTGGAATGGTTTCTCTCCGGTGTGTATTCTCTGATGAATCGTTAGTTGTCCTACTTGATTGAAACTCTTCCCACATTGGGAGCAGTGGTATGGTTTCTCTCCGGTGTGTGTTCTCTGATGCGTCTCCAGGCTTCCTCCTGTACTGAAACTCTTATCACATTGGGAGCAGTGGTATGGTTTCTCTCCTGTGTGTATTCTCTGATGAATCGTTAGTTGTCCTACTTGATTGAAACTCTTCCCACATTGGGAGCAGTGGTATGGTTTCTCTCCGGTGTGTATTCTCTGATGCTTCTTCAGGTCTCCTGCTTGATTGAAACTCTTCCCACACTGGGAGCAGTGGTATGGTTTCTCTCCGGTGTGTGTTCTCTGATGAATCTTCAGGCTTCCTCCTTCACTAAAACTCTTATCACATTGGGAGCAGTGGTATGGTTTCTCTCCGGTGTGTATTCTCTGATGAATCGTTAGTTGTCCTGCTCGATTGAAACTCTTCCCACACTGGGAGCAGTGGTATGGTTTCTCTCCGGTGTGTGTTCTCTGATGCGTCTTCAGGTGTCCTCCTGTACTGAAACTCTTATCACATTGGGAGCAGTGGTATGGTTTCTCTCCGGTGTGTATTCTCTGATGCTTCTTCAGGTCTCCTGCTTGATTGAAACTCTTCCCACACTGGGAGCAGTGGTATGGTTTCTCTCCGGTGTGTATTCTCTGATGCTTCTTCAGGGCTCCTGCTTCACTAAAACTCTGTGGGCACAGAGTTGGGCAGCGGTAGGTCTTCTCTCCGGTGTAAGTCTGTGGGTGTGTTTTAAGGTGATTCTTCCGCCTCGAGCTCCTGTGTTGTTGATGGTTTCCTGGTGTGGTGGAGCTGGGCTCGCTGTCTGAACCTGGGTTGGAGCTCTGCTGGTCTGTAAGAATAGGAACATATACAGGGTTACATAGGCAAGTTTATTTGTATAGCACATTTTATACAACAAGGGCAATTCAAAGTGCTTTACATACAGCATTAGGATATTAAGAAAAAAATGTATATAAAAATTAAATATCAACATTTAACAAGATAATAGGCAATAAATACAAATACATGAATTAAAGTGTTCTCTATCTAAGTATGTCTCTCAGAGAGATAAACCTCTGCACCTCCTACAAGCATCGTACCACCATACAGGATTACGGTCAGATTATCACGGGAGTGGCTGCACGGATGATGCAGAAGAGGTTGATTATCATTATAAAAAAATAATAATAATAAATATGCTAATACTTGAAAATGTATATACATGATATACTGTATCATAAATACACTTTATACACATTATATACTGTATCATAAATACAATTGTATTTGTTCCATGTTGTTCCATGAAAATCCCTTGAGGATTACAGACATAATCAAATGTAGGCTACTGCAAGTACTTTGCTGCGATAGCTATAGCGAGACCTACTGTACAGTTTATCATTCATAACTGTCTGTACGTAGACATATAATATCCTATCACTACTGCGTATGTAACTGGGGTAAAACCTGTTATAGAAATAGCTTTATACGAGGTAGATTTAGAACATGTCAGGATACTGGGTCAGTGTTTCCTCTATATGCATTTATTGGTGGCGGGATTTCCTCCGCCACTAATTGATTCAGTCCACTAAGTGCACGATTTCTCCCCCCCCCCAAAAAAAAAAATCCACCTCTGAACATTTTAGCTGATTAAAATTAGGGATGCACCGAAATGAAAATTCTTGGCCGAGGCCGAAGCCGAATTTAAGGAAACACTTGGCCGAATACCGAATGTGTATCGGCAGTTTTTAATTTTATCATTGCATAAACTAAATACATTTTGCTTTTTATTCATGCTTCTCAAAGAAAGAAATTGAGATTGAAAAAAAAATACTTTTATTGAACATTCCAGCAGACATCAATCTATACCAACAAAGCACAATAAATAAAATAAATCAGTCAAATTAAATGTTTTTGTTTTCCCTGAATAGCTGCTGAAAGAAAATCTTTCATCAATGTAGGCCGAAGCTTTATTCATGACTTGTGTTAACAAGAATGATGTGCCATGATAATATTATTACAAAATACAAGATTGCAAGTTAACTAATTAGGTGAACTCTCTTTAAAGAGATGCTACAGGATTTTGATAATTCTGTATGTTGTGGCTTAAGTATTGATGTCCGTATGGTTCAATGACATAGTGTTACGGCTGGGCCTTCACACACCCTCCCCCGCCCCCACAGCTCGAGCACAGCGTGCTCTCCGCCGCAGCTGAGGCTTGTCCCCGCTAATTAGATCTTCAGCCAAACCTGCACACCTGTCTCCACTCCCAATCAACCCTCTGTCTACATCTACCCTGGACTTCCCTTCACTCATCGTCAGTTCTTCCCTAAGAATGACCTGGCAAGTATCATCAAAACACGCCCACTATTCGGTGGTAAACATTCGGTGTTTTCACACATTCGGCCGACTACCGAATGTGCTTTATTTTGCGATATTCGGCCGAATACATTCGGTGGCCGAATGTTCGGTGCATCCCTAATTAAAATATATCTGATCCTAGATCAGCGCTATAATGGATGTTGACTAAAAGTGCACCTAAATCCACGCCAATCTCTCTCTAACCGCTGATCCAAAATCAGATTAATGACATTAAACATTCAGTTGACGACGTGACACAAGGGCTACTCCTGATTGGTCTAAATGTGAACCATCTAAATTACAAAAAGCTGATCTAGCTAGCTAGGTGCACAAATAAGATATCACGTTAAATAACTTCGAAAAATTAAACGAAAACAGCGACAGATGGATGGATTTTTCAAGAAAAAAGATGTCCCAGACACTTCAAACATTGCTGAAGCTAGCAGTGGCTATGAGCGATCCGAAACTGCATGGCTGGCAGGAGCAAAGGAGCTAGGTGGTGGATCAGCTAACAACGTTTATGGCGGGCGAGTTCATCGAGGCTGTTCGCACCTGCACCAAATATGTCCCAATTTGTGCACTCGAAACAGCCTCTCAGAGTATCAGTGGCAGTTGCAGTCCAGGACTTAACGGGTTTGGGTGTCGTATTGCAGGATTTAAGTTTCTGTCTATCGGGACGAGGAGCAGCATGGCATGGTCGGACCTTCCCAGCGGTGCCCTCGGGAACGAACGGTAAGCCTCGTTGATTGTAACGTAGCAGTGGTCTAGTATGTTAGCTCCTCTGCTGGGGCATGACACCTGTTGTTTGTAATTGGGAAGTTCGGTGTGCAGGTTGGTGTGATTAAAATCGCCGAGCACAATAACTGCTGCGTCGGGATTAGAGTTTTCCACAGAGGAGATGTAGGTAATACTTGGGACATTGCAATTGAAATTGCGTTCAAAGTAAAACACACACACACACACACACACACACACAAATATTGACAGTAGAGCTTGGCTTGATAGTGTATATCCCCACTGTGCTGGGTCGCCTCCACACCTGGCACCACAGGGGGCCGTTAATAAGACTGCTGTCTGTGGATTAGTTAGAGAAAAAAATTGTCCAATACAACGTTGTAGTTGTTTAGTACAAATGGGTCTATAGCAGCTAGGTAACATTAGTCCTGTATCAGAGTTGTGTTGTTGGGTCTTGTAGCAGGGTTGGGTTAGCTATAGCAGCTAGGTAACATTAGTCCTGTATCAGAGTTGTGTTGTTGGGTCTTGTAGCAGGGTTGGGTTAGCTATAGCAGCTAGGTAACATTAGTCCTGTATCAGAGTTGTGTTGTTGGGTCTTGTACAGTTGCTCAAAATGCAGATAAGAGAAAGTATAGGCTAATATCAAACAACAATCCTAGAGATGACTAACTCAAACGTACGCATAACTAAATAAAAGCAGGCCAACTAACGACAGCTACACGCCCTCAACTGGGAACATAAAGGATAAATGAATTTTGCAATCGAACGTGTCCTACAGCGACAGCTGGTCGTGCAAATCAGGTTCTGGGAAGATTTTTTTAGCTTTTTTTTTTGCCATCCTCCCTCTAGTTTTGTTTGAAATTAGGTCGTTGTTTTGAGCACGCGTGCGCGTTTCATGCGCGTGCACGCGGAAAAAAAATCTTGCACGCTATGCGTGCGGACAGGGCTCTCCGCCACTAATGTAAAAATTCCTGGAGGAAACACTGTGGGTGGTAGAACGCACTTATCTCGGAAAAGTCATGAAAGGAGGGTCCTGAAATTTGATGGATTTCAAAGCTAGAATTTATTTTTACTCACTAGGTCAAATGACCGTTCTAGTTTTAATGACCCCACCCATGGCTGTTCTAGTGTTAATGACCCCAACCATGGCTGTTCTAGTGTTAATGACCCAACCCATGGCTGTTCTGGTGTTAATGACCCTACCCGTGGCTGTTCTAGTGTTAATGACCCCACCCGTGGCTGTTCGGGTGTTAATAATCTCGTTCAAAGCTCTGAATAATTGTGTGACAGTAGAGAGCAGCAGAGGGCAGTAGAGGGCAGTAGACGGCAGTAGAGAGCAGTAGAGGGCAGTAGAGGGCAGTAGAGGGCAGTAGAGGGCAGTAGAGGGCAGTAGAGGGCAGTAGAGAGCAGCAGAGGGCAGTAGAGGGCGGTAGAGGGCAGTAGAGAGCAGTAGAGGGCAGTAGAGGGCAGTAGAGGGCAGTAGAGAGCAGTAGAGAGCAGTAGAGGGCAGTAGAGGGCAGTAGAGGGCAGTAGAGAGCAGTAGAGGGCAGTAGAGTGCAGTAGAGAGCAGTAGAGGACAGTAGAGTGCAGTAGAGTGCAGTAGAGTGCAGTAGAGTGCAGTAGAGAGCAGTAGAGAACAGCAGGGGGCAGTTGAGAGCAGTAGAGAACAGCAGGGGGCAGTAGAGAGCAGTAGAGAGCAGTAGAGAGCAGTAGAGAGCAGTAGAGGGCAGTAGAGTGCAGTAGAGTGCAGTAGAGGGCAGTAGAGGGCAGTAGAGAGCAGTAGAGAGCAGTAGAGAGCAGTAGAGAACAGCAGGGGGCAGTAGAGAGCAGTAGAGAGCAGTAGAGGGCAGTAGAGGGCAGTAGAGTGCAGTAGAGGGCAGTAGAGAGCAGTAGAGAGCAGTAGAGAACAGTAGAGAGCAGTAGAGAACAGCAGGGGGCAGTAGAGAGCAGTAGGGGGCAGTAGAGAGCAGTAGAGGGCAGTAGAGAGCAGTAGAGTGCAGTTGCTATTCCTAAAATGGATTTTCTATCATATTTCTCTCTTGTCTGTTTTTATTATGTTTTATTCCCCAATTTTGTAAACTGATTCACTTACTTTAGACAAATGTAGTAAGTCACTTTGGATAAAAGTGTTTACATGTGGCTGTCCTGTAGTCCAGGACTGGGTTAGATTGGGGATAAAAGTGTTTACATGTGGCTGTCCTGTAGTCCAGGACTGGGTTAGATTGGGGAACTAGCCCTGATATATCAACCCCACACAGCGGGAGAGAGCAGGACTGTCAGACGATGCAGGTACTGACTGACTTACACTGCACTGGCAGCATTGGTTTTACAACAGTGCAATGACACTCACCAATAACAAAGACTTACCATCCATCTCACTGTCTTTCATCTCCACTCTTCCTCTGTCCTCTTGATTCACCATCACTCCCTCCTCCCTCCTTTGGTCTCCTCCATCCTCTTCTTTCACCATCACACCATTCTCCTCTCCATCCTCTTCCTCCAGCTTCACTGCCACCATCTCTGGACCCCACTGTGGGCTTTTCACCATCACTCCCTCCTCCCTCCTTTGGCCTCCTCCATCCTCTTCTTTCACCATCACACCATTCTCCTCTACATCCTCTTCCTCCAGCTTCACTGCCACCATCTCTGGACCCCAATGTGGGCTTTTCAGGGCTGGAGAACCACGGCCAGATCTGGGGGACTCGGTGCATTCTGGTTCATACATGGTTACCATGGTTACATGAGCTGAAGAGGACCTGCGGCTGGAAACACTGGAGGCAGAAACAACGCAGATTGATTAGACATGACAGACAAACAGTTCACTGAACTCCCATCTAGACTGACAGGACACGTCCTGCAAATGCAATAATAATATTACTGATTGCATTTGCTGTAATTTAAGGGTCTGGAAAGTAAACATTAAATGGTTCCAAATGTATTTTGTGTCCAGGAAAAATGTTGACACATAATAAACTATGAAAATAATCTTCTAGTTAGGCTCTACTTCCTGGTCAGACAGTTCTGAGGCTGTGTGGGCGTGGCCTTTGCACACTTGACTGGCAGCTCCCTTCCAAGCCAGCTTGCTGCCTTATCATACATGTTAGACGTGCTTATAGTTCTGCCCTTTAACTACCAACTGTTTAATTACCTACTGTTTAATTACCTACTGTTTAGTTACCAACTGCCCTTTAACTACCTACTCTTTAATTACCTACTGTTTAATTACCAATTGCCCTTTCATGTTTTAGGGTTAGCAGCATGTGTTAGTGTTAGCAGCATGTGTTAAGGGTTAGCAGCATGTGTTAGGGGTTAGCAGCATGTGTTAGCGGTTAGCAGCACGTGTTAGCGTTAGCAGCATGTGTGACTTACTGATCAGTTGTAGCACAACAGTGTTGGTCTGGTCTTCTAATTCGCTGCTGTATTTTCACAATATCCGCCGTGTTTAGTTTCTTCCCACACTGGACGTAGCACTGGCGCATGTCCTCATGACCACAACTATGTTTCCTTTGGTCAGAGGTTTGCCCTGCCGCTGTCCTTCTCTGCTGCTCCTGTAATCCAATCACTGAGCTGCTCTTGTGACCTGACTCAGGATGTGATTGGTCAGCTCTAGCGCGGCCCGTGGTTGGCCTTTGCTGAGAGGAATTCCTACCATAGCACTCTTCGATCTTGACCTCCTGACCTCCAGTCTTGACCTCTGAACTGCCGTTACTGTCACTATCCATGTCATTACTGTCACTATCCATGTCATTCGCTGCTTCAGAGAGGTGACACCCTGACGCAGATCTGCTGAGCATCTCATCTTTGGCC
Organism: Nansenia antarctica; assembly: GCF_963989245.1. Classification (NCBI taxonomy): domain Eukaryota; kingdom Metazoa; phylum Chordata; class Actinopteri; order Argentiniformes; family Microstomatidae; genus Nansenia; species Nansenia antarctica. Next base: position 59,071,952 of record NC_137678.1, on the reverse strand, counting down.
TTTTGGTTTTTGATAAAGTCCCGTAGAAAGCTGTCCCACGGTGTGTCGTACTCTTCTTTAATTTTGGGAGAGTGATGGTCCCTGTGGGTGGGAGGTGGTGGTGGTGGTGGTGGCTGGAGCCTAATAAGATTGTCCTTCCGGTGGTTCTGTCCTTCTGCCTCTGCATCAGGGGACCCAAGGTGTGTCCTCTGGCTCTCTGACACTGAATAAGCAGAAGCCTCCATCTCTCTGCCCAGATGGACAGTTCACAGTGCAGGGAATCCTACCAACACAGATGATCAAAATATTAAAACAGAGTGAGGAAATGTAATCAAAACATTGAACATTTCTTTTTCCAGAATTGGAAAACAGTAGCCAAGCTACAGTTAGGTCCATTTGGACTCTTTGACAGAACTGTTGTCATTTTAGTTGTTTACCAAAACATATTCAAGTTATAGAATGAATATGGCCTTAAAGTGCAGACTGTCAAACACCCTCTTTAATTTGAGGGTATCCAGATCCAAGTTGGAGGAATGGTTTAGATGTTACAGCTCTTTAATACGTGGCACCCTCCTTTTCAAGGGACCATAAGCAACTGGCCCAATGACGTGACGTGATGTCCAAACCCCTTTATGAAGTTAAAATAAGGATTTTTTTTATTAAAAAACATTTATTTAATCTATTAATCTCTGTTTATTAAATGATATGAAAATGTTTTGAGGGTGTAGCATAGCCTAGTGTTACTGACATTCTGGACATACCCTCACTGCCTTACAAAGGTCAAGAGCTATTAGACTCTTTACTCACAACATGTCATACCGGATAACTGGCATGGGGAAATGTTAGAAATGAAATAAAACCTAAAACCTCTCTAACCCTAACCCATATATTTCAATATAACAAACAACATGACGTCATAATAATATGATTGTTATGCTTTGAAGCATTCTGTCCTAAACTGGCAGTCAGCCAATGAGTTCTCAGACTATTTATCAAACAAAGGAACAGTTACAAGAGCAGCTGCTGCTGGTGGTGAGGGGCTGGCTGAGGTGAAGAGAGCCTCACCCCCTGGCTCCACTCCCCTATTTGTAAACAATGATGTGTAAATACAGTTTCAAATAATATCCCATCACCTTTACTGTAGAAAAGCCCAAAAGCCCAAGGTGCGATAAAAGGGAAAAGAGCTGGTTTACATAAATAAAGGCTATGTACACTATCTACTATACTATACTACTATACAATAAAACACTGTGCTGTACTCTATGCTATGCTATAAATATCCTTTTCCGATATCTGAACCTTATGTACACAAGGGTTGTCATATTGCACATAGTATTGTTGCTTCATGTGACTGATGTCACTTCAGGTTATAGGTCAGGGGGTTGGGCTCAGAACACAGGAAGCCATTTTGAGATGACCACATGGCTTTAACAAAGGGTCGTAAACCCTCCCCTCCCCTAGCCCCCCCTCCCCTCCCCTAGCCCCCATAGTCAGGAGGGTCCTTATAGCAAAAGGCAAACTATACAGTTTATACGGTTTATGTGTGCATGTGTGCCAAAATCTACTACAATGGCGCTACGTGTGGACACGGATTTCTAGACGTTATTTGCGTTGATGGCCTTCCATAGTGGAGAAGCGCCATCAGTACCTCCGTGTGCTCGTCCAGACCAGGCGACACGGACATAAACTGATAACAAGTTCTGCCAACATTCTATAGTATTATATATATATAACAACATTATATAGTGTTATATATAACAACATTGTATAGTGACAGAATAGCATTTCTCTGCAGACAGAAGTGGTCAGTAGTAACATGTTAGACAGGGAGGCAGCGATCGGAGACAAAGGCTTCTACTGACCTTCCTTGTTCACTGTTGAGATGTTTTCATACGCAGTAAAGGAAACCAAATACAGAGATGTAACTATCTATCGATTTAACTAGATGTGACTAATGTTTGCCCTCTGTCACAGTTGTAAACTTAATAATCACTCGTAAGGTCTTCAGCACGGTGTGTGTTTACTGACTCCGCCATCTTAGATCGACTTCTCGTTCCCTGGTATCGCGGGAATAGACACGTCGTCGTCTTCTTCTTCTTCTTTTGGTTTTAACGGCAGCGTGCGTCCTTGATGCTGCATTACTGCCCTCTGCTGGAGGCAGTTACCTCCTACAATGTCCGTTCTGTCACGTGTCCCACCATTACTACAGGTGCTGGTCATATAATTAGAATATCATCAAAAAGTTGATTTATTTCAGTAATTCCATTCAAAAAGTGAAACTTGTATAATGTATACATTCATTCCACATAGACTGATATATTTCAAGTGTTTATTGCTTTTAATTTTGATGATTATTACTGACAACTAATGAAAACCCCAAATTTAGTATCTCAGAAAATTAGAATATTGTGAAAAGGTTCAATATTGAAGACCCCTGGTGCCACACTCTAATCAGCTAATTAACTCAAAATACCTGCAAACGCCTTTAAATGGTCCCTCAGTCCAGTTCTGTAGGCTACACAATCATGGGGAAGACTGCTGACCTGACAGTTGTCCAAAAGACGACCATTGACACCTTGCACAAGGAGGGCAAGACACAAAACGTCATTGCTAAAGAGGCTGGCTGTTCACAGAGCTCTGTGTCCAAGCAAATTAATAGAGAGGCGAAGGGAAGGAAAAGATGTGGTAGAAAACAGTATAGAGACAGAGACAGATCAGAGATGATCCGTGAGATGCTGTCTGAGTCTCCCTCCTGGTCCCAGGTGGGTATGGAGATGCCCCCCCAGGCGGGGTGGCCCGCCCAGGAGGTCCAGAGTGAGGCCACCTCCTGGCTGGTCCAGGACTGGTCCTGTCTGCTCTGGGTCTTGGTCGCGTTCTGCCTGGTCGCGTTCTGCCTGGTCCACTTCAGAACCAACAGGAGCCGTAGAGGGGATGAACACAACCAGGTAACTGATGGAGGAGAGGAGAGGGAGAGAGAGAGAGAGAGGAGGGAGAGAGAGGAGGAAGTTAGAGAGAGAGGAGGGAGAGGAGGGAGATAGAGAGAGAGGAGGGATAGGGAGAGAGAGAGAGAGAGGAGGGATAGGGAGAGAGAGAGAGAGAGAGGAGGGATAGGGAGAGAGAGAGAGAGAGGAGGGAGAGAGAGAGTGAGAGGAGGGAGATAGAGAGAGAGGGGAGGGAGAGAGAGGGGGATAGATAGGGAGAGAGAGGAGGGCGAGAGAGAGGAGGGCGAGAGAGAGGAAGGAGATAAAGAGAGAGAGAGAGAGAGAGAGAGAGAGAGAGAGAGAGAGAGAGAGAGAGAGAGAGAGAGAGAGAGAGAGAGAGAGGGGTAAGACCCAGCAGTAACAATTCACTGACGACATTCAGAACGAGACAGGGTTGCCAGATGGGCTGGTTTTTTGTGGATTTAGCTGTTTTTAGACTGGTTAGGCTCGAAATTGTCAATCCCATCTGGCAACCCTGAGCGGAGAGTCTACAGATAGTATGTTTACAGATATCGCACTGCTGGAGATGCACTCCACACGTTCTTAAAAGAAATAAAGCTTTATTGTACTTAAAACAATATTTCGTATGTGTTTTTTGAGAGTTCTTTACATCAAATTATATACATCATGTCAGCTGTGTGCCAATCAATCAGGGGAGTGGCACCTGGGGTGGCCAATCAGATTTCAGGGGTGGCACGTGCTACCCCAGGCCACCCCCTGGACACGCCCCTGGCTGCACTTGCATTAATTAGTTAGGCCACATCATTAGTTAGGCCACATCATTTTGAGATACAACCAACGAAGAACAGATTTTAATAGGCCACATTTTGAGATACAACCAACGGAGAACAGATTTTAATAGGCCACATTTTGAGATACAACCAACGGAGAACAGATTTTAATAACAACAGCAGAAACAATTGTCATCTTCACTGTTTTATTCGCTGTCAATAGGCCTATCAAACTAGGCTATTTTACAACCCGACGGCAGTGCGCTTCAACGTTCATTAATTTGGAACTGCGAGAATGAGTAACGTTAGCCTGATTGCACTTGCATTAATTATAGGCTACATTTTGAGACCGGTCGGATAAGGTAAGTCTGTAAGGTAAAGAGTAGGAGACAAAACATCCCATAGAACACAGACTCTGAATGGAGGCACTGGACATCTATCCCCTATCTAAGTAAATTCTTCAATTGGTGGGGATTGCTTCCTAAGGTGACCTGAGAAATAACTCGCAGGGATGAGTTGTACCGACTATAGATCCCTCAGGTCCTCTGGTACTGGTCTCTTGGTTGTTCCAGGGGTCCGGTCTAAGACCCATGGCGAGGCCACTTTTATCCACTATTGCCCGACACTGTGGAACGGCTTGCCGGAGGACTTAAAAAAAAAACTTTTTAGCCTGCTTTTATCTAGTATATGTCAACTTGCACTTTTACTCCTATGTTATCTTCTATATCTTGTTTTATTCCTGGTTTTATTGTGTTGTATTTATTTTACACAAATACAATGTATCTATTTCATATCTCCTACCTCTTATTGTAGTGTAATATATTTACTATTGTTTTTATGTTCAGCACTTGCATTCAATGCATGACTTGTGTTATATAAATAAAGTGTGATTGATTGATTGATCTAAGTCAGTGTTGTTATAAACAGATTACTGTCACTTATAGTGTGTTATTCTGTTCACATCAGAAGCAGAAGGCCCACAGCCCACATCAGAATAAACGGATCAATCATTTTTCACAATGATGAAACCCTATCAGTTTGTTATAATCACTTCATAGACAAGAGGTGGGCGAGATGTTATCCACAACTACACATACAGACTATGTTGGGGAGTTTGCAGGCTCTGTAAGATTCAACTGAAGTTGCAAATACGTTATTTCCTATTCTGTATTGAATGTCTCTTATTTGTTATCCAACAATTACTATAAGAAAAGACAAGTAATCAGGCGAAGATAACACTGTGGGACATTGCATCCTGATTGTTCATTTGACAGCATCTTATTTAGCATATATAATTAACACTTGAAAACAGTTGGTATAATTGATTTTGTCTGTTGTGAGTTTCCCCAGGTGCTTGTTGTGATGATTTCTTATTGGTATTTCATGTTTTCTTTTCTTTGATTTTATAGAAGTATACAAACAGTCTTGCACATAAGATATTGTTGTTTTAATCGGTTTGAGGTTAAACACTTTTTAATGCACTGTATTATCAGCCAGTTTTTTAATGGTGATTTGTGTGAAATTAGTAGAATAGCAAATCTGTATTGATACTTGTTTGTTTGTTTGGGAACCATTATACAGCATCACTTGGTAGTCTTTGGTAATCGTTTTTTGTGTTGTTTATGCAGGCCAGAAAGTAGCCATTGTTGCAATATGGCATTGACATGGACGTTTCCTCATAATTACAGCACATTATTTCCTCAGAAATACTGATGGAAACAGGTATTTTAAATAATAATAAAATGCTCCATAAAATAGTTGCAACACAGTATAATGGTGAATCCTATGTGAAACAATAATACATTTGTTGTGTTATTTATTCTGTTCAAGATCGTGTTTGTATTTGAAGTACCTCATGTATGTTATTTGATGAATTTAGCCTACTCGCCTCTTCCATTCGACTGCTAATTCATACCTAAGGTACATACTTACGGTAATAAAAACCTGGCTCACACACAACTTCCTCAAACTCAACAGTGAAAAGACCGAAGTCATCCTCATCGGCACCAAATCCACCCTCAATCAAACCGGACCCATCACACTCACCATCGATGACACCACCATCACCCCCTCCCCCCTGGCTCGCAACCTCGGCTTCATCCTGGACCCCACCCTCTCATTTGATCCCCACGTCAGCTCCATCGTCAAGACCTCCTACTTCCACCTCCGCAATATAGCAAAAAACAGACACTGCCTCTCCCCGTCCGCTGCTGAATCCCTCATCCACGCCTTCATCTCCTCCCGCCTTGACTACTGCAACTCCCTACTCACCGGCATCACCTCCCGCTCCCTCCATAGACTCCAGATGGTCCAAAACTCTGCTGCACGCCTCCTTTCAAACACCCGCTCCCGTGACCACATCACTCCTGTCCTCCACTCTCTCCACTGGCTCCCCATCGAAGAACGCATCCAATTCAAAATCCTCATCCTCACATACAAAGCCCTCCATAGCCTGGCCCCCCCTTACCTGACTGACCTCCTTCTCCCCCACCGCCCTACCCGTACCCTCCGATCCTCATCCATTGTTCCCCTCACTGTCCCACCCTCAAAACTCAAAGGCTTCGGTCACCGTGCCTTTTCACGAGCTGCACCCCGCCTCTGGAACTCTCTCCCCCAACCACTCAGAGACTCACCCTCACTTCTCATTTTTAAATCCCACCTCAAAACCTACCTGTTCTCCCTTGCCTACAGCCTCCCCTACCCCTAGCCATCTCCCCCATCCCGGCGCCCCCGCCCCCCCCCCCCCCTTGACACCCATACAACCTCCGCTACCCCTACCCATCTCCCCTAACCCTGCCACCCCCCTGATATGCATACAGCCCCCCCTACCCCTAACCACCTCCCCTGTCCCCACCACCCCCCCCCCCCCCCTCCCCGTTCGCTGACTCTGTGTTCCATGTTAATTGTTGTTTTTGTGTTTCCCATATCCCCTATATTGTCAGCGTCTTTGAGCCTCGGAAAAGCGCTATATAAATGTAATGAATTATTATTATTATTATAAAATAAAAAAAAATCCTATCTGATTCGAAAATATGTTTGAACATACAGAAACCACGTGGAATAGGCTATTTTAAACCACATTTCAAACTTATTTGCCCTGAAGTGATTTTTCGTCACTCCCTATAGGACAGTTAGGACATCATCACTTTGTGACACAAACAACAAGCATGGAGGACAAGAGTTGGCTACAGTAGCCTGATGAAAGTTATGAATGAACATGACAACAGAACATAAAACATGGATAAAAAAACGAATTGAGTATTAGTTAGTATTCATAGCTTTCATGTGACGTCACAGCATAGTGGAAACGCCCACCTGACGGGCAAAAGGCACTGCCCGTGAAGTTGCAGAGCACCAGGAAACACAGTAGCATTGGTTAGAAAACAATCATGCCAGAAAGTTGCTGTGCAATCGGGTGTACAAACCGGCGAGGAGATAGGCAGAGACTCACCAGAGATTCATGCTTGGACATGATAAGTGTGAGATGTGTGTTGTGTTGTGGTATGTGCTCTTGTGGACGTAACTAATGAGTGACTATACATACGCATCCAATGTCCTTCCAAATGAGCAGTCTTGCTTCGTCTCAAACACAACATGTAAGGTATGTCCAACTTGGCGAACGTTTCCCAGTGTTTCCAATTTGCGCGAGTTCCTCAACTTGCGAGAGTTTTTCAACTTAATGTGATGGCTATCATGTCTGTCAAATTATCAAAAACGAAAGTAATATAATATATTATGTTGCCGCGGTGTGGTATGTACGCGTATGTAAATGTTTGTTTGTATGTGTGTCACTTCTGGGTCGGGCCTATCCCCGATCGGAATTCAAAAGCAAAGTTATCAAACAAAATAACTTGTATCAAACCAAAACGTGTATCAAACAAAACAATAAATATTTTCTAATGTGGTGGTGGTGGTTTATCGTGATGGTTGAAAAACTGTGTCGCACCCTCACGTGTCAGGACTCATCAAGCCCAAGCAAGGAGTATCAATGAAACGAAAATATGATTGAACATGACTGACTGGTTGATATTAAACTGGTTTAAATGATTATTGACACAATTAATGTATGGATTGTCATTCGATGTTGTCTCTCTGTTTTTGTTGTAGCTAATTATGCATTCAGTATTAGATGTGTGTGCAATGTGAGATTACAAATACATTGCACTACTCGAACCAATGATTAATTAGTCTGTTCTCATTTATGTTGACCATCGTGTAAGGGTTTGAGTCAATAACATTTCACTTGAATATGCATGCCTACACATTATTCCAAGTGCCTGTTAGCTGCGACGTTTGCAGGAAAAGTGCTATACAAATAAATGTTATTATTATATTATTATTATCGACATCGAAGCTTACACTTATTCAACGTCTATGCGTTTTACTCAAGTGTTTTTTTCCCGTCTTTTTTTTTTTTAAATGTCTTTTTGTTATCAGGATATGGGCTATTGTTTAGCAGGAGTCAGCCACCTGTTTGGTGGTGGCGTTGTGTTGTGTGTAATTAACAAGCTCTAAACGGAGATAGAACCTATCATTCTAAACGGAGATAGAACCTTATCATTCTAAACGGAGATAGAACCTTATCATTCTGAACGGAGATAGAACCATCATTCTAAGCTCACGATACATAGCGACCCAGACGCACGCTGCTTTTTCGCCATGCTTAAACTGGGCATAGTCATGGTCTTTGCTTGGCTGGCTGGCTGCATTAACCTGTTGTTGTTACTTGTATGTTCATTACGTTACTTCAAATGAATGCCCCCTAAGTCAAATCCATCAACTGAAGATAACTCGTGAGTTTAGAATGATAAGGTTCTATCTCCTTTAAGAATGATAAGGTTCTATCTCCGTTTAGAATGATAAGGTTCTATCTCCGTTTAGAATGATAAGGTTCTATCTCCGTTTAGAATTATAAGGTTCTATCTCCGTTTAGAATGATAAGGTTCTATCTCCGTTTAGAATGAGAAGGTTCTATCTCCGTTAGAATGAGAAGGTTCTATCTCCGTTTAGAATGATAAGGTTCTATCTCCGTTTAGAATGATAAGGTTCTATCTCCGTTTAGAATGATAAGGTTCTATCTCCGTTTAGGGTAGTTCAGAGATATTGAGCGTCAACGTTTTTACATTCCATTATGTTTTGTGAGATGGAACCTTTGTATTTTATTAACCGTTTGCGTCCACTCGCGATGTTGCTATGATACTTTTTGCCCGTCAGGTTGGTGGTTGCTAGGGAAGAAACCACGTGACTGAAAGCTATGAATAGAATGTATTACTGCTAGAAACACATTTACAGCTTTGAAATTAAATACATGCGGAACTAATGGAGAATGATATTATTGATATAGACTATAGATTTAGTTAGCCTAGTTCTTGACAGAGTGCAAATGCTATACTAGTTGCCACATGTTTATAGACCAGACAGGGTTGAGAAATGTATGTGATACGACGGCCTTGTGCTCCAAAGGCGAACTGAACAAGTAAAAAGTGGGGGCAGCGGTAGCCTAGAGGTTAGAGAGGCAGGCTAGCAATTGCTAGCTGGTTCGATCCCAGCCTCAGGAGGGAGCTGCTGGTGACTGGAGGGTTGCTGGCATTATATCTAAGGCGCCTACCACTGCTGTTGCAAGGCACCTAACCCTAACCCTAACTCTAATCGCTACAGGGGCACTGACTATGGCTGACCCTGTGCCTAGAGCAAAAAAATACCACATTCCAACAATTGATTGACAAGTTGATTGCATGGCAAATAAAACACTATTTTATTATTATTATTATTATTATTATTATTATTATTATTATTATTATTATTTAAAACACAGCCCAACACAAATTAGCCCAATCAATCAGTCATGTTTTGTTTAGAGCAAACCCAAGTTTATCAAGGTAACAGCGGCAATAAAAAATTAACCTTGAATGTTCAGATACAAATGGGCAAGCTACAAACTCACAGCCTTCAGCTTGGCCTTATACAGGGTCGTTACACTGTCCCATCCATTCAGGAGAGCGTGCCCTCACTATATCTTAAGTCCCTTATGTGGACATGCCTCTCCAATGGCACACATGGTGACCATCACCACTTCTAATACCAGTGTAGAGACCGGCAGGGTAGAGGATCTTGCCTTAAGCGTGGATCGAACTGCCCGTGCTAGCTACTGCCCATGCTCGCTACTGCCCCATGAGGGTTAAGAGAGTTCATTCACATGGAGGAGATGCTCACATGTGTTACACAGGGTTGTGACAGTATTGAAACCTAACTTTGACATAATTACACAAATAGTGATGGGACTAAATGATACCCAAGCACAGGATCATCAGGGATGGAGAAAGGTGCTGTTCTAACATGTGACCTCTTTGTTTCAGTCGGTCCTTTGAACACTTCTGACAGGATGGAGAAGAAAGAATCGAAGATGGTCAACCAGGGCCTGGAGGAAGAGATGGTGAACATACAGATCAAAGCACTGTTCTCCCCTCCAAATTGCACTATATATCCCTAACCATAACCAATCAAATGCTCCAAATTTCCGGTCGTACCCCAATGACTAGATCGGTTCAATATGGCAAAAACATTCACTCTGCCTCCCATAAAGCATGGTGTAGTCATCACAATACAATTGATAGACATACAGAATCAAATCCTTTCATATTTGTCCTGCCAACAAACTAAAAGTTGAACAGGAGTGTGTGAGAGAGAGAGAGAGAGAGAGAGAGAGAGAGAGAGAGAGAGAGAGAGAGAGAGAGAGAGAGAGAGAGAGAGAGAGAGAGAGAGAGAGAGAGAGAGAGCCCAGTGTGATAACTGCCATCGGGACAGTGTACATTGCGTCAAGACAGCATGACGTGGAGAATGTGTCTTGCAGTACGACCCCTTTGACCCTATCACTTCCACAATCCTTCAAAAGTGCCACCTTCCCTCTAGTGGGGGTTGTTCTCTGACCCAAATGTGTGCCCATATTCTGTATGTATATGCTCTGTGCTGTAGGAGGTGTGGGGGTATCAGCCCTGCCTGTGGAAGATGGTGCTGGTGGGCGTCGGGGCGGTGTGCAGCGGTGGTCTCCTGCTCCTGCTGCTATACTGGCTGCCAGAGTGGGGAGTGAGAGGGACCTGCACACAGACCTCCGTCAGAGAGGCCCAGACCCTGCTGCTTCGGTCCACGGTACACTCACTGGAGATCTCTCCCCTCTGACATCCTCCAACCGTTTTTTCTCTCCATTTAATGTGAAGCAAATGTATCATCTATGTAGAGCATGTCCATGTATGACATGCAAAATGTTCATAAACACACAGTAATGTGGCCATTGTATCAAGACAGTATTATATTGACTGTAATGACCATCTACCGTATTGACAAGTTGGTGTGTACAATGCTATCATACTGTGTATTTACAATGTGTAAAAGTGACCTGACACAGCTCCATACTGTTCAGGATGAATTCAAGAGGTGGTTCCGGGCCAGGGTGCATGTGATGCTTGCCCCAGGGAAGAGGCCATTTGACAGTGTGGAATTCCAGACTACATTCCATACTGGGGATGGAGCACACATCTTTAACCAAGAGGAACAGAAAGGAAAATATATCCATCTCGAACCCATACAGGTAGTTCCCTTTGATTACTTACCTACTACGACTGTATACATCAGATGCTGTTTCCTGATATGTCTGAAATGGCTCACCTTATTCCCTTTCCCTCATAACCACTGTTAAGAGAAAGCACTGGGTTGGTTTCCACCATATTGTCCAGTAGTTATTTAGGTTAGAACAGTGGTCCTGAGAGGGAGGAGAGATTTGGGAAGGAAGCTATCTACTATTGAGACACAATCAGCAATTGTGAATGAATGAATGAATGAATGAATGGTCTTTATTGTCATTGATATAGTACAGGTACCATACAACGAAATTTGGGAGGGGGGGCTCCCCTGGTGCTAGGAAAAAAACTAAAAACAAGAAGGGAAAAGAGCTGGTTTACATAAATAAAGGCTATGTACACTATCCACTATACTATACTATACAAATAAAACACTGTGCTGTACTCTATGCTATGCTATACCTATTCTAACATTTCCTATCTCTAAACCTTATGTACCCGAGGGTTGTCATATTGCACATAGTGTTATTGCACATTCATTTAAAGTGTCGCAGTTTGCAGGTTTGAAATGTTCACAGTTGTGTTTCAGTATTGCACTTGATTACAATCTAGTAGCTGCCATCAAATTGTCTAGATTGTCCAGGGCCTAGAACCTAGGTCTTTGCTGTGTTCAGGGCCTGAATGGCCCTGGGGTAGAAGCTGAGCTTCAGTCTATTGACACAGCGAGTCTATGATGATGGCTGCAGATAATGTCTATTTCATTAATCCCTTAGCACATAAAGTGCATCCAGACTTTTAGAGCAGGGGTCCCGTCCCCAATTACTTTTTATAGCGGGCCACTCAACCTCCAGCCCCATCACACAACCAAACGTAAATTTGTTACCGAAGTTACGTAAATACCAGTAAACAAGAAATATGAGCAATGAGTTATGGGAATATTCAATTGATGTTTGCTCTTTAGTCCTCCAAGTTTGCACACTGTCATCCACTGGTACCAGTTGCCGCCAGTAGGGGGCGGTAGACTGCGTGTTCTCCCTCCAGACGCGCATATTGCCTCATCTCATCTATTTTTCCCTCTGGCTGTTATCTGGGCGTTGTGTAGTCATGGAAGGCCGCAGGTTAGCCGCTAATGCTAGCTTTGGTTGGCTGCTCTTCAGTGATTTCTGTAGCCTGTGGAATCTTTTCGGGGGATGATTCATCTGTCCAGTGAATTTTCCAGAACCAGGAACTCTAGTGGGACTTGTGCTCACAGCCCAGCCCTGTGCAGCTCAATTGGTATTTGCCAGAGAACACCAGAATTGGCAGGTTGGCCATTGGCACCCCGTTCTCTTCTCAGATTAAAGCAGGTTCACCCTGAGCACATGTGACAGATGGAAAAGAGTCTGGAGACGCCGTGGCGAACGTTATGCTGCCTGCAACATCATCTGTCATGACCGGTTTGGCGGTGGGTCAGTGATGGTCTGGGGAGGCATATCCTTGGAGGCTCGCACAAACCTCCACATGCTAGCCAATGGTACCCTGTCTTTGCAGGACAATGCCCGGCTTCATATGGCCAGAGTGTGTAGACAGTTCCTGGATGACGAAGGCATTGATGCCATTGACTGGCCCTCACTTTCCCCCGACCTGAATCCAATTGAGCACCTCTGGGATGTTATGTATCGTGCAGCCGCCACCGCCAAGTAGCTCACTGATGCCCTGGTCCAGGTCTGGGAGGAGACAGACTGTCCAGGAGCTCACTGATGCCCTGGTCCAGGTCTGGGTGGAGACAGACTGTCCAGGAGCTCACTGATGCCCTGGTCCAGGTCTGGGAGGAGACAGACTGTCCAGGAGCTCACTGATGCCCTGGTCCAGGTCTGGGAGGAGATCCCCCAGGACACCATCCGCCGTCTCATCAGGAGCATGGCCAGACGTTGTCGGGAGTGCATACAGGCACATGGGGGCCATACACTCTACTGAGCCACATTATGAGTTGTCGTGATGAAATTCACGCAAGTTGGATCAGCCTGTGATCACAATTTTTTACTTTGATTTTCTGTGTGATTTTGAATCCAGCCCTCAATGGGTTAATGATTTTGGTTTCCATTGACCGTTCTTAGGTGATTTTGTTCTCGACGAATTACACGATCAATAAAGATATTCAAATTTTGTTCATTGAGATCCGCAATGTGTGATTTAAGTGTTCCCTTAATTTCTTTGAGCAGTGTATTTTCGGTGTCAACTATACATTTCTTTGTAGCAATGAACTTACTGTTTTGTTTTATCTGTCTCGCTTTTCGATTCACTGCAACTGACATATTAATGCTAATGTTCTGTGGCGTGCCAAGGAAGGGGGCTGGACTATAGGGGAAATGCGGGGTGGAATTAACAGAGAACAATTCTTCTTTGATTGATTGCTGAAATTATTAATTATCTTTGAAATAGTGTCGTTGTCGTCATCCCTCCAAAAAAGAAATACCAAACGGAAGAAGACAACTTTTAAAAAATTATAATTTCCCTATGAAATTATTCTTTTTTCCTTCTGGCATTTATCCCAAAATTCTTGTGGGCCTTAAATCAACCCGTCACAGGCCAGAAGTGGCCCACAGACCGCCTATTGGGGACCCCGGTTTTAGAGTATAGAGCCAAAAGAAGAAAACATGTTCACTGTCACATTACTTACGCAGGGCACTGTATATCGATGCATTGCTATCCCCTGAGCTCAAATCTTCCCCTCTCTCTTTCTTAGATACACTACTTCACCCACCACAGCACAAAATACTACTGGAATGATCTGCTACAGGATTTTGAAGTGTTTAAGTAAGAGTACCACTGCAAACCTAAAGTGCTGATTTAATGTTCTAATTTAACAATTTTGGGAGACTTTAGTAGCCACATGAATACCAGAATTCCATAGAGGTTATTCATCTGTCCAATAGAAGAGAGAGAGTTTCGGTGTGTCTGTGTGTATTACAATGGAGAAGATGACTGTGTGTGCTGCTCTTCTAGAGGTTTGGAAGATATCAGCTTGAGCTGTTCCAGCATCCAGTCTGACCACAGTACAGGTCTCAGCAAACTGCTCCAGGACTACAGGTACTACTCTACCATACAGATACCATTCAGATACCATATAATACAGATACCGTACAGACACCATACAGACACCACACAGACACCATACAGACACCATACAGATACCACACAGATACCATATAATACAGATACCATACAGACACCATACAGATACCACACCCAAGCTCAGAATCTGTCACTTCAGGTACACAATTTGTTTCTAACATTTGCCTTAACTGGTCATTCAAAACAGTACATACAGTAGTTGGCATTGAACATGTTTAGAAGCAAAGAAATGCTAATTACCTCACAATGCTTCAAATAGGAGATTGTTCTTTGAGGTGAATGAAATCGCTGTGAGGGTTCCTTCTGTGTTCAGACTACTCATAAAAGAGGTAGGCTATTGTGTATACTACTTCTCAAGATGTCTAAAACATACTGTTAATTGTCCATTTACTTCAATGTTAGAAATTGTATAGACAGCCATATAATACTGCTTGATAATCAGTCACTGTCATTCTCCTCAGGTCCTAAATCCCTTCAACATCTTCCAGCTCTTCAGTGTCATCCTCTGGAGCACTGATCAATATTACTACTATGTAGCTGCCATCGTCTTCATGTCTATCATATCAATAGCTACTTCGCTGTACACAGTCAAAAAGGTGGGTGCAGAGCATTTCCACCCTGAATAAGTAAAACCAGTCATGCTTGTCTTTAGGTACCTAATGTCAGATCCCTACATTTCAGATCACTTACTTTCATAAACCATGAATTGATTACCTGTGTTTGTCTGCTAGAGATGTTGTATGATTTTGTGTATCATGATTGGAAATACTCTCTTTTTTATCTCAGCAATATGTTATGCTCCATGACATGGTGGCGGCCCACAGTATTGTACGTGTTTCAGTGTGTAGAGGAAATAAAGGTATGTCATTATATCATAAGGGAGCGGCGCAGACATGATAATGTTAGAGCACTATGTGTGCTCGCATGGTAATGAATACGTTTGCATTCAATTGGTTACATTATCCTTTTTCTGTTGTTATGTTTGCCTTCTGAAGTACTATGCAAGTACAATGTAGTTTATCTGTACTAATATCATCTCTCATTCTTATGTTAGTAGTGCCTCTTTATTTCTTAGTGTAGACTGTTTATTTCTATTTATTTTGGAAATGGCTGTCTTTAGATTTAGCCATTGGCACCCCGTTTTGCTTTTCTTATGGGCTAAAGTTTGATTTTCCATGATCCAAAACCTTGGAGTCTTGGTGTTGTGTTGAACATAGGAAAAAAAGGAATACTGGATCAACATGTACTGGAAATAATATATATGAGTATTTTTTTCCCTTCCTTGGTTGAATCCAGAGGTTGAGGAGGCCATGTCCACAGATCTGGTCCCTGGTGATGTCGTAATCATCCCAGCCAATGGGATGATCATGCCCTGTGATGCAGCGCTGGTCCACGGAACATGCATAGTCAATGAGAGCATGCTGACAGGTGATACAAACGTTCTTTTTTCTCTATATGCTAAGAACGCCTTGAACAGACAGACTGCTGGATGCAGTTGAGGACCAGTGGACCTCCATTGTTTTCAATGGGATATGATGTACATGATTACAACACAGCAGCTGCGTTGCATGCCGCACTCACACTCCGGTGGAAGTTGGTTTAGAAGTGACTACGCTAACTGCCAACACCACAACAACACTGGTTAGACTCCCAACAATGTTGGATTTTATTCAAATCCTGTTTTGGACTTTTAGATGCAGCCAGTCAATTGTTGAATGATAGAAGTGCAAACCACCTTAAATCAAGCTCTCACTCACCATGCTATGCTATGTAGGGGGAAAACTAATGTACTAAAAATGCAGCATTTCTGCCAGATAGCAAACATGTTGTCTCGGTCTGTACAAAACATAACCAATTTGCAGGCACAGGTATGTTGACACAGTCGAAACATCTTAGGGTAATCTCTATTATTTTCCTGATTTTTAGCAAATAAATAATATTCATCACTTTGGCATTCATATTATGATAACATTCTAATCTAGATATTGTGCTGTAACAAACTTTGTGTGCCTCATGATGTGAATAAGTGTCCCACGGATCCTCCATCCTCAGGAGAGAGTGTCCCTGTCACGAAGACCAGCCTGCCTAGCTCTGGAGAGGAGGGGGCCACAACCTACTGCGTGGAGGAACACAAGAGACACACACTATTTTGTGGTACCCACGTCATCCAGACTCGCTTCTACACAAGGGAACTTGTCAAGGCTGTGGTGGTTAGGACTGGTAAGACTGTTGTGTTCTTTTACATTTTTCACTCTGTACAGTGTGTGTCCATCTGGACACTAGGGGGCAGCGGAGATTAACATTCAGGCACACAGGTGCTTATTATTTCAATAGGACATTTCTATTTAAGTTGTATTGTGTGTTTTGTTATTCCTGTGCGGTAGCTTGAGTCTCGCCAGTGGTACGTTCTCTCATGGTCCACTAGGACGTGTTGTGATATATATACCTCTCTAATGGTTCATGTGGGAGGAGGCCTCTAACTGCATATCATCACAAAAGGAACCACAATTTTCAAGTGCTATTCAAGCTCTTATCTTCCCAAAGCCCACTGACTTCAAGCTGTACAGAGATGCTTACCTCTTCCTGCTGTGCCTGGTGGCTGTGGCAGGGATCGGCTTCATCTATACTGTAGTCTTCAGTATCATAAACCAGGTACACCGTTCTGTGCTTGTCTGTACATCCATTTAAAGGGTTGATTGCATTTGTGTAGTGCCTTTTCATTGGGTGCTTAGTCATGCAGCTTGCCATTTAGAGTAAATGTCTAGTTCCTTCCCCTTTAAACTCTTGGGTTTGTTGAGCACTTTTCTTCCGTTCATTCTCAGGTTCCAGCGAAAACCATCATCATTGAGTCTCTGGTCATCATCACCATCATGGTGCCGCCGGCTCTACCTGCAGCCATGACAGCGGGCATCGTCTATGCCCAGCGCAGGCTGAAACGGATGGGCATCTTCTGCATCAGCCCCCAGAGGATCAACGTGTGTGGGCAGCTCAACCTAGTCTGTTTTGATAAGGTGACCCCCATAGTGCCCCCCCCCCGTGCCCAAAGCACATCAGAAAACATTATGCCAAGTGTCAGGCTGTTTCAATTGCTAGGACATACTGGGTTCCATCGTATCATTTGTAATTGAGGAGTAGTCTAGTTACTGGTGTCGCTTTCCTACATAGACTGGTACTCTCACTGAAGATGGCTTGGATCTTTGGGGTATCCAGAGAGTTGAAAATGGCAGGTGAGAAGGACATGCAGTGTCCATGTTTTTGCATTTGTCATTCCCCTCCATTTGTCTGTATACCATACATTTTTTGTGCACAGGAACGCTACGTTGTTGTTGCTTTGTGACAGCACCAAGCCAGCACCTAGTTGCCTAAAACATAAGCAGACAGGTACCCAGGCTAACTCCATCAGGTCAAAAAGGGGCGGTTGGTTCTCGATGGAGAGTTGAGACCTGACATGTTATTGACATGTTATTCAACACCAATAATTGTGATGTATAGATCCTGGAGGAGCCCACAGAGC
Organism: Nansenia antarctica; assembly: GCF_963989245.1. NCBI lineage: Eukaryota > Metazoa > Chordata > Actinopteri > Argentiniformes > Microstomatidae > Nansenia > Nansenia antarctica. Next base: position 59,054,059 of record NC_137678.1, on the reverse strand, counting down.
AGGAAACAGCTCTCCACAATCCCATAATGCCCACTGTTGTGCGGCCACCCAAGCAAATTCTCCCTGAGATCCACCAGAGTGTCAATCACCTAGCCCGGAACATGGTATACTATGGACATACTCTTATACCTCTTAAACCTCCAAATATATGTGTGCCTAACTCATTACATTGTCTGAACTGAGTATACAATAGTCATATACCGAGGAGGTTTTAAATGCAAACCTTCTATTTCCTTTCCAGGAGCTATTTGAGTTGTCGGTAAGTAGTCTGGGGCTTTTTCCTCCTGTATCTTTTTTAGATGTATAGAGACAGAAGGAGAGTCAGCCTTTTACACATGTTTCCTTATGGTTATAATTCATCTTGAAGACAACATGCCTGGTTAGAACCTGGTTAGATTTGTGATTACCTCAAGAAATGAAGGAAGAATGCATTTGAAGGAATTGAGACTTGGACTGACAGATGGACCTGTTGGTTGACTTAGTGGTTCCCATCTTGTCTTCCTGTCTTTCCTCCAGCAGTCCTATGAGATTGGGATAGTTCGCCAGTTCCCGTTCTCCTCGGTGCTCCAGAGGATGAGTGTGGTGGTCAGGAGGCTCGGGGAGAAACACATGGACTCCTACCTCAAGGGGGCGCCAGAGGTTGTGTCCAGCCTCTGCAGAGAGGAGACAGGTCAGCCATCTACTAAACCCCTGAATACAGGTTGAAACGGGCCTAAAATTTCAAGCCCAGTCTGTGGATGTGACACCCTAGCCCAACAGAGGAGAAAACTGCTCACTAGGAAGAGTGGAGAGAGAGAGACTGCTTGAATACTCACCTTAGTTACTTACTATCAAGAACTGTATTTACTGCACCTGACGTTTTCTGGAAATATCGAAGGTTTTTCATTGATGCCAATAGTTCTCTATATAAAAAAAGGCTTCACACTTTCAATTGATCTTATACTCTTTGCAGGTGCTGGCATGCCAGAGAGCATGACAGGGGAGAGGCAGATTAGGGAATTGGAAATGTTTATACAATTTTAACGCTACCTGGAAACACAATTTACTAGGACTGATAGAAATAGCGAGAGAATGTAAAAAGGTGCTCAAATACCAAACTAAATGATACTCATTATTTCTGCAGGCAATGTATTACAGTGCCCTGTGTAAACAATGGGACAGTAAAGCATTTTATTTTTCATTAAAAAAACAACAACCTAATTTTGATATTTGTTCTATTTATTATGAAGTTAAAGTAGAGACTCAACTTTTATTTTAGGGTATTTGTGTACGATTATTAATTATAATTATACTATATGTAACTATATTATAACATGTCTGGATATAAGATTGGGCAGGTGAAAGGAATATAGTTGTATTGCATTGCATTATGCAGACTGATGGAATTCTTTGTTATGTTTTTGCTTAAACCTATTCCATCCTCTCAGATCTACCCAAGTGCCCTTACAGTGTTGATTTATTCTGCTCCATCTCTCTCTCCCCTGTAGTACCAGAGAGTTTCCCAGAGACACTGGAGGCGTACACCAGGCAAGGGTTCAGAGTGATCGCCCTGACACATCGCCAGCTAGAGGCCAAGCTCTCCTGGTACAAAGTTCAGAACCTCAACAGGTACAGTACATATATATATAAATATATAATAATATATACTATTTAGCTGACACTTTTATCCAAAGCGACTTACATTGCAGTAAGTGCATACATGTGTCAGTATATTATGGTCCCAGCGTGAATCAAACCCACAACCTAAGTGTTGAGCGGGAATCAAACCCACATCCTAAGCGTTGTTAGCGCCATGCTCTACCAACTTAGGGATAAACTCACTGGCTGCGTCAACCTCGCCTTACCTCAGCAGCACGTGTGAGTTTCATTTAGGCGCCCATGTTAACGGTATAGAGCCGCCACATAGCCCGAGTGAGAGGCGCTCTCACGCCCGCCTGATGCCGGCTCCTGCGACTCGCTCGCTACTGAGTCAATAAGGGAACAGGTGTCCAAGAGGAATCTTATCCTTTCGAGGCATTCTTGATTTTGCAATTATAATATTTATTATAATATAATATTATACACTCAAATTAAAACAGTATTTAGAATATCTATGAGCCAGGAGAGACTGAAATCCATGGCTCAGATTTGTCTTGTGAGAATATGCATGTTTTTTGGTCCTGACATAAATCAATTCTCTTTCTTATGCCCTCCAGGGCTGTAATTGAGACCAATATGGAGTTCCTAGGACTCATAATCATGCAAAACAAGCTCAAAGAAGAGACTGCTGGGGTTTTAGCAGACTTACGACGTGCTAACATTTGCACTGTGATGGTTACAGGTAAGGCAACCTCATTCATAACAATACAAATGTTATCAGATAACAGGTTACAGATAACGTGCAGCTGTTGTTAATCTTGGAGATTTGTAAATGATCTAGCTACTTACGGCTAACTCACCCCTACTACATCTATACTGATATCAATGTAAGTGTAGCATCTTGTTTCCTCCATCTCTCTCTCTCTCTCTCTCTCTCTCTCTCCCTCTGTGTCTCTCCTCTCTGTCTCTCTCTCTGTCTCTCTCTCTCTCTCTCTCTCTCTCTCTCTCTCTCTCTCTCTCTCTCTCTGTAGGTGACAATATTCTGACAGCCATATCAGTAGCCAGAAACTGTGGGATGATAACCCCTCATGAGAGGGTCATCATTGCAGATGCCTTGCCTCCTAAAGAAACCCAGCCTGCCCAGATCAACTGGCATTACACAGAGAATGCCACTCAGCTGAACAAGGACAACCACACGGTGTGGGGAGAAGAGCAGTCTAGGACATCTGGATCATATTTGAGTTGTGCTTGATTTAGCTTGGAGTTTCATTTTTGGAACTTTTCTATTGGTTGCATTGTACTAATCAAAACTAAATCAAAGGTTGCTCAAGTATTTGAAAGTATCTACAGTAACGATTTGTATGTATTTGAATTGACCCAGGTCTGGAGGATATGGACTAGATTTACTAGACACAGAGTATAAACACACATTTCTTGTTAAGCAGGTCTCCCTCGCAAAGGGATTTAAACATATTGCATGTGCCATAAAGTTGCATGGAGTATGTGTTTTAGGAGCAGTAGCCCATTCAGAAACAGGCACACGGTCATAGATACTTAGTGAGAGATGCACTGACCATGGTGTTGCTTGCATGCCTCCTTTTAAGACTTGAATACAGCCAAATGCGTAACACATGCAACAACCTAAATAATAAATACATATCTGAACACTTTAACATGTTCATTAATAATATTTCGAAATTCTCACCTGAGCTGCATTTGCCATTGTATTTGTAATTCTTCTTCCTCTTCGTGTTAAATGTCCTTTAAAATCTCTCTTGCTTTAAGATCCTTCAAAATCTCGCGGTTTCTCGCGGTTACTTCTGTGATGACGCGCTCCAACCAAATATGGTCCATCAAGCTTCCGGGTGATAGGCGTGATGTCCGCAGCTGGACCCTTCTCGTCCCGCGAGGCGACCTGACGGAACCAGGCAACCGGCCGGGGAGCGACACTCCAATCCCAACCGCCACCGGAGTTGGAAGTCCTTCCTAAGGTAAGGCGTTAGCTAACATAGACGTTAGCTAACATAGCTAGATTAAACTATAGATAGATTGAACTATCTAAGCTATTTTACTAGATAGTGAGGATCTGCTGTCATATGCTAATCTTAGATTTGCTTACTGACACAGCTGCTGTATAAGGGTCAACTTTGTTGTTTTGTTTTGAAGTTTCGCTTGCCGTTTCACGCTGATCATCTCGGAAGAGACAAAATGTCAGAGGGACTAGAGCAGATTCTGTTACAGCTCACCCAGCCTGACGATGCCGTCATTCAGCAGGTAATGTGAACAGATAAGATTAAGACCAGCTGTCTTAATTGATCTGGTCAAACGGGATGGGCACGACCGTGTGTTTAACCATTAGTACCAACCGTCATTAGTGGCAAAGCTTTGGTGACCCTGGGCTAGCCCGTTTACTACCAACTGCTACACATCAGTTACCAGTCTAATGTCACTACTAGATGAGAAATTGATTAGAAGTGTGATCAAAATGCAGTGTGTCTTTGACAGCTGACACTGCAGGCTATTCTTCTGTCACTCATACACGTGACAGTCCCCTGTGTCTACAGTGCCAGTGGTCAGCATTCATGTTCATATAGATTTGTTACTACTTGGCAAAACACTGTTACAGTGTTGTTTGTTTCCTCTCTTTAGGAGGGGAGCCACCCCTCCTAAATTTCGTTGTTTGGTACCTGTACTGTAGCAATGACATGATAAAGTCCATTCATTCATTCATTTTTTTTAGGCCACTGCTCAGTTGGAGCAGGCTTTCAAAGACCCAGCCTTCATTCCAGCTCTGTGTGCTGTCATGACGAGCTCCCAGAATCCACAGGTATGTGTACAAAGTACAAACATGGGTCCCCTAACCCTCACATCGGAGAAGAGTTCAGAATCAGTTGAGGCTAATGAGGTTTACAGGTTGAGGCTAATGGGGTTTACAGGTTTGCTTACAGGTTTGCTCACCTTGTGTTGAGTTGTCAATGATATGTGTTGTCTTTGCTACCGTCACCTTCATCCGGGCATTATAAATCCATCTCTCTCAGATTCGCCAGTCAGCCGCAGAGATTTTGAGGAAGAAGATTAGCTGGAAGAAGATTAGCCCGGATAACAGAGAGAGGTTAGAGTAGAAAATTGTTACATAAACGAAATAATAAGAGTTGATTATTCCATTGTGTATTTTTGGGGGGGTCATAGCCTAGGAGGCATAGGAAACAAATGATGGAAAGCCTCCTCCTTCTTGGAACTGGAAGCCGTGGTATATGGTGGATATTGGCCCAGCTGGAGGGTGTAACTAACCACCCCGCTCGCTGTGCCAACATCTACATGTGCCCGCTACATCTGGGACCCAGGAGATGGCGCCATTGGAGGAGACGACCTACCACGCCGGCAATGGACCACACTGAACCGTCTACGAACTGGTGTCGGTCGCTTTAAAACATCAATGAAGGCGTGGGGCCTGGCGGACAGTGCGGCATGCAAGTGCGGTGACCCAGAGCAGACCGCCGACCACATAATCACCATCTGCCCCTTATATAGACCACCCTCAGAAGCCAGCCTCTTCGACCTAGAACCAGAGATGCGGGCATGGCTACGCAACACCGAGTTGGACCTCTGACGTTACACCAAAGAAGAAGAAGCTGTGCCAACATCCACCATATACCACGGCTTCTCATTCCATAACGCTTCATTGTGTTTGAGATGTTATTTTCTTATTTTGTTTGTGTTTTTCCATAGTCTGAAGGCAGGGGTCCTGCAAGCTTTCCAACAGGAGACAGAGTAAGCTTTCTTTATTGATATGAAAGACAATGTAGGTGGCATTTGATGTTGAAACTTTAGGCCAACTTTGTTTGGCCTACATGAAAACCAATGGGTCATGGCACCCAGTTTTATGCTTATCCTACCATAAACACAATGAATAATACAATGAACAACCCCCTTGCTTTGGTCTTTTATGGTAAATGTGGTATCTCTGTTGCAGACACACAGTGCGTCACTCCCTCTCACAGCTCAGTGCTGTGATGGTCAAACATGAGACACCTGACCGCTGGCCAGCTCTTCTCACCCTGCTCAATGAGTTTACCAAGAGTAATAACCCAACGGACAGACAGGTAGGCTACACCACCACCTCAATGAGTAATGAGAGATAAATTGTTGTTGCATGTTATCAGTTTACGGTTCGCTTTTTAAAATGGTGGTGGACTTGATCCAATCACTGTGCAACCATGTCTGTCACCGAGGGCGAGGGTTGCATGACTGGATACAACTTTAACCCAAAGTTACAAACAAATCCCCTCATTCCCAAAAACAAAACTCAGACATAGTAATAGTATAGGCAAATGTCAAACAGTATATTTAGTAGGACAAAGTGATCAGAATACATGTTAGAAATGTTTTTGCATCCAAAGCTTCAGGTGCTTAGGTGGGCTTCCAGAACGAGGTGCTTGCTGTAGGCAGGTTGGTAGCCAATGAGCAAGTGACCGTCAGAAACTTCCACAAACGTCCTGAACATTTAGGAAAAGCACATTCAGGCAGAAAGCCACCATCTTGGCAGGTGCACACATTGTCACAGACTGCTAATGCGTCATAAGTCATGACTGAGCACGGTTATTACATTTTCAACAGGAGAAAGACACATATTGCACCTTTTTAATGTTTTGAAAATCAATTATTTTATGATTTTGAATCCACAGTGAACCCTCTGGTTTATCAAGCATCAATCCTAAGCAGAACTTGTCCTTCAAACTCTACATAATGTAGAGCATGTTGTGATAATAATTGTTATTAATATTTTATTTTATTTAAATATGATTTTTTGGGGGGCCAGTGCATTTACAAATATGTCAATTGGGTGATGCATCTTTTTGAAACTATTGTGTTTTGCTATGCACCACCAAACACATTTCCCTTGTGAGATAATTTGACTTTGAAATTACTTCTGAATAGATTCACTGTTGGGTCTTTCTTCATGGACTGAAGAGTTTTTACTTATTGTAACTTATTCTACTCTTGTCCCCCTCCTCTCAGGTGGGTCTCCTCCTGCTCAGCAAAGTGGTGGAGTCGAACCCGGAGTCCTTCAAGCCCCACTACCGCCAGCTGCTGGAGCTGTTCGGCACTGTACTGGAGGACTTGAACAACCCCAATGCACTGTACTACTGCATCCTCACTCTTACCGCCATGACCAAGCGGTCACACACCAGCACAGAGGAGATGGTGAGTCCCCTCTAGTCACATGTCATTATTGCCCACTTCAATTCTTAAATTTCACCCTATTCTGCCCGTGACCCATACCATGCGAATATTTCCTTTTCACATTGCGTAGCTGTTTTAAAGCGGGCTGAACTGGCCCGGAAAAACATTGTGTTACCTCTGAGGAAAGCAGAGAATGTGCAGTAAATAATGTAAAGTGCACGGTTTGGGTGGGCAGCATGATTGTGTGGAAGACCCTAAATGCATCATGTTGGATGAGCAGATGTTCAGTCTTTCCTCATTCCCCATGCATTGATTGACAGCTGTAATGACATGTCTTCCAGAACTTCATGCGTTCCCTCGTCCCAAGACTGATCGTTGCCCTCAGACACCTCATCCAAGCAGACCAGGTGTGTTATGTGCTGATATGTCATTCCCTCAGCAGAAGAACTGTGCTGTGGTGTGTGTGTGTGTGTGTGTGTGTGTGTGTGTGTGTGTGTGTGTGTGTGTGTGTGTGTGTGTGTGTGTGTGTGTGTGTGTGTGTGTGTGTGTGTGTGTGTGTGTGTGTGTGTGTGTGTGTGTGTGTGTGTGTGTGTGTGTGTGTGTGTGTGTGTGTGTGTGTGTGTGTGTGTGTGTGTGTGTGTGTGTGTGTGTGTGTGTGTGTGTGTGTGTGTGTGTGTGTGTGTGTGTGTGTGTGTGTGTGTGTGTGTGTGTGTGTGTGTGTGTGTGTGTGTGTGTGTGTGTGTGTGTGTGTGTGTGTGTGTGTGTGTGTGTGTGTGTGTGTGTGTGTGTGTGTGTGTGTGTGTGTGTGTGTGTGTGTGTGTGTGTGTGTGTGTGTGTGTGTGTGTGTGTGTGTGTGTGTGTGTGTGTGTGTGTGTGTGTGTGTGTGTGTGTGTGTGTGTGTGTGTGTGTGTGTGTGTGTGTGTGTGTGTGTGTGTGTGTGTGTGTGTGTGTGTGTGTGTGTGTGTGTGTGTGTGTGTGTGTGTGTGTGTGTGTGTGTGTGTGTGTGTGTGTGTGTGTGTGTGTGTGTGTGTGTGTGTGTGTGTGTGTGTGTGTGTGTGTGTGTGTGTGTGTGTGTGTGTGCTGTGGACTTGTAACTGGAGCTCTCGGACAAGTAACAGATAAGTTCACTTGTCCAAAGGACAAGTACCTGAAAAAGCTTAATGTCAAGCCCTGACAGGACATAGTAAAATCACATCAAACAGAACTACAGGAAATAAAAACATCACAGAATTACAGGACATAGTAAAATCACATAAAATAGAACTACAGGAAATAAAAACATCACACTTTACACTCGAGAAAACATTACATCATAAAAAAAGATGATATATAATAACCCGAAAGAAATACGTTTTGGGTCTGTGGTCAGTGGTCACATGATTGGTTATCTATCAGCCTGTCAGAGTGGAACATTGTTTGATAGAGCTGGGTATTAAGTTCCAGAAATGTACAGCTACCACATAGTATGACACATCTAGCCAGAGCAAGACAGATGTTTTACAGACACACATTTATAATAAAGAATGTTTTGAAGTAATGCAAACCTTCAGGTGAGTTAAACTCAGTTGCACGCTCATGTCTCTCTTTGCCATTAACCTTTATTTGCCAATTTTGGAAAATTTGGCCTGGAATGGCTTGGATGCTTTGGATTAGGATGTCAGATCTATTCTAGCTCGTAAGCCACATTATCTGGATGTATTTAGAGCCCTTTGTGTGTATTGTGCAGGACCAGGCCAGCGAGGCCATGAAGGTGTACGAATGTACGGAGGTGTACGATGAGCTGATGGAGAGCGAAGTGTCCATCATTGTGCCTGAAATCATCACTGAAATCGTCCACTTCTGCCTGGAGGTGAGAACACAGTGACTACATTTACATGCACACCATATTCCTGTATTAATTAATCAGAATATGCTCAATATTCCGATTGGGCAAGAGTCATTTAGAATTAAAATGCTCAAAAAGAAGTAGCTTTTTTGATTATGACAATTTCTTAAGCCAACAGACATGATTGACTGGGTGTGAAATTCACATTTTTAATTGACACTTCAGTTGTTTTTTTAAGCTCATACTCTTGTGAGCCTTTCATTCGTACATTTTTTAGCTGGCTGTAATGTTGACCAATACATGCAGCATACAGTATCTCTTGTGGATTTATGCAGCATTTCTGTTTGCAGTTCAATGAAGTGTGTGTGTGTGTGTGTCTCTCTCAAGGTCAGCGCAGACATCACACTCAGCGACTCCCTGCGGGTCCAGGCTCTCTCGTGCATCAATTTTCTCATCAGACTTAAGAGCAAGGTAAACTATAACCAGGGGTGCACATAACTTTTTGGGGCCAGTGCTAAGAGGAGCACCTAGGGATGCTGCTTGGTGCTCCCCGAGCTCGCGAGTCACGACCCGTCCCACAGGATGGATAAAAAAGGGATACATGGATAACTTATATTAGCAAAACGACATTTATTCATAAATAAAGATGAACGAACAAATTATTGTGTGCAAAACAAAAGAAACAAATGCACAATCAAATGACTGCTCTTTAAGCATGAAAGTCTGTCAGACTCCTTTAAACACAATGAAATCAACTGATATCTCTTTAAGCACTGCTCTGTTCTGTAAACACTGAAATCAACTTTTCAACAAAAAGTTACAGCCTAAGCATTTATTTATGCTACAAAGCTTAATCATCATCAATGCTCTCTTGACTGCTGTTAATACTGTCCTCAATTTCAACCATGGTAGAGGATGTTGTAGGCTATCACTTTAAATAGCTCATTATTTTGATTGTGCAACAAAGCCTTTTTTTTTTCCTAATAGAATTCCCAACCATATTCCCTGGGTCAGGGGTCTGAATTTTCACGTGGCGGCGTGATAACCGTGCGATACGCGATATGCGGAATGAAAGTACGAGTTACGATACTTTCCGAATGTTTTCGTGAGGGGAGTCGCCGTGGTCGTCGTCGGTCGACTGTTGTGATGGATTACTCGTCGGGCCTTCGGCTGAGGGGACGGCAAATAGTTACTTAGTGGGGCTTGCACTGCAGTGATGCAGCAGTCAGCAGTCAGCAGTTGGATTTTGAGGAAGTAAATTCCTCTCCCAGCGTTTCCAGCTGTTTGTGCGCAAGAGCGCGTTCATGCGGCTGATCTGCCGCGCAGCATGCATTTTGGCGACGCATGCGCACTGGCGCACCAGTTATGTGCACCCCTGACTATAACCATACTATAAATGGATGCCCTACATACTGCTCCTCTATGCCTAATATAACCCCCAGTGACTTCTCTCCCTCCTTAAACTCAGGATGTGCCATCCTTTCCTCATCCATTTTCTGCCCTTTACACTCAGGCTGTGTTACAATGCTCTACCTTTCCCCCTGTAGCATGCTTTTGTGCAATGCCACGCATTACAAGACGTCATCCGTTTTGTGATCCATCTAGTAATGTGCACACTCCGTACTAGGCAGAAGACGGTAGATAATTGGGACGCTGCAGCAGTTTTTCATTGGAGAAATGAAGAAAAGAAAGCCATCTCTGCATGCATTGCACTTTTCCGTTTTTGCCATTGAAAGTATACGGAGCTGGTGATGACTCTCCCTCCCCTTTAGACGGTGTTGAAGCAGAAGCTGCTGGGCCCCATCCTGCAGACGGTCTTCGCCGTGCTGAGCGCAGCACCCCCGCCTGGGGAGGAGGACCCTGAGGACGAGTACGAGACCGACAGCCCCAAAAACTTCGCGGCTGGGGTAATCCTCTTAGTGCCTCTTTTTTTTATTTTATTTTTTTATTTTATCCCTTTTTCACCCAATTTGGTATCCAATTGTACCCAACCTAGCATCCAATTATCCCCTGCCTATTGCGTAGGATCCGCCGCACGACCCCGTGGCCGGCAGCCCCAGAGGAGATCGCCAGGCAGACTAGCTGTCTGGCTCCTCGAGCCCGACACCGTTACTCCAGCACCAGACGGGGGCGGTGTTGCGCGACGGATCCTTGTCCGGAAATAGTCCTATACCCCCCTTGGGAGCGGCCGCTCAATATGCCGCTCCCTGTGAGCCCCGGCCATATCCGGGTCTGGCGAGACCGGGATTCGATCCCAGTCCCCGGTGGGCAGCTTGCACTAGAGGCTAATGCTTAGACCGCTGCGCCACAGCAGTTCACAACATTGCGTGATACACAGCAGACATAATAGGACAGTTTCCTGAACACATACTAGGACGACTTCTGAAAACTGAAAAACTGAATTGTTTGTAAACTCTTTTTAGTAAATTTTAGGCTTAATCTGTGTTTGGCCCAATATGTGTCAAACACATTGGGCCCTATTATGCACTTCTTAACTTGCCGTCTTAAGTCTTAATTAAGACGCACCGCCAGGTTAAGACCTACCGCAACCCTTATTATGCGCTTCATACGCGCTACTGCTATTATGCAGGTGTCGCTAGGCGCCCACACATAAGACGTAAGACTCCCGTGCATATATTACTCATTGTGGGAGTGTTCATATGTTAATGAAGTGCGCTAGGCGCCCCTGCTATTATGCGATCTGACTTTGCGCCTAGCGCTAAGAAGTGGTTTGAAAAGTTCTTAACTTAAGACGTGGAGGCGTGGTCAAGGCCACTTTGCTATTCCGCGGTTTGCGCATGCGCGCTGACCCACTTCTTAAGAAGTCGGTCGGCGCGCATGCGCAAACCGCGGAGGCGCGCTCGTGTTTCAAAACGTGCATGAAGTCTAGCGCCTATGAACTGCATAATAGCATAGCGCTTATGACTTAACGCAGCCGGTTCTTAAAGGGAATGGCACCTGGCACACTGATTGGGTTGATTGAGAAGACGCCCAAAACACACCCATGACTAATTTCTGGGCTTAGCGCCGGGTCTTAGGCGCCCACTACCGCACGCATAATAGCAAAGTGGCCTTGACCACGCCTCCACGTCTTAAGTTTAGATCTACCGCCTCGTCTTATTGCTTAAGACTTAAGGCGGCTACACACTAGACGATTTTAACCCCGATTTAGCTGTCGCCGACCAGTTTTTGCGGTCGGCGACAAAATCCTCCAGTCGTTGCAAACCCGGGGACGCGCCGTCTCCGACGCTCGTTTAATGTGACAGGCTCAGAGACGCAATCGGAGGACCGCCGACCCCGTCGTTAGGGCCGTCGCAGGGCTCCAGATCTTTTCAAACATGTTTCATTTTATCGGCCGACGGAATCTACATTCTGCTAGTCTGAGATGGGCAACGACCCGTGTGGACAGCACAGCCAATGAGAGGTCGGGGAAATGAGTGATAATAGCCTTTAGCTACGGCGCTAGTTGTTGTGCTAGGTGCATTGACTGACTGTGTCCGCGAATGCTATGCTATTGTTGTGCTAGGTGCATTGACTGACTGTGTCCGCGAATGCTATGCTATTGTTGTGCTAGGTGCATTGACTGACTATGTCCGCGAATGCTATGCTATTGTTGTGCTAGGTGCATTGACTGACTGTGTCCGCGAATGCTATGCTATTGTTGTGCTAGGTGCATTGACTGACTGTGTCCGCGAATGCTATGCTATTGTTATGCTATGTTGAATGGTGTACTAGTTTTCACTGAATAAATCGCGATTTCTTTCAAAGAAGGTAGCAGGTGTGTTTATGTCCATGTCAAGGAATCGTCCTGACCAAGTGAAGAATCTTGTAGTCTGTGAGCCCCCGTCGTTAACACATCCTGTAGTCTGCGCTGTGCTGCGACGTCTGCACGCCGCTGCGACACGGACACCAGCACGACGGTCGTTTAGTGTGAGAGGCTCAGAGATGTTACAACTTGAAAAGTCGTCTAGTGTGTAGCCGCCCTTATGAAGTGCATAATAGGGCCCATTATGTCAGGTACTGTTAGGTTGACATCTTTCTTTCTCTTTATTTTCCTCAAATAAAAATATTGTCTTTGTCAGCAGGTTATTGACACTTTGGCTCTCTACATGCCCCCAGAGAAACTATTCCAACAGCTGGTTAGTATACACCTCGTTCCAAATTATTATGCAAATTATGTTCCAAATTATTATGCAAATTATATTTTTCTCAGATTTTCCTAAATAGTCGATGCAAATGACAATCAGTATAATTTTCAAGTCATCAACCGTTAGAGTATAATTCAAATTTTATTGAACAAACCTCCCAATGATAACAGTATTTTTTTTTTAAATAAAAAGTTCAAAATGCACTGTTCCAAATTATTATGCACAACAGAGTTTCAAAACATTTTATAGGTTGTAAAGAACTAAAAATGGTAATTTGATGAATTTAGGGTTAGGAGGTCATATTAGGAGGTCATATTTACTGAAATCAAAAGCTATTTCAAACAAAAACATCTTAACAGGTCAAGTTACATGTTAACATAGGACCCCTTCTTTGATATCACCTTCACAATTCTTGCATCCATTGAACTTGTGAGTTTTTGGACAGTTTCTGCTTGAATTTCTTTGCAGGATGCCAGAATAGCCTCCCAGAGCTGCTGTGTTGATGAGAACTGCCTCCCACCCTCATATATATTTTGTTTGAGGATGCTCCAAAGGTTCTCAGTAGGGTTGAGGTCAGGGGAAGATGGGGGCCACACCCAGAGTTTCTCTCCTGTTATGCCAGCCAATGACACAGAGGTATTCTTTACGTGCCTGCTTCAAATGTGTACTGTTTGATGATATTCTTTCAACCTGATGATTTATTATATAATAAATGTTTTAGTTGTGTAAAATGATAGTTGTCGGGCTCAGCGTCTCGGAATACTGTATGTCCACAAGACATTTCAGCTTACACCTGGCACCTGACATTCTATTGTTTCTATTATTCTATTTAGACAATACAAACTTGATTCATTGTTTAATGGATTTCATTTTCAGAAAGGTGAGGGCAAGCAAGCAAAAAACAAAAAAAACAGTATCAAAGTACTTTGAATATCCATCAAGCAATATTCGCACGGGACTAGTATTATGTGGTGAGGTCCGTAATTTAGAAATCCCCCCCTCGACGCCTGTGTTTCATGTGATGCATTCGCGCGGGATACGTGAAGTTTTACAGCAGACTATCTACAGTTACACCAATTATGTCTTCCAAATATGTTATATTCAATATGTAAGCTCTTTCATATAAACATTTTGATATTCTGATGATTCTAAATTCCTGACTAAACACACAAACACACAAACACTGTTACACTAACATCAACAAATGGAGGTCTCCAGTCATCACTCTGAATACTGGTGAAGTGACAGGCATCCGTTAAACAATTTATCATGTTTGTGTGGCCTTGTTCTATTTATTCTCTCATCTGTCATCCCTTGAGTTTTCTCTCTGAAGAAAAACGTTTTTTTCCTTTTTTTAAAATAATATGAGAAAAATGATAAAGTGCTGCTGTCTCTCTTGTGGCCCAGATGTCCCTCACTCAGGCATGCTTGGCCAGTGAGAACCCCTACGAGAGGAAGGCTGGACTGATGTGTATGGCCGGGCTGGCGGAAGGCTGCGCCGACCACATACAGACCAAGTGAGTACAACTCCTGTTCAAGTCCCCTAGACAAGCACACTGCAACTAACTGGGACTGTTTCCCATGTTAAAGTCCCAGTTAGTTTTGTATGTCTCCTCTTCTTCTCCTTTTCATTCACTTGTAGATGTGTCCAGTAGTTAAGTGTGTGTGTGTGTGTGTGTGTGTGTGTGTCTGTCTGTGTCAGGTTGTTGTCCTCCATGCTGCAGACAGTGTGCCAGAGTCTGTCAGACAGTAACCAGGTGGTCCGCAGCGCAGGCCTCTTTGCTTTAGGACAGTTCTCTGAACACCTACAGGTCAGTCAGACCGGACGTGATCAGTCGGGATTTTTTCAGATTTAACCGTATTAATAATGAGATTGAGAGGCATCCTTTGAAAAGACATTCTAGCTGAACAGGTTTGTATGTGGAGATGTGGACTTGTTTAGAAGTCCTATCTAACCCCCCCCCCCCCCCCCCCCCTTCCTCTCAGCCTGAGGTCAGTAAGTATCTAACCCCCCCCTTCCTCTCAGCCTGAGGTCAGTAAGTATCTAACCCCCCCCCTTCCTCTCAGCCTGAGGTCAGTAAGTATCTAACCCCCCCCTTCCTCTCAGCCTGAGGTCAGTAAGTATCTAACCCCCCCCTTCCTCTCAGCCTGAGGTCAGTAAGTATCTAACCCCCCCCTTCCTCTCAGCCTGAGGTCAGTAAGTATCTAACCCCCCCCTTCCTCTCAGCCTGAGGTCAGTAAGTATCTAACCCCCCCCCCCTTCCTCTCAGCCTGAGGTCAGTAAGTACAGCCTATCTAACCCCCCCCCCCCCCCCTTCCTCTCAGCCTGAGGTCAGTAAGTACAGCCTATCTAACCCCCCCCCCCCCCCCCCCCTTCCTCTCAGCCTGAGGTCAGTAAGTACAGCCTATCTAACCCCCCCCCCCCCCCCCCCCCCCCCTTCCTCTCAGCCTGAGGTCAGTAAGTATCTAACCCCCCCCCCTTCCTCTCAGCCTGAGGTCAGTAAGGACAGCAATGAGCTGATGCCGCTGCTGCTGGGCTACATGTCAGCACTAAACCAGTCCAAGATAGGCCACGTCACCAAGGCTTTCTACGCCCTGAAGAACTTCCTGGAGGACCTGGGTGAGAGTGCTGCCCGTTCACTTCACCTGAATCTACTATGGCTATGCCTCCACTCGGAGACGGGATTTTTAACTGGTCAATCAAAGATTCTTTGTTGTGGGTTTTCACTGACACCATTCAACCCCTTCCCTCTCTCAAGAGATCCAACCCTACCTGCCCACCTACCTGCCCACTCTCATGGAGACAATGTTGTCCGCCTTGAGCAACGCAGACAGTCTCCATCTCAAAGAGCTGGCGGTCAGCGCCACCGGAGCCATAGGTAATGCTTATTACTGCTAATAATGAACATGTTTGTGATCACTGGTAGCACACAGAACATCAGCTTAGTATTGGTAACACTTAGAAAGTTAGTTATATCACAGCTAACAGTTTATTATTGGGTTAGGGTTAGGAAAAAGCATGTTCCCTTAGTGGACATTTACCATATTGCTTTAGCTATTATGTTCTTTCGTGTCAGTGCAGATTGAGATGAGGATTGGTAGCCACGTCAGACTCTGTTTGTTAATACACCCACCAGGGTAGTAAACCTTTCAGACTGTATTAACCCCCCTCCCTTCCTCTTGCGGTTCAGCCAACGCTACTAAAGAGATGCTGGTGCCTTACTTCCCCCCCGTCATCGAGAGTCTGAAGGGCTTCCTCACAGACACCCGTGACGAGATGAGGTCCCTGCAGACACAGGCTCTGGGTGAGCTAGCGCTAATGCTGCTATCTTGTCATCTTTCATGTTGTCAATAGGCTAGGTGCACGATCTCCACTACTTCCTGAAAGGCACCTTGCATGAACATATCCTGTCTCACTCTATTGGTTGAATTGATTAATCAGCTGTGCGGTAAACTGTTGGAACACACAGTGCACTGCTGATTAATCAATTAAACCAATAGAGTGAGACAGGATATGTTCATGCAAGGTGCCTTTCAGGAAGTAGTGGAGATCGTGCACCTAGCCTATTAAAACACGTGTTGTGTTTTTCTTCGCATTTTGACTTCACTCATGTACAAGCTGCATGTCACTGCAGCGTCATCCCAGTTTAATTTACCACAAGTGTGTCCTGGGTTGGAGAAACGGAGGTTGATGATATGTATCCTCGGTCCCCGTGGCAGATACGTTGTCAGTGCAGGCACGCACCATCGGGAAAGACGTGTTCAGCCCACTCGCAGCTGAGTGTGTTCTGCTGGGCCTCAATCTCACCGATGCCATAGACCCGAGGTTCCCAAAGTGGGTCGACCCAGACCTGCGCCGCTGCACGTAAGTAGTAGCCGTGTGTGTGAAGTGGCATACAGACACACACACAGCCATTTTGTCTTGAGATTCCACCAAGATCGGCCTGGATAGATCATCTGTGGGCGTTTCTACTCCACTACTCGGAGATTGCAGCCAGTTCAAAACAGGCTTAGTTTTAACAGACTTAAACGAGATGTGTTCGTTCCCAATCATTATAGGTTTCATTTATGTTGTGTCCTGACTTTTTAGCTAATGTACATGGCCCAACCTGTGGTAAACTGTAGCCAGCATTATACAAGTATGGTTGTACAGTTAGGTCCGGAAATATTTGGATAGTGACACAATTTCCATAATTTTGGCTCTGTATGCCACCACAATGGATTTGAAAGGAAAAAAATCAAGATGCAATTTAAGTACATACATTCAGTTTTAATTTAAGTTGTTGAACAAAAATATTGAAAGGTTTAGGAATTACAAAAAAAGATATACACAGTCCTCTATTTTCAGGGGCTCAAATGTAATTGGACAAATTAACGTAATCATAAATAAAATGCAAATGTTTAATACTTTGTCGAGAATCTTGTAGGCAATGACTGCCTGAAGTCGAGAACCCATGGACATCACCAAATGCTGGGTTTCCTCCTTTGTGATGTTTTGCCAGGCCTTTACTGCAGCTGTCTTCTTTACATTTGAAAGTGTCCAATAGGGTGTGCAGATCAGTTGTTTGATGCTCTGGGGAAACAAAAGAAGAAAGTGTTGAAAGAGGGCTGAATAATTTCTATAAGCACCGTACTGTATGTGGATGAAGCCATGGAGAGAATGAAAGAAAGGGGCCATGCTATTTCTACAAGCACACTCATGATCTCTCTCTCTCTCTCTCTTCTCCCACAGGTTCAGTGTAGAAAACGCCTACATTGCTGAGAAAGAGGACGCCTGCGACGCCCTAGGAGAGATTGCCTTCAACACTGGGTAACACACATACACATGCTGCTGAATCCCAAATCAACCTCCAGCCACATACTCCTATAGATCTGAGAGGAGTGAGATGGATGAAGGGCAAATAATAACAGCTCTACCGTGTACTCTGATGATGATAGTAGAGTGGCCATTTTGCCACCACCTATCAAATTCTTTCCAGATCTACAGGAATGGCCATGGAGTCAGTCCTTTTTGGAACATAGTAATTAATAGCTGCTGTCGATAGTTAGGAGTCTCACTCACTCGGTTCTCACCATAGATATAGGACACTGGGATATCCGCTATGGTTCTGACTCTTCTGTTCTGAACCCACTCCTCAGTGCTGCCTTCCAGCCCTTCCTCGAGTCCAGCTTCCAGCAGGTTTATAAGCTGAAGGATGTAAGTAGCTCTGCTTGCTCTGTCCTTCTTAAGAAGGAGAATGAGGAGGAGGAGGAGGAGGAGGAGGGTGTTGTGTGTGTCGGTAAATGGATGTCTGATTAAATGATGTATGCTAGCTACTATGTGAGTATGAATAAGTGTGCTACTGTATATTATGAGTGAGTAACGGAGGCATCTCTTACCGTGTACACCCTCTGTTTGCCCGCCTCCCCCTGTCAGTTCCCCCACCAGGATGTGCGGAGGGCCGCTTTCGGGGCCATGGGCCAGTTCTGCCGAGCTCAGCACAAAGTGTGTCAGGAGAGTCCCTCAGAAACCAACCGTCAGGGTATAAACCCCCCCCTTCCCTCTCTCTCTCTTCATCCCAATCACTGCTCTGTGCCCACTTTCCATAAAAGGTTGTTAGCTAACATGCTGCTTTGTTTGTCCCTCCTAGTCCTCCAGAAGCTTCTAGAAGTGGTGCTGCCCAGCTTCCTGGAGGCAATACGCAAGGAGCGCGAGCGGCAGGTGATGATTATGATGATGATGAGCCATTTATAGCAATAGAGTAGAGACTGTCTTTGATGAAATCAGTTTTTATATGTATGGCATGTGTATAACATTTTAAGAGATTTTGGTGAACCACATCAAGAGGTATCAAAATAATGGCGGTTGCTCGCCAATGTTGGTTGATTTGAATGTGTCTGAGTCTAATGGACCTGCGCACCAAGTTTAATAATAATAATAATAATTACTTACATTTATATAGCGCCTTTCACAGACCCATGGTCGCTTTACAAGGGAATGGGACAAACGGAACAGAGTCAGAAAGACAAACGCACAAAACAATAAACAGTGAAACAGCTATAAATATAGCTGTGAACAGTGAAACAGCTATATATATATATATATATCCATAGTGTTCTATGCCCTAATCATGATGTTATAATATAGTTAAATTGGTCAAATAATGGTATGATAATGTGATGATACAGGATAATGTAAATGTCATGTATAACGCAGGTGGTGATGGGCGTGCTGGAGGCCATGAACGTGGTGCTCAAGGCCTGCCAGGGGGATGCGCTGCAGGCATCCGGACGCCTGCAAGAGATCAGCCAGGCCATCCGCGACGTACTGAAGAAGAAGGTGAGATAAGCTGGGCCGGCTTGGGTCTCCAGTAGTACTACTTCCTGGTTCTGAGTAGAGTAGATCTGCTTTCTTCCTCGCTCGTTTTTTGCTCTCTACTATTTTTACTATGCCTACTATCTGTTAGCTGTGTGGATCTTTCAAAGAGAGTCGACTTATTAGAATATAGCCTGCAAAGAAGATTCGCTGCCCTGGAAACTCGCTACGCTAATGATCCTCCGCTTACGCAAGCCTTTCTAAAGGATCAATATTATAATTCACATTTTCCAGAGCTAATGAGACAGCTGACAGTTGCAAAATTCACTGGACAGATTAATCATCCCCCGGAAAGATTCCACAGGCTACAGAAATCACTGAAAAGCAGCCAACCGAAGCCTATCATTAACTAACTTGCGGCCTTGCATGACTGCACAACGCCCGGATAAGAGTCAGAGGCACTCCGACACGGAGCCGAGGCAAGCTCCATCTTCACCTCACAGAGATACTTTGTTGATTGGTAATCCAGCCATCAGAAGCGGGATGGGAAAAGAGCTAGATTTATGCTACCCCCCTGATAAAAAGGTTCCAGACAAAACAAATAATTTAATGACACTGGTGATGGACAGGCCTGGAAAGCAGTGGGCTCCCGTGGACACGGAGCGGAGACACCAGTCAAACCACACAGAGCTAGTACGCCCTGGAACAGACCCCACCGCCTTCACCTCCAAATGATACTTTGTTTATTGGAGACTTGACGATCAGAAACGTGAAAGGTAAAAAATGACATATCCACTGTCTTCCCAATGCAATGGTTTCACACACAACAAAAGATTTGGAAAAGACACTGTCTGATCACCCAGAGACAAAGCGATTCATATTGCATGTGGGAACAATCGATTCTCGTAAAATGGGCTCACAAGACTTGAGACGTGATTTTATAGAACTTTTCAATAAACTTGGCAAGCTTGAGATTGATACATTCATCTCAGGAGTCCTCCCCACGGTAGGCCGAATTTAGCCAACTCCTAAGCCTTGACACTTGGCTCGCTGGAGCGTGCAAACTTAAAGGGATGACATTTATTCACCATTGGAACATTTACTGGAGGCTGAGAGTTATTCAGAAGAGACGGCCTCCACTTAAACAGATCGGGAGAATATCACCTAACAAGCAATATACGTATATGTAAAGCACTTTGAATTGCCCCAGTTGTATGAAATGTTATATACAAATAAACTTTCCTTGCCTTGCCAGTATTGTATATATCAAATGAAAAGCTCAATTACCCAACAAACTAGCTACATTTTAGATACCTAAGGAAATTCCAATACAAGCTTTTGCTATGGTTGTCTCCAGACAGCTTTCATCTGTTCTGGAGACGACTGTCGTTATGATGCAATCGCTTAAGCAGCGTCTTATATGTCTGTATTTTATTTCTTAAATGACCGGTAACTGGCCATCCTCCGCCCCGCTGATTCTCTTTGTTGTTTCAACCAGTTAAACATATTTGGAGAACAATATGGCTGCCTGACAGAACCCAGCCAGTCATTTTGCTGTGTATTAGAATGTCTCAGTGACCCTCCTGTCCCCTCTTCCCCATACAGACGGTGTGTCAGGGTGGAGGAGGAGACGAGGCGGAGGATGAGGAGCAGCAGGCGGAGTATGACGCCATGCTGCAGGAGTTTGCCGGCGAGGGCATCCCGTTACTGGCGTCTGCCGTGCCCGCCGACGTCTTCTCCCCTTACCTCATCGAGCTGCTGCCCCTCATCATGAACAAGGCTGTGAGTCAGGGTGCCTCTGTCTCTCTCTGTCTGTCGCTCTCTCTCTCTCTCTCTCTCTCTCTCTCTCTCTCTCTCTCTCTCTCTCTCTCTCTCTCTCTCTCTCTCTCTCTCTCTCTCGTCTTTGTCTCCTTTAATCCACTGTTCATACTACTATATCACTTTATTTCAACTACTCAGCCATCATCCTTTCTTCTTATTGCCATTCACTACTGCTGTCCCAGTATAAGTCATACTTATGAAACTCTTAATTGTATTGATCTGTCTATACTTCCTCTCTCTCATCTCTCTATCTATCTGCATATATGCTAACCTCTGACTAGCCAGCAAATCTGTCTATTGTCCAAACCATCTTTAATCTATTTCCACAAACAAGCAAGCCCACAATGTTCCTTCTTCTTCAAATGGCGCCTGGTCGTGCTTGATTTAGTGAATAACAACCAAAATAAAGTTATGCATGAGTTTTTAGTTTGTAATAATCAAATGTAATTTTACATTTAACCAAAGTATCCCTCGGTCTAAGTCTGCTGAGATGAAAGCATAAAGATATGAAGTGTCAATGAATGAGAGAATGTGTACTCTGTTTGTAGAAATCTTCGTGCACGGTGGCTGACCGCTCTTTCTCCCTGGGCACACTTGGGAAGACCCTGCACTCTCTGGTGGGTGTGTCTGGGGGCAGGACCGTGGCCGGAAAGCTGGCCAACCTGCTGCTGCCGGTGCTGGTGGGCGGGGTGAGGGACAGCAACGCAGAGGTGCGCAAAAACAGCGTGTTTGGGCTGGGAGCACTGGCTCAGGCCGCAGGCCCTACCGTTGCCCAGTATCCTTTCCTGAATGTCTGAGACCGCTTATGTAAGGGGAGGTCGGTAGCTTATCTTATCTGAGTGACACACAGCTCAGCTCTCTCTTTGAGTAAGTTTCAAGTTTATTGTTACGTCACATTACACAAATGTAAGAGAGTAAAATTCTTGGGCTTCGATTATTTACAATAAGCAGTATCTTGCAATTTGTAGACATTAAGGCACTAGGCATAATTCAATAAAAAAGTGTCAATATTACAGGACATAAGTGACAGTAGTAAACTGACTGTGAGCTTAAGCTTAGGTAGTCCATATGCATGGGATGTGTTTGTGGATGATAGTCAGTTGTCTACAGCAGCGTTTCTCACCCTTCAAAAGTCGATAACATCTCAAGGCACCCCAGTCTAAAATATAGCTATTCAAAAACGACACTGCATCACCCAGACAGCCCCATACACACACACACACACACACACACACACACACACACACACACACACACACACACACACACACACACACACACACACACACACACTCAGCGGCTATTGATACAAATAAAAGTTGTATTATTATTATTATTATTATTATTGAGAGAGAGAGGAGGGAGGGAAAAAGGCAAGTGTGCATCAAAGGCATCAGGCACGTAACCGTGCTGTATAAACATGACACAGTGACCGAACAAACGCGGGAATTTATGGAACACATTCATTTTCATATTCCCACATTTGATTGGAAACACCTATCCAGTCCATTCAACGTAAACACCGGGGATGCAGAGTTATTAAGCCAGAAAATGCGTCTCTCTCTCCCGCTGCGCGCATCCTTGTCTGGATGTATTAAATTAATTGCATGAAAACGAAACCGTGCGTTATTTCCCGAACTTTCCAACCCTGCTTAGCTTCCGAAGTCGGACGAGAGAATAATGTCACCGATCATCCATATAGAACAACCACCTCCACACGCTGCCGGCGAGCGTGCAGGCTAATTGCAGACACACTGACCTTACGCTGAACCCGGTATTGACATTGTGACATGGGAAAGGGGCGCGCGAGACAGATTTGAATGATGTATTGCATTTATTTATTTATAGATTTATTCATTCATTCATGAACGTCAGAATATATAATTATTTGACGGCACCCCTGAAGACGCCAGGCGGCGCCCCAGTGTGCCGCGGCACCCCGGTTGAGAAACGCTGGTCTACAGTAAGCTTGTTCATGAGCCTGATCGCCTGGGGAAAGTAGCTGTTGGTTAGCCTCTGAGTTTTGACCTTGAGGCTCCGGAAAAGGCTACACCTTTCAGTTCCTGTGTGTGTGTGTCTGTGTGTGTCTGTTGTGACTGCCGTCCTCAATGCAGTAAATGTCTAAAGATGTTTGTGTGCGTGTGCTCGTGTGTGCAGATGTGTGCTCACAATGTCCGTGTGCAAGATTATCCACTGACTATGTAATAGGGCCCAATACAAGTAGCCCTAGTTCTGTCCTATCTGTCTGTCTCTCAGGGTGTCTTGTTCCTCAACTTGTCTCAGATACTACCCTATGATGCTGTCCCTCTTCTCCAACCTGCTGTCTAAAGAGAAGGACCAAGCGGTGATCGACAACCTGTGCGCTGCCCTCTGCAGGATGATCATGAGCCACATGGAGGGTGTTCCTCTGGAGCAGGTAGAGTTCAGCCTTAACCTCGGTTATTGCGTGATTATCACATGCGGTAGATTGGCTTTGGGACTATTCCTGAACTCAAAACTAGTGCAAGCGTTGTGACCTAGAGGGTTTGCGGAAATGTACCATTGGGAGTTGGTAAAAGTCTGAGTTCTGCGCCAACTGCAAGTTATTTAGTTCTCTTTAGTTTCTGTGAATCAGCGCCTTTTTTAATAGATTTTATTGTTCTATTCTTTAACAGTCAACATGCAGAGTTTGCCAGCAGCTTACTAAGTGGATTTATCCAATTCAGGGCCAACCAAAACCATACTGTGGTTTTCCTTTCAAATTGTCCTTTCCAGCACTGTTTCAGCAACTATGGTGGATAACCAGGCCAGTCCAGTACAGCTCAGCTTGGCCCGGCTCTGTAGTGTAAATGAGGGAAGAGTGCTGTAGACACAGTCAGATGTTTTGAAGGAGTGTAGTGTTTCAGAGTGTCTCACTGACTAGGCACACCTCTTCTCTTCTCCTAGGTGTTTCCTGCCCTAGTGGAACGTCTCCCTCTGAAGGAGGACATGGAGGAGAATAAAACTGTGTACAGCTGCCTGGCCCTCCTGTATTCCCGCAATCCTGCGCTGGTATTTACATTTTTAGCTCAGGTTTAAACCAGGTTTAAACCTGGATTAGCAGAGGCTTAGATTTAAACCAGGATTAAATTAAACTAGGTTTAAGATAGGATTAAAGTTTGGTGCAACAGGATTAGTAGATAAACCTTGATTTAAACCGGTTTAAAATGTAAACCAGGTTGGTGCAACCCAGCCCAAGTGATTTACTTCTAACCAAATATTCAGCAAGATCAGCGGGCGTACTCACTGGTCATGCTTTGTGTCATAGCTACTTCAGCAGTGTTGAACAGTGTAATTGTGCAGTGAAACATGACACGAACATCGCTGTGCTCTAGATTTCTATGTTGTCCCTTCGTTGTATCATATTTGATTACGTTGTCCCCCTCAGGTGGTAAGTCAAATGAAGCCCATCATATCTGCTTCCAGTCATGTCTTGGGAACCAAAGAGCTTGACGCAGGTGAGAAGAGAACCACAAATCATGTTAGGCAAGTCCCTTATCTTACTGCATTAGTATGCGCTTGCTCACAAAATCTCTCCATTGTCTAGAAACCCAAAACACCCTGCTTCTGTTGGTCCGAGGCTTCGCTGAGCACCACGCACAGGAGTTTCAGGGAGCTGTGAACTCACTTCCTGCAGAACAGAAGATGAAGCTGGCCGCAGCAGTCACCCCATCGTAGTCCACATCAAACATGTCTTCCATTCTCCTTTGATGAGCTAGCAGATGTACAAATTTTTTACGAAAGGGCTGGGAAAATAGGACAGCAGTTGAGAAATTCTAAAATTGGACAAACCCTAGCACTTCCATCATTCTACTACTAGTCAGCAGTTATGTTACAAGTATTAACTTATTGTCTGTTTTATTATTTTTATGAAATGTGATTTGAATTCATGTGTTATCTATTAGTTCTGTTCTTTTTGTTTTTTGTTTTCTTTTTAAAAGTCTATTACTTGCTTACCCCATGTTATAATTGAGAGCCACCTATATCTATTCTCTGCTGTCCCCTTTCACCACTAATTTGATGAATGTCTGCCTTAGAGTGTGAAGCAATGAACTCATGATAAATGCCTTTTTCTCAGACTTGTCTGTCATTCTGTATTCTCTGCCAGAACTGGCCAATATCAATCTGTTTCTTTCAATCCCTTCATTCAGTCATATGTGAGAGAGAAACTGAATTGAAGGATTGAAAAGCTGCCATTTATTTCCAATAAATACATTTAAAAAATGGAAATTAAACTATTATTAAGTAGACACTTCAGTTTACGTCATGAATTGACGATATTGAAAGTAATAAATTGACCCTAAATACGGCCAATCCCATGACTAGCTGGAACTGCTCTCTGAAACAACATTGTTTCTCTTCCAGTTGTACCCCGCTCTGTCAGTCCCCGATCCTGCTTAGTAAGGGGGTTCTGACGCAGGGCAAACCTGCAACAATGCACTGATCTTAACTTCTGTTTGCATACTGTACATTCTCTTTGCACAACGTGTACAGAGTCGTGTGTGTGAGAGACGGAGAGATTGAGATGATGATAATGAGGAAACTTTATGAAAAAACAACACATCAAACAAAGCATTTTCTTGTTAATATATACATATTCTACCCTAAATAGTTCACAAAAGAAGTACAACATTCATAGAAAAATAATGGTGTGATTCAGAAAATGGTACAACAGCATTGACCCAGCTAGCAGGGAATGTTCCCACAACATTGGCTAACATTCCCGACAAGTTCTGCTAATGTTTTAAAGAAAACGTTTTCATCTAATGTTCAAAGAGCATTTTAAGGATGTTTACCATTTCAAATAATGTTCCTATAACGTTAAATGTTAACAAAGTAAGAACGTTTTAGGTGAAACATTCTGAGGATGTTTTGGGGACATTGTTTAGGTAACAGATTATAGAATGTTCTTTTATAAAATGTTCCCACAATGTTACATGATAACAAAGAATGGACATTTTCAAAGCAACATTCGGATAATGTTTTCAGGATGTTATTGATGCCTCAGATCACAAAACGTTTTTTCTAGAATGTTCCTGTAATGTGATATGTAAACAAAGGAAGAACGTTTTACCTGCAACATTCCAAGGATGTTTTGGGGACATTGTTTAGGTAACAGATTATAGAATGTTCTTTTATAAAATGTTCCCACAATGTTACATGATAACAAAGGAAGGACATTTTCAAAGCAACATTCGATAATGTTTTCAGGATGTTATTGATGCCTCAGATCACAAAACGTTTTTTCTAGAATGTTCCTGTAATGTGATATGTAAACAAAGGAAGAACGTTTTACCTGCAACATTCCAAGGATGTTTTGGGGACATTGTTTAGGTAACAGATTATAGAATGTTCTTTTATAAAATGTTCCCACAATGTTACATGATAACAAAGGATCACAAAACGTTTTTTCTAGAATGTTCCTGTAATGTGATATGTAAACAAAGGAAGAACGTTTTACCTGCAACATTCCAAGGATGTTTTGGGGACATTGTTTAGGTAACAGATTATAGAATGTTCTTTTATAAAATGTTCCCACAATGTTACACGATAACAAAGGAAGAACATTCCCAGCTAGGAATTTTTTGTTCTAAAAATGTTCAAAGAATGTTACCTAGAATGTTCTCGTAATGTTTTCAGCGGGAAGTTTTCTTTAAGTTCCCAGAATGTTCTAGGATAATGTTCTCTAAAAACTTTTTTTAAATGTTGTGTGATAACCTTCTTAAAATGTTAAGTGACAACATTGCTAGAACATTATGCCCTAATGTTCTTGAAAATGTTTTCAGCTGTAAGTTTTCTTTAAGTTCCCAGAATGTTCTAGGATAATGTTCTCTAAAAACATTTTTAAAATGTTGTGTGATAACCTTCTTAAAATGTTAAGTGACAACATTGCTAGAACATTATGCCCTAATGTTCTTGAAAATGTTTTCAGCGGGAAGTTTTCTTTAAGTTCCCAGAATGTTTTAGGATAATGTTCTCAAAAACATTCTACAAATGTTTGGTAATAACCTTCTTAAAATGTGAGTTGACAATATTGCTAGAACATTACACCTTATGTTCTCAAAACATTTTCAGCTTAAGTTTTTTGTTTGTTCCCAGAATGTTTTAGGATAACGTGCTCTAAAAACCATTCTAAAAACGTTTGCTTATAACCTTCTTAAAATGTTTACTGAAAACCCTGTTAAAACATTATGCCCAAACATTCTTAAAATGTTTTTGGGATGTTATTAAAAATTCAAGTTTCAGACTTGCACCAATAACCGAGGAGGCTGAGGACGTGGCAGACCAATCAAACGACTCTGATTAGATTTCAGACCAATCAAACGACTCTGATTAGATTTCACTAAGCCTGACTGAGATGTTCAGTTCACCTCCGTGATCGGGCACAGGTAGACGGGTTTAGTTGAAGACAGCTCAAGGGAACGGGACACTGTGGATTTAACGGTAAGGTTACAATAACTGTTTTTAATTGATTAACGTTACTTTGAATGGATACATTTACTTTCTTGACCACAAACTAACCGTTAATGCGAATAACGTCGAGCGTGTGTGTTGTCAGACAAATAATGCACTCTAGAGCACATCAATACTACCATCTGTTGCTACCAAGAGCCCCAGAGAGACCCTGAGCTCCAGGAGGTTTATGACCCACTTAGGTCATAAATCTGTCCTCGGACAGACTAGTAGTCTATTCCCGCGACACGAAGGAACGAGAGGGACAACTCAGACGGTGGAAACGAACAGAGTGCTGAAGCGAAGACCTCACGAGTGATTATTAAGTTTATAGCTGTGTCGGAGGGCAGACATTACACCTTTCTCTCTCTCTCTCTCTCTATCACTCTCGCTCGCTCTTTCTCTCTCTATCACTCTCGCTCGCTCTTTCTCTCTCACTTTCTCTCTCTTTCTCTCGCTCGCTCTCTCTCTCTTTCTCTCACTCGCTCTCTCTCTCTCATTCTCTCTCTCTCTCTCTCTCTCTCTCTCTCTCGCTCTCTGATGCTCTTTATCAGGTGTCTGAGAAGCTTGAGGGGCCATTCAACATGGAGCTGGCTGCCGACTCTATCTCCGTCAAGGTCTCTGAGGCCATCATGCACATGCAGGACAACAGCGTCACCACCTCCACCAAGGCAAGAACAGGGGCAGGGGAGGGAGGGAGGGAGGGAGGGATGGAGGGACTGGATACACAGTGGGAGGGAATGCATTGTAGACCATCTATTGTTGTGTGGACTATGGATCTGTCTGCAGTAAATGAGAATGGATGATATTGTTGTTGTGTTCTCTGTTCAGTCCACATTTGACCATGCTGGTGTTTGTTTACTGTAGTGTTGTTGTTGTTTACTGTAGAGGTGTTCCAAGGCTGCGGGAGTCCCAGGCCGGCCCCGGGGCGCTCCCGACGTTCGCTAAAGGAGCCCGATAGGACCAACAGGAGACCGTTCCGTACCTTCACCCCTGAGGAGAAGCCCACCACTGCCGCCGGAACTAACCTGGACAGACTGGTGAGAAGAGGAGGGGTTGGAGGGGGAGGAGGAGATGGTGGGGGCGGTGACGAGAAAGACAACTCTTAGCTCTTAAGAGAAGCTGTATTGTCCCAGCTTCATTCTGTGAGCGCGAGGCGTTTTTTTCCGTTAGCTAGTTTGAAGAGTTTTTTTTTTTACGGCCGCTCGGCTGCTCCATATGTTCATACTAAGAATACATTCGTACGCCTGAACTGGGTTCCCTTCCGCCATCCGACATCGCCAGGCCTGACGTGAGGACCAGGCAGCTCATCATGGAGCTCACGGTGGCCACCAACAGACTGAGACAAGCCCAGGCCGGCCTGGACACTGACTTCATGGACAGTGAGTTCCCTTCTGTCTCACTTCACCTCCCTCTCTCTCTGTCCCTCCCTCCCTCTCTCTCTCTCACTCAATCTGTGTCTTTTCCCTGTTTTGTCTCTCGTGTTTACTACCAATCCCTCTTTCTCACTCTCCCCTCGAAACTCCTCCGTCACTCTTCTCACTGCTATATCTCTCTTGCTTTCTTGCTGTCATTCTCACTCACTCTCTCTCACACCCACACACCCACGCACGCACGCACACGCGCACGCATACACACTCCCGCTCCCACTTATCACCTGTCATCTCCCTGTCTGTAGGCGAGGAGGGCAGTGGGTCAGGGGGTGTCGACGGAAGCGAGAGGTACAGTGATGATTGGCCAGGCTACGGCCCCTACTCCCCGCCTCAGAGCAAGCCCCCCCTGCAACCCTTCCTCCTCCGCCCCCATCAGGCCCCCCCGGGTCAGGGACAGGAACGGAGCCAAGTGGAACAGGAAGGATCGGACCAGATCAGCAGCCAGCCAGCCAGTCTCCTCTCTGCTTCCCCTGCTCTCTCTGTCCTTCATGGCTACTGTCGCCCCCTTGTGTCTGACGATTGGGTTGTTGTTGTCGTCGTTGGATTTTATGTTCGTCTTTTATTATAAGCACAATGTTATGAGAGCAGCTTTATTCAGTCATCCCAAAGGGTAAAGACAGAAGTTGAATCTAAAAGGTGTGTTTTAATAAGACCTCCAGCAATATGGGCAGAAAATAATCTTCTCCTTTAACAAATCGTGCCAGCACAAAGAAAAACACATTTTGGCTATCAAATACCAATATCCCAGCATCCTGTCCAGTCACCTATCTGCACCACAAAGAAAACATAATGTTATATGATTGGCTATCTCAAATACCAATATCCCAGCATCCTGGCCAATCACCTGTCTGCCTTGCTAGATTTAGGCTGAAATGCATGACCACCAAAAACGTCAGATCCCCTGCTGAAAAATCAGCCTCACAAGTCCTAAACGTTGATAATCTTCACATTCATACAGTTACCGTTTTATAATTTCATAATGATGATTCATAATTGTTAGATAGATTATTCTTATACCAGGAGACAAGTGCCATTATAGTGGATCTGCATTTGGTCCAACGTATTCCTTTGGTTCCTGCAATAAGCAATAAGATTATTGCTAAACTTCAAACTACCAGGCATTCAGTGTTGAACCCTGCCTATACTACATTCATGTGTAAAGGCCAGGTGGTTAACTATGGCTATAAATAACTGTATGTAAAGGTCAATCGTTTTTATTGATTGCTTACCTACACCATTTGTATGAATCTGAAGTTCACATGCCCACAGCAATAACATACATACAATAGTAACATTTTTAGCAAACAATTAGTAGTTTCTCATTACTTATCACACAAAATACCTACGTTAAGCACCTTTTTGCAAAACAGTTAACACAGCTCTCTACACACTGTAAGACACAACAATCAATTGAGTAAGTGTTGAGAGATTAAGCCTATTTTCTTACAGCATCTAGCTTTCTCCCACTGTAGTGAATCACCATACATGTAAACTCTCATTTCTGAACAGTTCAATTGACAATCAGTAATGTAATTTGTGTCGCTATCTGCTTCTTTCTGAATATTACAGATTAATTTGATTTCATTGATTTCATGTTTATAGAGTCAGCATTGATATTCTCAAAGAAGCAAAGCTACAACAGATATGGTTTTTCTGCTAAGTGTAATTTCTACTGTGATCTTTTTCACCTTCGTTTTTAACTGAAAGTTCGCCAACCTGCACAATGCATATTGATGGTTCTAGTTACTATTTAGTGTGTTGTTATGAAATTAATTTTTCAATGTGATGACAAATTATACTGCGTTGAGGCACTGATTTGCTTTTGTGACAGGTAGGTTCTGAGAGGTGTCGTGTATTTTGAAGAAGATAGGGAATGTGTTAACTGTTTTGAAAGGTCGAATATTGTTTCAAGAAATGTGTTCGAGAAATTGAGAAAAACACTAATAGGACCATTAGGTACCAGTAATAGGACCTTAGAGGGGTTTATTTGGAATGTAACTGGCGCAGGCCTTCATTTTATATAGCCTGCCCTGACAGTGTGGCTGAATCATGTAATTTATTGATGCCTTTAATTTATTTGTATTTCTGTATGATTTGAATGTTTTCTATTTAAGTGTCCTAAAAGCAACAACGACGGCAGCTTTGTTGAATGAGAAGGCAAGATGTGTGGAACAGAGAAGTGGAAGAGGGATTGATAGGTACCATTTAAGTTATGGATGGATTGGCAAATGAAAAGAGACAAAAGAGTGACAGTGACAGAGAGGGAGTGGAAGTTAATGACAAAAGTATTCAAGTGTGAAAGGCAGTCACAGAACATTCTGGCCTTCACCAAGACGTTGACCACCAATAGATGGAGGGAGAGAGAAATGGCTTGGATATAGATGGAGGGAATGGGAATGGAAGTGTACAGAAAAGACGGAGAGAGACAAAGTGTCTGTAGAGAAAAGCAACAAAGATGGTGAACAACACAATAAGAATGTATTGTGAATGTTATTGAAGCATACTTTTTGTTGAATGAAAAGTCGCCGCATCCCTTTTTTGAGAGGGGAGTGTACTTTAAGTGTTACTCAAGGTAATTCTGACCTTGTACAATGAATAGGATAGCAAGTCTGTGTGGGAGTGGTGAGTGTGTATATTAGAGGTCTGGTTTCTATTCCAGTTTGTAAAGGTATCTGGAGAGTAACAGTATTAGATTCCACTAGCCTGGTTAAGAAGCCATACTATTTAGCAATTGCTAGCAAGCTACATACTAGCTTACTATGTACCAGTAGTCTGGCACGCCAGATAAACATTCCACTATTGTACAGGAGCAAATGACTATCAAAGTGAACAATTCTAAATGATGTGTGTGTGTGTGTGTGTGTGTGTGTGTGTGTTTGCCAAACGGCTGTTGTATTCAATTCAAGGACGTTCTGGTCAAAATGTTAATAGTTAACCACTACTACAACCTCTCATCGACTCTCACCACTCCCAGCTAAGATACTACATTCCATTACTGTGAAAGAATAGCAAAACATTTTCATGATGTTGTTGTAACAAGTTTTGGTATTAATGAGGAAATAGCCTTTTTCCATTTCATTAAAAAATTGTAAAGAAAACCTTGCATCAGCGACTCAATTCAGTTCACAATGATGCTCTCTCAATACGTTGTGGTCGAGTAACTGCTTTGTCTTTCTCGTATGCTTGTTACTATGCCGACATGGGTAATATAACCTCAGTCAAGTCAAATTTAGAATAATCATTTTTCAAAAAGCTTGTCCTGTGGGCTTTTTCAGTATTGCAATAGTCTTTTCTGGTTGTAAATTGCAATTTTTCCGCACAGTGAACATTTGTCTTTCATCCCATAGGGCGAGGTTGTCCTGTGGTATTCATGCTTTGGGGGAGGCCTCTTGTGCAGTGGTCTTGTCATGCACAGGGCATTTGATGCATCCACACTAGAAGGATGGACACACACACACACACACACACACGTTATTGAATACACGCACACAACATGAATATAAAGCATGGATATGAATTCCCCCCTCTGATTGGTTACCTTCCACAGCACAAAGCCAAGATGACCCAATAACAGGAGTCCTGCAATGACTGACAGGAAGATGATCCACCAGGCCACCTTTCTGAACAACAGGGAACGCTTCCTCTCAGGAAACACTGTCAACCTCACCTGCGCAGGCACAACAGGCACACACACACACACACACACACACACACACACACAGAACAAAGACTGGGGCATCACAGATCCATTATCCTTTGTCACAGTCTGACGCAGTGGCGTCTGGCGAAGGGAGAAATCCTAGGATGGGCTCATTGAAATGGATGGCAAGAGAATGAGGAAAGGTACCAAACACAAACATGAACGTGAATTGCAAGGGACCTATTTAGTACCTATTTTTTTTTTCCCTTTCCTAACACCAGGGGAGCCACCCCTCCTAAATTTCGTTGTTTGGTACCTGTACTGTAGCAATGACAATAAAGTCCATTCATTCATTCATTCATTCATATGCAGCATGTACCCATTAACCTGCACACAGACACACACCAAACCAGCATGTCCTCAAGTACGCGCCTGGCAGATGAGCACACGAGACACACACACACACATCTCCGTCTGTCTCGTCGCTCACACGTTCTATATCGTGGAGCTCCGCCCCATAGGGGAGCTCTGCTCCTATTGGTTTACCCGCTACCTAAAGTAGCCAATGACTGAATTTTTCAATGCCTGCGCCCGCCTGGGGTGCTATATAAAGGGGCGTACTTCGCTCCATCATTCTCCCAAAAAGTTCAGCACGGGTTTATATCTGAAGACTGAGAAGGACGACTACTAAGACTGGAGGACCCGCCAGACTTTTCCCTTCAAGATGGATCGTCCGCCGCCTATGGAGAAGTTCCTCCGGGACGCCTGCCGCTGCGACTTCCAAGCAGAGGAGGACGCCTTTCAGCGGAGGAGACTTTTCCCTTCAGCGATGGATCGTTCGCCGCCGACCACGAAGAAGTTCCTCCGGGACACCTGCCGCTGCGATTTTCTAGCAGCGGAGGACAAGCAAGAACGGCGTTCTGGGCAGGCACCTCCCCAAGTAGGGATGGTCCTGCCCGCTCAGCCGGCCCTGACATCACGCCGCCCTCACCCAGCTGAGTGGTCGGTGCCGGTGTCAGAATCAGAAAGCTCTGATGAGAGCGAGCGGCAGGTAGAGCACGTGCTCCCCGCCCTCGCCCCCCCATCACTCCGCCACGACTTCCAGGGCCTCCTGGAAGCTGCGGCAGGCGTGTTGGCAATTCCCCGTCCCGCCTCCCCTCCCCCAACGGAGTCCTTCTGGGAGAAGGACCTGTTTTACGGGAAAAGGGCGAAGCGACAGGACCAACCTCCTAACGCTGTCCTCCCGGGCTTAGATAAGTTCGTGGAGGACAAGTGGGGAGAACCACTCACAGGCAGGGCGCCGGTGAAGGCGTTCTTGCCCTTTACCAGAGTGGAGGGGCTCGCGGAGGGGATGACCAACGGCTCCCCGCCGCTCGAACCAG
This sequence comes from Nansenia antarctica, assembly GCF_963989245.1. Classification (NCBI taxonomy): domain Eukaryota; kingdom Metazoa; phylum Chordata; class Actinopteri; order Argentiniformes; family Microstomatidae; genus Nansenia; species Nansenia antarctica. The sequence continues at coordinate 59,020,282 of NC_137678.1, read as the reverse complement.
CGCTAGCCGCCTACTTGGTACCGGGGTCCAGCACCTGGTCGGTGCCTAACAAACCTATGCCGCCCAACCAGCGTGACAGGTTTAACGCCACCCTGGTAGACAAGAGCTACGCTCTCGGTGCGCAGGCGGCGGCAGCGGCGAATAACATCGCCGTGTTTAACGCCGCCATTGCGAAAATCACCACAGACCGACCCTACGGTTTGTCTGCAGCAGAGACGGTGCTTCTGAGCAAGCTCAGTGCCGCGACGATGTACCTGGCCCAGGGCGTCGCGGTTTGTGGGGGTCGCCTGATGGCAAACGCGGTGGTGCAGCAGCGACAGATGTGGCTGTCTCTCACCACCATGACCGGGGCGGACCGGATGGCCCTACTGAATGCTCCAATAGAGAGACAAGGGCTATTCGGTCCCGCCATGGACACCTTGACGGTGCGCCTGGCCGCGATGGAGGAGGCTAAGAGGCACCTTGCCAGCCACCTCCCCCTCCAGCGACCCTCCACCTCTTCTTCTTCCGCCGTGGTGACGACTAGACCGTCAACGGCTGCGAAACGGAGGTTTCGGTGTGATGCGGCACTGGCTCCACCTCTACAGACGGAGCCATGCCCCACTCGGCATCCCCAGCCCCCGCCGCTGACCACTGGGAGGGCCCACTACGGCCCCCCACGGCAACGTGGCCCGGTTTCACTGGCGGAGGGGTCGGTAATGACCCCACCACCGGTTTCCTCTTCATGGCTGCTACCTCATAAAGAGGTAAAAGAAGGAAAATCCCCACCTTACTTTTTCAGTAAAGATGATTTTCCCATGTTATCTACCGGAGCGGAGACCCGCCTGCCTTGTCGGAGCGTGGTCCAATCGCTACCGGTTAGAAACGAAGCGGAGACTGGCCCAGCGTACCAGCGTGTGGCCAGCTCTCTGCCTAACAGACTTACCCCTATCACGACACAAACAGGGTTAAACACCCCTGTCTGTAGCCGTATAGAGGGATCGTTATTTACATCAATAACCCCTCCATGTCTATCAGGATCTGGCCCAGCTCATGAGCGTGCGGACGGTCCTTTGATTATCAGACATAATAGACCTGCGTCAATAAAGGGCATTGTTACACATAGCAAACACTCTTTACAGACGGCAGCCCATCCCTTTCGAAATGACCCCACCTTGGGCTGTGCCACCTCCTCGGTGTGCAGCGGCGGCTGGGGTCATACAGAAATTCAAGCTTTTTCTGTCGACTGCACCACAACAGACGGCCCAGCCGCTGTCGTTGCGTTATGCAGAATGGCTAGAAGGGGCAGGTATTCTGTCGGGCTGGCTGGACAGGACATTGAGGAGGGGATATGCACTACAGTTCATTCAGCCTCCTCCGCCCTTCAGGGGCGTGAGAGAGACTGTTTTGTCCTGCCCGATAAAAACACGTGCGCTCCAGGAGGAGATTACGAATCTCCTAACAAAGGGCGCAGTGACAATGGTTCCGAGGGACCAGTGGGACGTGGGGTGGTACTCCCCGTATTTCCTTGTCCCAAAGAAATCCGGAGGCATGAGACCCATACTGGATTTAAGGGTCCTCAACGAGAGAGTGGCGAAACGCCCCTTTCGTATGTTGACGACGAGGCGCCTTCTGTCTTGTATACAGAAAGGCGACTACGGAATCAGCATAGACCTGAGGGACGCGTATTTTCATGTGCCAATCACAGAGAGGCACAGGAAATTTCTACGTTTTGCCTTCCAAGGGAAGGTTTACGAGTACACGCGCCTGCCCTTCGGGTACGCGCTTGCTCCTCGAACTTTCTCCAAATGCGTGCAGACAGCACTCGAACCACTGAGGCGAAACGGGATACGCATATTAGCTTATCTCGACGACCTACTGGTCTTGGCCCAATGCCCAAATCGAGCCATTCGGGACGCAACCTCACTGGTGCAGCACCTCACTCAGCTGGGGTTAGCTGTCAACTGGACAAAGAGTGCTCCGTGGCCAGCTCAACAGTTTTCCTATCTAGGCATTCAGTTAGATACTGCCAAGATGAGGGCCAGTTTATCGGCACCACGGAGAGCGACACTGACGTCAGCTCTCCGGGTGTGTCGAGTGACAAATACAATCACCGCTCTGTCAATGATGTCCTTACTAGGAATGATGTCTGCGGCCCATGTAGTGGTCCCCTTAGGCCTATTACACATGCGCAGACTGCAGAGGTGGTTCGCACGACTGCGACTGGATCCAGTGAGACACCGTCGCAAATTGATTGTAATACCGAGATCGGTCAAGACCGACCTGAGCTACTGGAGAGACCCGCGCGTCATCGCGCGCGGAGTCGCCATGGGCAGACCGGCATCCCACTACCCAGTCTTCACGGACGCGTCGTTGACTGGGTGGGGAGGAGTGTGTCAGGCAGGTTCGGTGGCAGGAAGATGGGGACCGTTAGAGACGCGTCACATCAACCTGCTGGAACTCGAGGCGGTGAAGTTAACGCTACTTCACTTTGCCCCAGTGTTAAAGGATCTGGACGTGTTAGTCAGATCCGACAACAGGACAACAGTAGCATACATCAATCGTCAAGGGGGAGTACGCTCAGCGTCACTTCATCGCCTAGCGACAGATATATGGCTGTGGGCTGTCACACACCTGAGTTCGCTAAAAGCTCTCCACATTCCAGGTCTGCTCAACGAAGGAGCAGATCTGTTATCACGGGGAGGCCCGAGGGACGACGACTGGAGGTTAGCACCCTCCATTGTGTCTCTGATTTGGGCACGGTTCGGGCAAGCAGAAGTGGATCTGTTTGCGTCCCGGACGAATGCGCAGTGTCGCCTTTGGTTCTCCCTGCGCGAACAGGACAACCCGCCATTGGGAGTCGATGCATTCGCACACCACCCATGGCCGAGGGTCCTGTTATACGCGTTCCCACCCCTGACATCTATCCTCCCACTGTTGGCACGAGTGAGGTCAGAGAGGCTAGAGTTAATTCTTGTAGCCCCGGACCGTCCCGGAGCCCCGTGGTTTCCGGAACTGATGGAGATGTTGGTAGAGGGCCCATGGCCCATACCTCATCGACAAGATGCACTCTCTCAGGCCAGAGGCTTGGTGAGGGGGCCGCCGATGATGGGGGGCCCCCTCATGGCCTGGTTACTGAGAGGGATTTGTTAGAACGCAGGGGTCTGACAGACGCGGTCATTCAGACCATTCAGAGTGCGCGCGCGCAATCCACTGCAAAGGGATATGCGGCGCGCTGGCGAGTGTTTACACAGTGGTGTGAGGGACAGGACGTTGACCCAGTCTGCTGTCGGGTCGAAACGTTCTTGTGCTTCTTACAGTCGCTGTTTGACAAGGGATTGGCGGCGGGAACTATTAAAGTTTACGCGGCTGCCATCTCAGCTTGTCATGAGGGTTTTGCGACAACGACACTGTTCAGTCATTCGCTGGTTAAGCGTTTTTTGACTGGAGTGTGTAGGCTTAGACGGCCTCTTAGGACTCTAATGCCCAAATGGGACCTGTCGATTGTGCTAGAGGCGCTGTGCGTGCCCCCATTCGAACCCATTGACACTGTGTCGTTGCGTTTATTGTCTCTCAAGACGAGTCTACTCCTCGCCTTGACTACGGCTAAGCGAGTGAGTGATTTATGTGCTCTCTCGACACGGGCAGATTGTTTGATCATATCTGATGACGAAACAAAAGCTGTGTTACGCCCTAACCCGGCTTTTATCCCTAAGGTTAATCGTGGGTTTAGGGTTCAGAGCTGTGCTCTGAGCGCCTTTTTTCCTCCTCCTCACGACGGAGAGAGGGAGAGGCGTTTACATTGTCTATGTCCGGTGCGCGCGTTGGCACAATATGTGAAGCGCACGGCAGGACTGAGATCTTCTCCCCAGCTTCTGATCTGCTACGGCGGACAGAAAGCCGGGGCACCACTCTCGAAGCAGAGGCTGTCCCATTGGATTTGCGAGGCTATTAGCCTCGCATACGAATCGAAGGGGCAGCCCGTGCCGACTGGCATTCGGGCTCATTCCACCAGGGGCATGGCCACATCAGTGGCCATTCTCAGGGGAGTGGGAGTGGAGGAGATATGTGAGGCGGCGTCTTGGTCGTCGCCATCACCTTTTGTACGGTATTACTTGAAAGATATTTCTTCCTCATCCTTTTCTCATTCTGTCCTCAGTTTTGCTGATGACTGATGTAGTGGGGAAGGCACTTGGATTACCCTGGTCATGGGGATTCTATTCAAGTGCTGTCAGGATAAATACGGATGTGCCTGGGGAGGGGACCCTCCTCTAGGACATGTTCCGTTAGATCAACAACCCTACGTGCTCACGTATGGGTTAGATCAGTGATATTTCTTCCGCATCCTTTTCTCATTCTGTCCTCAGTTTTGCTGATGACTGATGTAGTGGGGAAAGCACTTGGATTACCCTGGTCATGGGGATTCTATTCAAGTGCTGTCAGGATGAATACGGATGTGCCTGGGGAAGGGACCCTCCTCCAGGACATGTCTGTTAGATCAACAACCCAACGTAAGGGTTAGGTAAGTGATATTTCTTCCTCATCCTTTTCTCACTCTGTCCTCAGTTTGCTGAGGACTGAGGTAGTGGGGATGGCACTTGGATTACCCTGGTTGGGGATGCTATTCAAGTGCTGTCAGGATGATTACGGATGTGCCTGGGGAGGGGACCCTCCTCCAGGACATGTTCCGTTAGATCTACAACCCTGCGTGCTCACGTAAGGGTTGGATCAGTGGAGCCGACTCGGTGTGGGTTGGGCCAACTTTTTAAGGTTGTCTTGAACCAACATCAGTGGTCAGCTCCGGGTGCCGCTGAGATTGTTTTCGGATTAATAGTCTCAGTGGGGGTACATTTGGCCTCGCTCGCTCCGCCTAAACCAATAGGAGCAGAGCTCCCCTATGGGGCGGAGCTCCACGATATAGAACGATAGTTATGGAGATAGACTCCAGTTCTATGAGTGGAGCGGAGCCCCATAGGGCTGCTGGCCCACTTCGACTCGTTCAAACCCGGCTGTTTTGTATGTTTGGGAGAATGATGGAGCGAAGTACGCCCCTTTATATAGCACCCCAGGCGGGCGCAGGCATTGAAAAATTCAGTCATTGGCTACTTTAGGTAGCGGGTAAACCAATAGGAGCAGAGCTCCCCTATGGGGCTCCGCTCCACTCATAGAACTGGAGTCTATCTCCATAACTATCGTTCCTTCCCTTCCTCCCATCATCTCACACACCTCCCCCTGGTCTGTCCGTTCCAGCAGCGGTCTTCGTTGGTGACGTCGGCGGCGGCGTTCTCGTCGTTGCAGATGGTGTGTGGGAGGGAGACCCAGAAGCCTCGCATGGGACGAAGGCGCTCCTTCAGATCCGAAACCTGGGGCGCGGGGGGGGGGGGGGGCGGAAGGGAACCCAGTTCAGGCGTACGAATGTATTCTTAGTATGAACATATGGAGCAGCCGAGCGGCCGTAAAAAAAAAAACTCTTCAAACAAGCTAGCGGAAAAAAACGCCTCGCGCTCACAGAATGAAGCTGGGACAATACAGCTTCTCTTAAGAGCTAAGAGTTGTCTTTCTCGTCACCGCCCCCACCATCTCCTCCCCCCCCCCCCCCTCCCCCTCCAACCCCTCCTCTTCTCACCAGTCTGTCCAGGTTAGTTCCGGCGGCAGTGGTGGGCTTCTCCTCAGGGGTGAAGGTACGGAACGGTCTCCTGTTGGTCCTATCGGGCTCCTTTAGCGAACGTCGGGAGCGCCCCGGGGCCGGCCTGGGACTCCCGCAGCCTTGGAACACCTCTACAGTAAACAACAACAACAACACAAGCTGGTTATTATCAGAATAAACAGCCTGGTGGTCTCACACATCACACATAGAGAGAAGCCCCGACAGGCGCACATAACAGAGAACGAGCTACCCCAATGTCACGTCGGAATTCGACGTTTTGCAGAATGAGTGTTTCTGGTTTCGCCAACCAATCAGGTAGCGGTATTGCCCTGCCTTCCCCTACCATCCTAGGTTTCGCAGGGTGTGAGGGGACGGGCGCGTGAAGCAGCGGGCTGGACAAACACGGAGCAGCTGTCAGGAGATGGAAGGTGGTCTGTAATGTACATACAGATTCATACATAAACTACAGAATTACAGTGTTTGATCACATGCTAGTCATCGTGTAAAACCCACATGAATTACTATTCATATTACAGCTGTCATTTCATTTACTCACAAAGTAGTTTTGTTGACTTCAGCTCGCTAGCTAGTTGCTAGTAGCCAGCTAGCTTGACAACTTGCTAGCAGCAGCAGCTCATTTTTATATCACGTTTTTCTTTTTTGTTTCTTAGCTAGTCAGTAGTTACTAGTCAGTAGTTACTAGCCAGTGAATTGGAGGGACCATCATGACCACCATGTCCACTGGCAGCAAGACCAGAGCTTGGTAAGTTTGCAAGACAATCAGTGACACATCAACATTTCCCCAGGAACTTGGCTAGATATGGTAAAGAAGAAGAACTAGTGAAAGGCTACTCCAGTCTATTCAGCTTGCCATAATAGCTATAAAGCAGGCAGCATTGCATGGTAGATGGTCAAGGCCAATGTATAAACTAGATGTGTCACCAATAGGTTAGGATGTCTCTACTCCCTCTCCCCCCTCTCCTCTTGATCTCCTTTCAGCATTGTTGCTTGGCAACAGACATCCTGGGATGGGAGCTTGGGTAGGGCTTTGACAGTGTCCGAATTGTCAGACCAAAAGGGTTGTTTGTTATACTTATACTTAAAACATAGAATTTCTGCTTAAAATGGTATACATTAGTCCTCTTGAAAAATGTTCCCTCATTATTGTTTAACTTGGGCTATTGGATATAACAGTTATTAACATTAATTAACCATACAACTCTTGGTCTTGATTTTTCAGTGGAACCATAGACCATACACTGTGCAAGGGCAAGGAATGCATTGAGTTAAAATATCACAAAACATTGCAGAAAGTGAAGTGGTCCAGGGAAGAGGTAATGTTTTACCCCATAGAGTTGATTTATGTTGTAACCTTTTCTTGATATTCAGTTCAGGGTAGGAAAATAAGCTCATACTTTTTAAAAATGTATTGAATATTTATTTTAATAGAGAGTCCCATTGAGACCAGGGTCTCTCTTACAAGGGAGCCCTGCATAAGCATAATTTACAGTGACATATATACACAATTCCAACATTATAAAACACAGGGAAACATTTTCAACAGAGATCAACATTTAATGAAAAGTTAATACAGTGACACATGTCCCAGAGCTGGTTATCTCGAACCAGAGGAAGGTTGGGATCAGTTAGGGGTTTATGCTACATTCAAGTACTCCTCAAAAATTGGTAATTTGAGCATTTTCAACTCAGAAACCTGTGAACCTTTGAGATCTCTAAATTCCCATATTTGGCACTAATCTCAGAATTAGTCAACAGAGAGCTCTACGCTAAATCCAATGCTAAGTCTTGGTGGGAAGCTCAGAGTTTCAGGGGAGCATTTGAATGCACCATGGACATGGAATGGAACTGAATGTGTTTGACACACGTGTTTGCTACCATTCCTTATTCCATTTCATGCATTACAATGAGCCCGTCCTCCGATTTCTACCTCCACCAACCTCCACTGTAGTCTTCTACACATTTCTCTGGTTCAGAGTATCTGTATTCATCTCTTGATTTCAAGGATGAGAAGCTGAAGAGGCTGGTGGAGCAGGATGAAGACTATGACTGGAGTCTCATTGCAGATCAATTCAAGGTAAACAAACATTGTGTAACACCAGTGGAGGCTTGTGGAGGTAGAAATCAGAGGACAGGCTCATAGTAATACATGGAATGGAATGAGGAAAGGTATCAAACACAACATTCCATGCATTACAATGAGCCCGTCCTCTCCGCCTACCTCCACCAGCCTGCCCTGTGTGACACAGTTCACAGGCAAACTGTCTTTTAATAAATAAACAGCTGCATAATATTATATTATACAGAAACACTAGCAACTAATATCTGTTAGTTGTCTGTTTGACTGTCATAAAGCTTGGAAATATTAAGTTGTCGTCCTAGGCTGGTTATTTGTTCACAATCTGCGCATGCATGCGTGTGTGTGTGTGTGTAATGTAGAAGACTCCGACTCACGTTCTACCATTTTCTTTACATTCCTCTCCTCCGACAGAGAAGGTCCGACATCCAGTGTCAGCAACGGTGGCAGAATGTTCTGAACCAAGAGCTGGTGAAGGGACCGTGGACCAAGGAAGAGGACCAGAGGGTGAAGACACACATCAACATCGACTTTCTTTCACTCTTCACGTCTGTCTACTCAATGTTCATCAGCCACATACTACTCAAGGGCGGGTTTCCCCCGGACACACTAACGTTCTTTTTAAACCAAGTCTAGGACTAGAATCACCCTTCCGATGGAGAACTCTCCCATAGATACAGCAATGAAATTATTCTGAAGATGCTTTTTTTTTTTTTTTTTTTTCAGATTTTATCCCTTTTTCACCCAATTTGGTAGCCAATTTAACCCAACTTAGCATCCAATTATCCCCTGCCTATTGCATAGGATCCGCCGCACGACCCCGTGGCCGGCAGTCCCAGAAGAGGCCGCCAGGCAGACTAGCTGACTGGCTCCTCGAGCCCAGCACCGTTATTCCGGCGCCCAGGGGGCGGTGTTGCGCGACGGATCCTAGTCCAGAAATACTCCTATACCGCCCTCGGAAGCGGCCGCCCAATATGCCGCTTCCCGTGTGCCTCGGCCATATCTGGGTCTGGCGAGCCGGGATACGAACCCCGGCCCCGGTGGGCAGCATGCACTAGTGGCCAGTGCGTAGACCGCTACACCACCGCGGGGGCAAGATGCTTGTTTTTAAGCAGGCGTAGGCATAGGCCCGTGGAGGCTGGTGGAGGTAGAAATTCGGGAGAACCGTCTCACGTGTTTGATACCGTGCCTCCTTCCATCCCATGCATTACGACGAGCCCATCCTCCGACTTGTACCTCCACCAGCCTCCCCCCTGGTATAGGCTTAATCTAGGCCCAGATCAAACAAAAACAGCCCCGTTAACCTTTGTGTTCTCCTCCACTCCCAGGTCACCGAGTTGGTCCAGAAGTACGGCCCCAGGAGCTGGTCCGTCATTGCCAAACACCTCCACGGGCGGATCGGCAAGCAGTGTAGGGAGCGCTGGCACTACCACCTGAACCCCGAGGTGAAGAAATCCTGCTGGACCCACGACGAGGACATGATCATCTACGAAGCCCACAAACACCTCGGGAACCGCTGGGCGGAGATCTCCAAGCTGCTGCCTGGCAGGTAGGGGCAGGGTTCAGGTTTACACCAGGTAGGGGCAGGGTTCAGGTAGGGGCAGGGTTCAGGTTTACACCAGGTAGGGGCAGGGTTCAGGTAGGGGCAGGGTTCAGGTAGGGGCAGGGTTCAGGTGTACACCTGTGTGTGTGTGTGTGTGTGCGCGCGCCTCTGTCACAGGACCGACAACTCCATAAAGAACCACTGGAACTCCACCATGCGGAGGAAGGTGGAGACCGAGGGCTACCTGCAGGAAGGCCCCCCCTCCCGCGCCTACAGGGGCAAGGCACCAATCAGGAGGAAGACCAAGCCTATCTCCCCTAGGGGCCTCCTGCACAGCAGCCACAGCCCGATGAAACTGATGGTACGTTCATATTCTACCTGAATAACCATTAAATGTCCTTAGATGAGTGGTTTCTTATGGTTATTGATATGGTTGTCTTCCTCTTGTCTGTTTGTTTGTTTGTTTGTGTGTGTGTGTGTGTGTGTGTGTGTGTGTGCTCGTGTGTGTTTGTGTGCGTGTGTGTGTGTGTGTGTGTGTGTGTGTGTGTGTGTGTGCGTGTGTGCGCGTGTGTGTGTGTGTGTGTGTGTGTGTGTGTGTGTGCGTGTGTGTGTGTGTGTGTGTGTGTGTGTGTGTGTGTGTGTGTGTGTGTGTGTGCGCGTGTGCGCGCGTGTGTGTGTGTGTGTGTCCCCGGTGCAACCCCAGTCCCTGGGCTACCTGGAGGAAGATTTTAAGAAGGTGTTGATAGAGGAGACTGAAGTGGAGGTGCTGATACATGTAGATTCACACAATGACTTCTACTCCTGGACACAAGAGGTAGGCATCTTTATCTGTACATTAAGTAATGTAGTAATAGCTGTGTGTAATATCCAGCCCTCTGATTGGCGGTTAAATACAGCCCTTTGATTGGCTGTAATATCCAGCCCTCTGATTGGTTGTTATATCCAGCCCTCTGTATTTCCAAAGACCTCCTTCCATTCCTTACCACCATAATCAATTCCTCTCTATCCTCAGGATCTGTCCCAGCTGCCTTTAAGACAGCCAGAGTCAAAACAACTTTCCTGTCAAATAAACATTATAAATATGAGTATTCATATCCATGTCTCTTTGCCCCCAGATGGACACTCCATCCAAGAGGGTGAGGAAGTCCCTGGCACTGGATCCCTGGGGCAAGGACTGTCTCAGCACCCAGCCCTACTCCCAGGAGAACTCCAACAATGTCCAGGTGAGGGCGAGGTCCTGCTTCAACAAGGTCCAGGTGAGAGCATCTTCTTCCTGACATGTGGCGTCCCTCCTGTGTGACATTGCCACTCCTTGTCAACATCGAAGATGAAAGGACAGGATTTTGCTTTGTTTTCTCAGTTGAATGTCAGACTGTCTGTTTTTCATGTGACTCATGTGACTCATGCTTTTGTGTTGTAAATGTGTGTTGTGATAGATTTCAGGATACCCGCTCGGCCTGTTGGTCGACCAGTATGTGGACAGTGTCCCTGAGACATCTGTCTTTGTCCTGGTCAGTGTTCCTTCACTTTTTCCTGCTCTCTCTCTCTATCACTCTCTCGCTATCGTGTTTTTCTTTTTCTCGCTCTCTCTGTCATTCGATCTCGCTCTCTCTCTATTACTGTCTTATCTCTCTATCTGTCTCTCACTCTTTATCTCTTTTGTTCTTTCTTTCTCTCTATCGGTCTCTCTCACTTGCTCTCTCTCTCTCTCTCACACACACACCCCTTGCACTACTCTCTCCCCCCCATGTTCCCTCTCTAAAACTCCCTCAGTTCATCTCCACCATGCACACATGATCACATGACCACAACCACAGCAGAGGGCTGTCTATGTCTCTCTCTCTCTCTCTCTCTCTCTCTCTCTCTCTCTCTCTCTCTCTCTCTCTCTCTCTCACACACACACACACACACACACACTCTCGCTCTCTTTCACTCCCTGTCCCTCTTAGCTGCCCCTCACCCTCCTGCTGTCCCGTTGTCTAAGTTTCCCCAAAGTCAAAACGATGTCATCCTTCCTCCCCCTCCTCTCTCCCCCTCTCTCTCTCTTTCCATCCCTCCCCTCCGTTCCCCCTTCCCTCCCTGTCTCTCCCCCAGCCTATGGAGGGCTGCTGCAGTTGGTCCAGCAGCCTGACGGAGGAGGGTGTGAGCCTGGTCAACTCCACCCTGAGCTGCCTGGGGGACCAGAGTCTGGAGGTCCACCTGGGAGGCTCTGTCTACACGCCCGTCTACCCCAGCAGGTACCTGGAGGCGGAGGCCAGCGCTGTGCTCTCCTCCCTGCAGACCATCCCGGGGTTCGCTGAAACCCTGGAGCTCATCGACTCGGTCAGTCCTCGTCCTCTTTCTCCTCCTTCTTCTTCTCCTCCTCCTCCACTTCCTTCTTCTTCTCCTCTTCCTCTTTTTCCTCGTCCTCCTCTTCCTGTTCCCGTTCTTTCTCCTCTCCTTCTCTTCCTCAGCCATCATCTCCTCCTCCTCCCACACTTCTGTAGATCTGATATGATTGGATAGGCATAAACAAAATGGTAGTAGCTTCCACAATTTATGTTTGCCAGAGACTTTTGGCTATATTTTGTTGATAGCAAAGCATAATACATAATATAGCAATTACATAATATTGATAATCTGAGTCCAATGTAATTATCACTGTGTGTAAAGAATTGTTGAGTCTGTACCTATTAAGGGCAAGAAAGGTCAAATAGAATTAATCGAATGAGGAATCGTTTAACACTAGAACAGTTTTACCTACTAAAAGAGCCGCCTCAGGGGTCAAATGTGGCTCTTTACAATGCTCAAGCTGCTATTCACTAGTTGGCCGCTTGTAAATTAACCTGCTTCCTACACAAAAAAAGGGCTAAATAGCTTTCTATTAGCTTATCCTGATTTGATTTTGAAAATGTAAGGATACTGGGTAGTAGAACGCACATATCTAGGAAAAGTCATGAAAGGAGGGTCCTGAAATTCGATCGAGCGCAAAGATATAAACATTTGTTTTAGTCACAGGGGTCAAATGACCCCTTATGGCTGTTGACCACCGGTCATCACAAATCAATGACAACCTGACAACAGGACACAGGAAAAAGGGTGGGAGCTTTTTCCCTAACCTCTGCTTTTCATAGCATCCTAAAAACCACAGTGTTTAAATTAGGAGCTGTTGATAAGGAGACCACCGACCACCATTCATCTTATTACATCTAAACTGATGACATCACAGTTTTGACACCAGACATTCCACAGAGCTCACAGCCATTTGTCTCCCGGGGGGATGGTAAACTTAAGAAGATTGGGGCAGAATTGAAATCGTCCCACTTCAATCCTGTCAGATCGACCCAACAGGTCCCTAGTCCCATAGGGCCACCGCTGTTCTAGACAGGGCCAGAGAGAACCAATCATACCTGTCATTGTTGTCATGGTCCCTCTCTACAGGACCCTGTAGACTGGAGCGAGGTGGCGGAGGAAGTGACCTCGCCACTGAAACAGGAAGCTACGTCCCTGCCCTGCGGCGACATGCAGGAAGTACCCGGTTATGAGCTGTGTGACGACTCAGGCCCCGTCTCCGACCTGAGCAGGAGCTACATAGAGCTCCTGTCCTCCTTCTCCCCCTCCATGTCCAGGCTGAGCACCTCTCACTCCACCCTGACGAGCAAGGGCCACAGCAGCACCTCCTTCCTGGATTACAGTGACTCGTCTCCCCAGCTGACCCCCGCCAAGACCGTGGCCTTCTCTCCTTCTCAGGTAGGACCACCTCCTCATCTGGGCTGGTCGTCTCACCTGGGGTCACCTGGGGTTAGACCACCTGGCCCAGATTAAGACCCTTAGTCCTGGATTTAGAGAGTCTTCATCAAGTCTGGGGAAAAACAATCTTGGCTTAATGTGCATTATTTTAGATTAGCTTCAACCCATTCTTCTCTCTCCCCTGCAGCATTGTTGACTGGAGGGAGGAAGGCACACCTCTTCCTCTTCATCCTCATCGGTTAGTGTGACATCACACCCTTTACCTTCTGGAATCACATGTCTGAGCCGTTATACCCCTAGACACTTGTGTAGATATAGAAGGATTGAATAGGTATTAAGAAAGATTGTGAAAATTAATTCCACCAAGTCTATGAGAGGATCAAGGAGCAACCACCATATTGGTTTACATATCGAATCCTCTGAGATCCCCTGAAGGGTTGTTTCTGACCAGAGCCTGTGTATCTCTCCCTGTCCTCCAGGTTTTTTTTCTTTCTTTTTTTTCTTTTTTTTCTTCTAGTCCATGCAGTCCCCCTCGCTACCAGGTGAGACAGGTCACAACAGGACAGATATATACAGTGGGGGAAATAAGTATTGAACACATCAACATTTTGTCCAGTAAATGTATTTCCATTGAGCCTATTCAAGTGAAATTTGCACCAGACTTTGGTATTAACTCAAACAATCCAGACAAAAAGAAAACATATATAAATAACTGCACTGTAACATTATTACATTTAGTACATATATATATATATATATACTAAACTAGATACAGCTTATTATAACCGGTGTAGGTACAGAATTTTAACGGTTCTCGGAATTTTATCGGGGTCCTGCCATTACTGATGACGTATCACTGTATGATTGGCTGTGATGACGTTACACATTATGATTGGTTGCAGAGCCGTAAACGTGATGACGTAACACATTATGATTGGCTGCAGAGCCCTAAACGGAAGCCAACTGGGTTACAGGAGCGGGCTAGTTGCTAACGTTAGCAAACAATGTCAATGTGAACTCAACCCTAACCCTAACCCTAACCTTAACCCTAACCCTAACCCTAACCTTAACCCTAACCCTAACCCTAATCTTAACACCAACCCTAACGCTAACAGTAAGTAAGTACGTAAGTAAGTAAAGCTTTATTTATATAGCGCCTTTCGTACATGAAATGCAACTTAAAGCGCAAAACAGCAAACTAGCCCACCCCTGTAACCCAGATGGCTTCCGTTTACAGCTCTGCAGCCAATCATAATGTGTAACATCATCACAGCCAATCATACAGTGATACGTTTCAATCTGATTTGTGGCACCAACGCATGCGCAGTCAGTTGCTAAAGTAGAGGCACGTTTAAGTGTTTTTCTGATCAGGTTTAGTTTTTCACCGACACCACATGGTTGTGATGTATAATATAATTCAGTATTAAAAAAAAAAAATGCTTGTGTTCTTACGTGGCTTGTGGGCTATGAAAAAAATAGGGAGAAGACTACATTCAATATTACGAAATAATGTAAGCCAAAATCGCAATTCAAAACATGGGTTTCATTGGGGTAACATGCTTTTTGGAAAGAGCTGCAGTTCTCCCCATGGCCACCGGGTATTGCTGGTGTTCTGATGATTTATGCTGCCTTCATGCCTGAGATTAGATGTTGTTCATGAACTTTATTAAACTTTAGGCGGGTGTACTTTTGTGGTTTCTGATAGG